>NC_080043.1:38108229-38480651 GCF_012489685.1 Lotus japonicus
CATTGGGTGTTGGTTGTGATCAATGCCACTACAGGGACCTTATTTTACTTGGATCCTATACATGGTAGTTTGAATCAACGCAAAGTCATGAAAGAGATGTTTGATAAGTAAGCTTATATAGATCTACTTGCTATGTTAGTCATGCTATTCAACATATTTAATCATGATTTTTTCATTCAATTTGTTAGTGCAATGATGATCTACCGTGCTAATTGCAATGACAAGAGGATTACATGGTCCAAAGCCAAATGGAATACTATAAAGGTATACAAATTTACATAGCTGAAAACAATTAGATCTAGCTACCAAATCACTGATATATATTACATTTGTTTTTTATAGTGCCCTGCCCAAACAAATTATATAGATTGCGGGTACTATGTACTAAGCTTTCTAAAGGAGATAATTGCGCACAAAAAATCTACAATTCCACAAGCGGTATGGAACTTTGACTAAATTCTTATTTTTTCCTATTTTAAGTGTGACTCTAAATTTTGTAACTTTTACCATCATTTTGCAGTACTTCTCTGATTGTCAATTTGGCTTTTACGATGAGGATCAACTAAATGAAATTAAAGAAGAGTGGGCTACTTATGTGTTAAAGAATTTTGCCTAGTGTGGGCTATTTGCTTTAATTCCTTGTGAGAGTATGAGCTACTTATGGTATGGAACTGCACTGCATGTTATTTTAGAGTATTTGGTTCAAGCAGTGTACTGTACTGGCTAGTGTTGGCTATTTGGTTTAATTTCTTGTGAGAGTATGTTCTCAACAACAATTAGTATTGTTTTGGACAAATTAGTGTAAATGTATTGTTTTCTTATTCAAGTTGGAATATTTGAGTAATTTGGCTAGAATATGTGAATCTTGGTGATTTTATGCAATTTATTTTTCAATATAAACGTACTAAAATTTATGCACCACACCAGGTAAAAAGAAAAAAATCAAAAATTCTGTAGCAATTTCACAGACCAGGTGTATGACCTATTGTCACGATTACAACCGTGGCAATAGAGGCCACCTATTGCCACGGTTACTTACTCAACCGTGGCAATAGAGGGAACCTATTGTCACACGGTTACTCTTTACAAACCGTGATAACAGGCTAATCAATTGTCACGGTTAAATAGGTAACCGTGACAATATATGGCCTCTATTGTCACGGTTAAATAGGTAACCGTGACAATATGTGGCCTCTATTGCCACGGTTACGTTTTGCAAACCGTGATAACAGCCATATCAATTGTCACGGTTCCGCCTTTAACCGTGACAATTGAGCAATTGTCACGCCTTCTATTGTCACGGTTAAACCGTGACGAATGGGCGGTTTTAACCGTGACGAAAAGCCCTTTTCTGTAGTAGTGAATACCCTTATTAATTCTATCTACTAAAATATCTCTCCTTAATTATTCTCTTTCTTCCACTATCAAACATTAATAACTACTTCTCGAAATATATATTTTGTTAAGAGAAGTTCAATTGATGATAACAATTGTTAATGCTATTACCAATAGTGTGATTGCCAAGAAGTATTCTTAGTCTTGTTTTAAAAGAATTTGTTACTAATCGTTACATTACCATTAGAAATAATAGCTTCACATTTCTCTCCTCCATGTTCTGCTTCTGAGTGTGTGGCATCAATTTCTGGTGGAGGTGCTGCTACTTCATAAATTCCAGCAGCTTCCGGTTGATTTTCCACATCTTTCTCATATGGTGGCTCATAATTCAAATCAATTTCTAGAGGCATATTAGGTGTATAACAAGACTTAATTTGGTAAGAAAAAGTTTTTTTTGAACGTTTGGTAAGAAAAAGTTGAAGTACAAGAATTGTCTTTGTAAATCACATATTTATACTACCCAGCTTTATGTTGCGCCAAAAATATTTCATTTTGTTGCGCCAAAATTTTTACCCTCCAAACTTCAAATTTCAGATGCAAAAAGCAGTAGTAGAATAAATCTTTTCTAGATAGTACGCATGAGAAGTTTAAACACTTTTGAGTAAGCAGCAACCATTAAGGTGGACACACATTGCACTATTGCTGTAGTTATTATGCACCTTGGAAAAAGAATTTAACTTGATTAAGTAGTAAGAGTTTTGAGAAAAGAGATCAATGAAAAAGAATAAAGCTATTAATGATAGAAAAGAGGTATAACAAAGGGCGATTTTGGAAGTTTAGTTTAATTTAGGATAAATTTAATGCATTTTAACTAGTTTAACTACATTTCTTAAACTATGTGATTTTTTTTTTTGCTGCTTATAAATAGGACCGGAGGGAGTAATAACAAGTTCAATTTCTTGAGATACTATCAAATATTAAAATGAAAGTTCCTCTTTATAGTATTAATTTTCACTCCGAACTAAATCTATATATGTATATGTAAAGCACACTTGAGTTTTTGCATTAAATACATAAGCAAAAACTCAAGTGTTGCATATTAAAAACATCCTAACAAAAAAATGTAATAAATATATTAAACAATAATAAAATTCAAATTGAAAAAATTTATATTGTCAAAAATATTAAACTATTTACATTAAATACGACATTTCATAAACTTAAAATTTACTTTAGTTTTTTATTTCACAAATATTAATAATTAAATTCAATAAAAAAATAATATTTATTAACAAAAATTTAGATAAAAGGGTTTTAAAATTAAAAAAACTATTTATAAATAAATGAGACTTGATTTTTACATTAAATACATTAAACCATAAAACTCTCATACCTTTGTAATAATATATTAAAAAGATAATTAAAAACTGAAAAAAAATTGTATTGTCAAAACATATTCAACCACTTACATTAATTAACAAGATTCATCAACTTAAAATTTACTTAAAAAAACACTGAAATTATTTTAAGTTTTGCATTTGACAAATATTAAAAATTAAAATTATTTAATGACAAATAATATGGATCAAATATTTTAAAATTGAAAAATGCCGCTAAAAGGTATTTAATTACTCGAGGAAGCATAATACAGAAAAATAATAATAGCCAAAGTTGAATAATGTTATATATATGTAAAGCACACTTGAGTTTTTGCATTAAATACATAAGCAAAACTCAAGTGTTGTATATTAAAAACATCCAAACAAAAAAATGTAATAAATATATTAAAAAATAATAAAATTAAAATTGAAAAAAAATTTTATTGTCAAAAACTATTAAACTATTTACATTAAATAACGACATTCATAAACTTAAAATTTACTTGAGTTTTTTATTTCACAAATATTAATAATTAAATTCCAATAAAAAAATAATATTTATTAACAAAAATTTAGATAAAATGGTTTTAAAATTAAAAAACTATTTATAAATAAATGAGACTTGAGTTTTACATTAAATACATTAAACCATAAAACTCTCATACCTTTGTAATAATATATTAAAAAGATAATTAAAAACTGAAAAAAATTGTATTGTCAAAAAATATTCAACCACTTACATTAATTAATAACATTCATCAACTTAAAATTTACTTAAAAAAACACTGAAATTATTTTAAGTTTTGCATTTGACAAATATTAAAAATTAAAATTATTTAATAACAAATAATATGGATCAAATATTTTAAAATTGAAAAATGCCGCTAAAAGGTATTTAATTACTCGAGGAAGCATAATAGAGATAAATAATAATAGCCAAAGTTGAATAATGTTTGTTGTGAGAGGCCTAACCTATCCACTTAACGTGATCGTAGAGCCTCAAGGGATTAGTGTCATGGCTATCGGATGTGAGAAAACATTCGCAAACCAAATAAGTTGAAATAAACTAAATTCCTAAAGATAATGTTTTATGCAATTTTTGTCAGAATGATATTTAAGTTATCACTTATTATAATTCAAAAGTTAAAATTAATTTATTCTTCTTGGTCTTGACATGTCACAGTAAATGACTTTCCAGGTAAAAAGTATAAAAATGATATCAAAACTTATTTCATGACTTTAAACACTTATTACTTAACATTTTTTACGTAATTTAAATATTTTAAATAAACTTACTAATTTTTCATATTATTAAATAATTAAAAATTGTAATTGTTAAAATTATTTCTATGCTAATAATTAAATTTGAATAATATTAATTATTTATACAAAAAAACTATAATAATATTTATTGAAATGTCTTAACACAATTTTTTATATTTATAATAAAAAAAATTATTTTTATTTAGTTAAACTATAATAATTTTTATATAATTTTAAAAATATTGTAGGTAAACCCGTACAACGCACGGGTATAATATCTAGTATCTTGACATAAACCAATCCTATACTTAAAGTCTTAAACTATAGGAAAATTAACATGTCATATTTTGTTAGTTAAGCAATAGACAGCTGGTCTATTTCTTAGCTAAAAAGGATAAGAATGAGAAACCACTACAATTGGAATGGTCATTACCTTTTCCTGATTGGTTAAAGCAAGAAACCCTTGGCTTGTTTATGTGACTGTTTCATCTAGTTTAACTTTGTGGAATCTACTACCTTACAAATGAAGGATTGAATTTACTGTTCATGCACCATCTTTTTTTTTTGGAACGGGAGAGAGTACTGGGCTGAGCCTATCCACTACTATTCTTCACCCAGTAAGTACTTCTGTTCTACCTTTTAGTCTATGTCGTACTCTGGGTTGTTCCCTCTGTAATCATCATCATCATCTTCCCCAGTAAGTACTCTCCCTATTACCTATCACCTACCTATTTTCCCTCATAATCTATGTCGTACTCTTTGTTGTTCCCGCTGTATGCATCATCATCTTCCCCTCATCACTGCCTTTATCTGCCTATGCCATACTGCAGATGTACCTCCAACCTACAAATTCCAGCTGTCAGTTGCCTTAGATAGGTTCTGCATCTATACTCTGTGCTGTAATACTCGCTGGTGATTATACAGTTGTGTGCATCTATGTCCAATCTAGCCGTAAGGAAAGGCTTATAGGGCTTCATGGTGCTATAAATACCATAAGAAGAATAGGATTCAAACACGGTGACTGTTGTGTGTTTCTTTCCTTTCTCTTTGGTAAGCCATGATTCACATCTGTTTGTGTTTGTTTTGTAAGCATTAACTACATAGTCACCGCTGAAGCTGCCGTGGCGATTCGTCTAACCTTTCCCTCGCCGAAGCTCTTGAGGAACCGTTTCGTCTCTCAGCTCTCTGGTTTTGCTCATTCTGCAACCTGCGCTTTTTATCGTCCCCCTTTGCTGGGTTTCAGCTCCTAGGTATGACAAACACACCCACACTCTCTTTCTTATGGTTTTACCTCTCTTCAATTTCATCTTGAATCATCTGGGTATGCCCAAAAATCTTTCCTTTTTTGGTGCTCTGTTGGTTGGTAGGTGAGGCAAATTGTTGCAATTACTCTTTCTTTTGGGGTTTATTGATGATCACCCATCCCCATATGGGTATCTGGTTTGTTGTGAAATTTTGAATCTTTTCACTTTTTTCTTTTGGATGGATTGTGTTGGTGATTAGTTAGATTCAGAAATTGAGAAAGGCTTAGAAGAGGTTTATTTTTTCATTTTTTTGTTGATTGTGTTCTATTGGTTCACCTTGTGCGGAGATTCATTTTGGGTAATTGTATGGGATCTAACGTTGGTGATCCTGAATTTGGATTTGTGTTTTTTTTGCAGATATATATATCGGTTGATGTGTACCTCCTAAAATCATCACTCATTTTACAAAAGGCTACTTACTCCTTTTGTTTCTGCCAAAATTACTTTTCCAATGTGGAAACTTGTAGAGTTTCAAAGTGAAGGTATGAAAAACGGTAGAAAGGGGGGGGGGGTTTGAATAACGTTTTCAGTACAAAACTACCACCTTAAAGATTTTGACAAATCTTTCGAGAACTTAAGTGCTAAAGATAAGAGATAGAAAAGCACACAAGGATTTTATCCTGGTTCACTTGATAAATCACTCAAGCTACTCCAGTCCACCCGTTAAGGTGATTTCTTCCTTCTTAGAATGAAGGCAATCCACTAATCAGGTAAGAGTTACAACTGCACTTGAAACCTACAAGTGACTAACAATTACACTGACTTAGCTCACACTAAGATTCACTCTCTTAGTCTTCTCTAGGATCCGATCAACCTTGATCTCCTAAAGGAACTAAACAAACTGTTTATCAAAGAATTGTTTACAAGAGATTTGCTTCTAAAAAGCTGATAGTAAACACAATGAATTTCAGATGAAAGAAAGCTTAGAATATTTTGAATATGTCTTGCGCGTGTGTATTGCTTCTCGCCGCTTCTTTCAATCTTCAGCCTCTATATATACTCCAAGGATTAGGGTTGAGCGTTGCATGGGAAATGCTACCGTTGGAGGGCAGTTCTGGAAAATCCAGCTTCTGCTGTGGCTGAGAACGTTAGGTAGGTCGTCAGGAAGGTACACTTGCTTTTGTACTTGGATAGCGACTTGACCTTTTAACCTAGGAGACTTCTGATCAGGGGAATACTTCATATTGGAACTTGTGAAGCCGGTTGATCAGAGTCAGAGGGAAAGCACAGATCCTCTGACCATTGTATCTTCTGATTCTGAACTCAGAGGGAAGAACATGGCCTTCAGAGTTTCTTGCTTCTGGACTTCAGAGTTTCCACTATTCAGCTTCTGGATCTTCAGAGTCTTCTACACCATCAGAACATCTGAACCTTCAGTGTTTCTTGGCTATCAGAACTTCTGGATCTTCAGAGCTTCTAGCGACTGAGTCCTCATCAGAGTTTGTATAGCTTCAGAACTTCTGAAGCTTTTCCACTGTTCATACTGAACATGGTGAATGCGAAAGCGTTGCTTGGGTTACCCTTTATACACAGTGCTTCTGATTTGTGTGAGATTGAGTTGAGGTCAGAGCCTGTAAATAGCACACTCAGAAAAACACGTTAGAGTACCACAATTGTTCATATCAAAAGGTTAACTTGTAATCATCAAAACATAGAGTTGTACTACTAGATCAAAACTTGATCTTACAATCTCCCCCTTTTTGATGATGACAAAACTAAGATTTTTGATGAACAATTCTTAAACATTAAACTGAATTCACTCAGAGTTTAGAGATATAGAATAAGACTTATCCTGATGTGAATAGTTTATCTTGCTCATTCTGAATTCAAGTCACTGCTTGATTCTGAGCTTAGCTCCCCATGAATCTAATACTTGATGAAAACGTTAGTAAAGTCTAGATTCTGAGCTAAAACATATAAGAGTTCAGAGTGAAAAGCTTATGACATAGATGAAAAACGAATAATCAGAGCGCATAAGTGATCAGAGTCATGGACAAGGTATCAGAGTCTTGGGTATCAGAGTCAACTTAGAATCACTTCAGAAGAAGTGAAATGTATTCCTTGTATTTGCCCAGTGACACATCTATGGTCATGAAGGTGGAACTCTTAAAATCTCCAAAAGAAAAATAAGTCACACTAACACATCTTACACATCAAAAACTGGGTGTACTCCCCCTTTTTGTCATAAGCAAAAAGCTTGGGGTGTGAAAAACTCAGCTTGAAGTACAAGGTACTCCCCCTTAGAGAAGGTCTAAGTTTAAAAGAAAAAGAAAACGATGTAAGAATCAGAGTTAGGCGAAAATAAATAGAAGAGTTAATGCAAGGGATGAGCGTTTACCACCGGTCAAGTGAGTAAATAGAAGGGTCAGTTACCAAGAACTTAACCTCGAGAAACTGTAGGAACATTAACTTTCAGAGAGAAAGTGAAGCCTATAAAAAGCGTTGGAGAGAAAGGTAAGCTTCACACCTCGAATAATTTTCAGAAGAAAAAAAATGGCATCATACAACGTAGCACTAGAAGAACTGAGGAAGAAGGCCTTTGAAGAGGACTTGTTCCTGAACATCAGGCATCCAGAGGGTGAAACTACCATCGCGGAGCTGACACGGACACTGCTGGAAGAGGACCTGCGTCCAGAGTTGGAGAGGGACCTGAAGGAATTTCTTGCCTTCGTGGAGGAGGTGCAAGAACTCAGCCGGCTTGAACTCAAGCTGCTGGAAGAAAAAGAAATCTTGGAAGAGAAGCTCAGGACTTCAGAAGAGATTCTGGAGAAAGATGAGCTAGAGGTCAGACTCAACAACATCCAGCATGTACTGGAGCGTCTGGAGAAGAATAGGTCAGAGCAGCGCCAGGAGTGCAGAAGAATGAGGAAGGATCCTCCATTCTAGAGTTATATGATGTAAAGAATGTGATGCAAACATAGAACAATTATGAATAAAACAAGTTTTGCAAACATATGTGACACAAATATATATAGATATATGCATATAGAATCACAAACGAACAAATGAAAATAAGTAAATAAAAAAGAAACAGAGTTTAACAAAAAGGAAAACAAAGTAAACGAAAGAAGAAAAAGAAGAGATCCTAAGACTAAGGTTTGTCAGTGCGTCGCAGAAGTTCCATCATCATTTGCTTCATCTCAATCAGCATGGATTCATGAGTGTCAAGACGTTGTTCCATGATGTCGAGTCTGGATGAGCTTGTCTGAGTAGAGCTGGAAGGAATGTTCTGAGCAGCTTGAGGTTCTGGAATGGAAGCAGATGCAGCAGGAGTAAACATAACTGGTGCAAGTCGCTCTGCCTCAGCCTCAGCTTCAAGACGCTCTGCCTCAAGTCTGGCTTGTTCAGCCTGAGCTGCTGCTTGACGTGCAGCTTCTGCTGCTTGCTCTTTCTTTCGCTTGGCTTCTTCAATAGCTTCAAGAAGCTTATTTCTCTGTTCTAGTTCATGAAGAGCCACCCGTCTAGCAAACCTTTGCTTGGCAGCCTCAATCCTCTGACTTCCCTCTGCATGCAGGAGCTGCAACATGATTGGAAACTGAGCCACTAGCCAAGTGCTCAAATTGTTCCACTCATCAGCCACATGTTCAGCATTCTCACTGAGATCAGTCTGACCGTGCACATTGCGGAGCCTCAAGGAGGCTTCATGATAGAAAATATTGATGCACTCAGAGAGAGATGTGGGTTGGAGGTGAGTATAGGGAATGATGGAGAGGTTGGTTTCAGGAGAGGCTGGGTGATTGCTGCTATGAGCTTCAGAGGCCCCTTGTGGAGAACCAATGTTAATTATGGGAGCATTGGGTTCAGAGGTTCCACGGTGAGGGTCTGAAGTTTCAACCAGAGGGTGAGGTGATCTAACCGAGGATTGGTTAGACACTGATTGTTCGGGTTCAGGGTCTGGTTGAATTGGCTCTTGTTGGTCAGGGACAGGGTGAGCTTGTTGAACTAGGGGGTCTGCCTCTTGGATAGGATTGGCCAAGATAGGTTCATCTGGGTCAACTAGACGTTCAGGTCTAGGGCCAGGATATTGCCTAGGGCTTGGACAGGTAAGGTAATATTCTTCCAAGGCAGATACCTTTTCTTTCCTAACCTCCATGAATTTTCTAATTGATTCAGAGGTATTGGAGGGAGGAGAGTCAATGACATTGATGGGGAAGGATACAGGGGTGAAGGCTGTTGAAGAGTCTGTATCCGTGGTTCTGGCAGCAGGACGTGCTGATGCTCTGGGAGCAGAGTGATCAGACGTTCTGGGTTGTGGTTCTGTTTAGTTGGGCTCGGGTTGGTCATGGATGATGGGTTCAGAAGGTAATGGGTCGTATGGAATGGTAAGGAGAGAGGTTGGATCTTCTGACCTAGAGGTTTGGGTCTGAAGCAAATTCCAGAGAGGTGCTTCAGTAGGAGAAGGTTGAAAGAAGGAAGATCTTGGGGAATGTGGTGGAGTGGTGGTTTGTGCGGCTGGCTGGGATTCAGGAATAGGAGTGAGGGGATTTGAGGAGTGTTGAAGTAAGGCAGAAATAGGAAGTGCATCAAATAAATTCAAATCATCATCAGAAGCAAGTGCAGGCTTACTTGAATGTGCTAATGATCGAGTCACTCTGGCAGGAGCTTCAGTCCTTCTGACCACTGCAGCAGCTGGTTCCACCCGAGTAGGCTTCACCACAATTCTGACCTTCTTCTGCTTCTTCTTTGGAGGACCATCCTCACTATCATCACCATCATCATCATCAGGCTTGCTCTTCGGTTTCTTGACCAGAGGGACATCAGATTCCTCTGAGGATTCTTCCAGAACCATCTTCCTCTTGGTTTTCTTCTTGGGAGGAGAAGGAAACTCTGGTGCTGGTGGAAGTCTGCTGACAAAATCATCAAGGTCAATCTCGAATCCTTGAGCCCTGAGGTCTTCAACATAGCATCTGATGGCGTCAGGATGGTCTGCTTGAGTCCACAGAGGGTAGTCATTCAGAGGCATTCTTCTTCCTCTGATCTCAGAAGATGTGTCTTCATGAGCAGGAGCAATCTTCTTCTGGATTAAGCCCATTTTCTTCAGAGAGTTGGCAGTGAAGACATCACTGACAATTGTGCTCAAGTCCTCTGTGCAACCAGCATTGATCAAATCTTGCACCAAGTTGCTTTCAATGAGAAAGTCTGAGAGCAGTCTCCCAAAAGGGATATATTTGATTGCAGACTTGATGGAGGCGGTGGTGCGAGACTTCCGGATGCATTCCTTCAAATAGGAGAACAGGAAGTAGGGAAGGCAGATCTTCTCCTTGTCTTGAATGAAAAACAGCATCGCCTTCTGGTTGAAGTTGATGTAATCTGGAGAACTACCCTTCGGTCTCTGATTGATGCAGTTGAGCAGGATCTTGTGCCAGATTCTCAGTTTGGGGTGAAGGTCCATCACCTTGTAATTCGTCTTGCCCGGTTTGAAGGTGGTGTACAGGGCCTTGTTGACGATGTCCTTGGTGCTGGGTTTCAGCTTGGATTCCGTCAGTTGGAACCGATACCCATAAGCAGTTTCTGCTCCTAGCAGATTCACGAATGACTTCTCAGTGATGATGATCTTCCTGCCAAGAATGTGAGAGACCACCTGAGTGTCATCGCAGTCTGCGTGCTTCCAGAATTCCTTTACCAATTTCTCATACACCGGTCCTCGAAGTCGATTGAAGTAGTTTCCCCAACCTTGAGCTTGGACTTCAGGACGAAGATCAAACCCATTTGCAGCCAAGTTGTCGAGGTTGAATCTCCATTCTGCCAGGACTTGGAGTTCCTCAGGAGGAAATACACAGTGAACGGCACAGCCCCGTTCTGCAATAGGAACAACCTGCTCTTGAGCTTGAACTTGTTCTTGTGCCGGGTTCTCAGAGCCTCGTTGACCCGTTGCCAAACCGACTACCATGTGAGGGAACTGAGGTGCATCTGCAGTAGATCTTCTGGTTTGTCTCACCATTTTGAAGAGGTTGAAGGTTTGAGGTAGAAGATGAAGTTTGAAGGATGAAGAGAGATCGAGAGAGAAATCAAGAAGGAGGCGGTTTTGAAAAGCAGAGAGTGCGAGAGTGAAAACCGGAAGTGAGAGAGAACGTGTGTGTATAGTGGGTTTTATCAAATAACCGTTGTTGATTCAAAAAGCACTTTAAGATCAACGGTTGAAAATTAAAGATAGATAGTAACAGTAAAATACACAATCACACACAGGAGATAAGCATATCTACACGCAATCATAACAGACTGTCACACGGGCACAAGGAACTATGCATCAGAAATTCTGACGCACGTGTTGTTGTCTCAGCTTCAGAGTCAGTACCAGTGGGCACACACACTCTGATTGAGTTACCTTCTAGACTAGACATCTTCTGATCAAGAAGTATCATAGTCAGAGGTTCTGATCCATCTTCACTCTGGACAAAAGTCCATGTTTAGATTTTTCAGAATAAAATTAAATCTATCTTCAGCTAAGGGCTTTGTAAAGATATCTGCCCATTGATGGTCAGTATCAACAAACTTCAGAAGAAGTACGCCCTTCTGTACATAATCTCTAATAAAATGATACTTTACCTCAATGTGCTTTGCCCTTGAATGCAAGATAGGATTCTTACTCAATGAGATTGCAGCAGTGTTATCACAATAGATTGGGATATTGCTCTCAAGGATCTGATAATCCTCCAGCTGATGTTTCATCCAGAGCATCTGAGTGCTGCATATTGCTGCTGAGATATATTCTGCCTCTGCAGTTGATAGTGCAATGGTTGATTGCCTCTTGCTTGCCCATGAGACTAGATTGCTTCCCAGAAATTGACAATTTCCAGAAGTACTTTTTCATTCTGTTCTATCTCCAGCATAATCAGCATCACAATAACCTGAAAGCTTATACTCTGATGTTTTCTTATACATCAAGCCAAGGTTAGTGGTGCCTTTCAGATACCTTAGGATCCTCTTAACAGCAGTTAAGTGAGTTTCCCTTGGATCTGATTGGAAACGAGCACATAAATGAACACTAAATAATATGTCTGGCCTAGATGCAGTTAAGTATAGAAGTGAACCTATCATGCCACGATAGAGCTTCTGACATACTTTACCACTTTTATCTTCTTTTTCCAGAATGCATGTTGGATGCATTGGAGTCTTGGCCACTGTAGATTCCAGCATATTGAACTTCTTCAGAAGTTCTTTAGTGTACTTGCTCTGATGGATATATGTTCCTTCTGGTGTTTGATCAACTTGTATTCCCAGAAAGTACTTTAATTCTCCCATCATACTCATCTCAAATTCAGCCTGCATCATCTCAGAAAATTCTTTGCATAGAGATTGATTAGCAGAACCAAATATAATATCATCAACATAAATTTGCACAATTAAGATATCATCTTTATAAGTCTTGCAAAAGAGAGTTGTATCTACTTTACCCCTTACAAACTCATTCTCCAGAAGGAATGAGCTAAGTCTCTCATACCATGCTCTGGGAGCTTGCTTCAGACCGTAGAGTGATTTCTTCAATTTGAACACATGGTCTGGTTTCTTTTCATCTTCAAAACCTGGGGGTTGATGAACATAGACTTCCTCTGAGATATAACCATTTAGGAAGGCACTCTTTACGTCCATCTGATGTAGAATTATGTTGTGATTTACTGAGAAAGAAATCAATAGTCTGATTGCCTCCAGTCTTGCTACTGGAGCAAATGTTTCAGTGTAGTCTATTCCTTCCTGCTGGCTGTAGCCTTGAGCAACTAGCCTTGCCTTGTTTCTGACTACATCTCCTTTCTCATTTAGCTTGTTTCTGAATACCCATTTCGTTCCAATAACATGGACATTCTCAGGCTTCTTCACTAAGCTCCAAACATCGTTCTTGGAGAATTGATTCAATTCTTCTTCCATGGCCAGAATCCAATCCTTGTCCTGAAGAGCTTCATCTATGGACTTGGGTTCAATTAAGGACACCAATCCTTTCAGACTCAGCAAGGTCTCTTCAGAGGGTCTGAAGGCAGATCTGGTTCTGACTGGTTCATCTTTGTTGCCCAGAATCAATTCCTTAGGATGAGCTGCAGTGATTCTGCTCTTCTTCAGAGTTTGTGAGTTAGAGGGACCAGCTTCTTCCTCTGGTTCATCTTCCTCTGGCTCAACTTCCTCTGGAGCTTTGCCTTTGTCAGAAACATTAATGCTTAAATCTGCAAACTTTTCAACTAGCTTTGACTGGTCAGAGTCAAGCTTATCATCAAATCTAACATGAATAGATTCTTCAATAGTCTTAGCATCAGTATTATAAAATATAAAACCTTTAGATCTATCAGAATAACCAAGTAATAGACACTTAGAAGACTTAGCATCAAATTTATGCAATCTATCCTTAGTATTGAGAACATAACAAACACAGCCAAAAGGATGAAAATAAGAAATGTTGGGTTTTATGTTCTTCCACAATTCATAAGGAGTCTTATTCAGAGTTGGTCTCACAGAGATTCTGTTCTGAATGTAACATGCTGTATTTACTGCCTCTGCCCAAAAGTGCTTAGCCATGCCAGTTTCTTGGAGCATGGTTCTAGCCATCTCCTGAAGAGTTCTGTTCTTCCTCTCAACAACACCATTTTGTTGAGGAGTTCTGGGACAAGAGAAATCATGTGCAATTCCATAGGAATCAAACAGACTCTCAAACTTGTCATTCTCAAACTCTCCACCATGGTCACTTCTGACACGCACAATTCTACAAGCCTTCTCGTTTTGCACTTGAGCAATGAAGGTAGAGAACACAGCATGAGACTCATCCTTGCAGGTTAGAAACTTTACCCATGTCCAGCGGCTATAGTCATCAACGATAACCATCCCATATCTCTTGCCACCTATAGACTCAGTTTTCACTGGTCCAAACAGGTCGATATGCAGAAGTTCTAACGGCCTTGAGGTTGAGACAACATTCTTTGCCTTGAAAGGGACTTTTGTGAATTTGCCTTTCTGACATGCTTCACAAAGAGCGTCTGAAGCGAACTTCAGATTGGGTAAGCCCCTGACAGGTTTAGCTTGCTCAGCTGAGAAATCTTTCTCATACTGGCATGCCCTAACCGTCTATGCCATACCCACTGCTCTTCATTAACAGACAGAAGGCACTTCACATTCTGAGCCTCCAACTCAGATAATCTGATCTTATAAATGTTGTTCTTCCTCTTGCTGTTAAACAGAACAGAGCCATCGATCTGACTTACAGCCCGGCAGGACTTTTGATTGAATATAACATCATAACCCTTGTCAGCTAATTGACTTATAGACAATAAGTTATGTGTTAAGCCGTCTACCAATAAAACATTATCAATGCATGGACTACTATCTACACAAATAGTACCAGTACCAATAATTTTACCCTTTTCATTTCCTCCGAAGCCAACTTCGCCTCCAGGCTTAAGTTTCAACTCTCGGAACATACGCTTTTCTCCCGTCATGTGACGCGAGCATCCACTGTCCAGATACCATGATTGGTGTTTCAGTGGAGCTATCAAGGATATCTGCAACATAGATAATCTTGTCCTTAGGTACCCACTTTCTGGGTCCTCTTTTGTTAGTTACCCCAGAGGTTCTGATCACCTTGGGTGTCTCAACATAATATTTTAAAGGAATATTTGCATGATATTTAGTCATAGAGAAAGATCCCTTTTTAAGAGGGTTTTTAGCAACTTTAGCAGGTACAGGATCAGGCAATATGGTACCAGAGGGAACAAAGCATTCATATAAAGATTTAGCTTTAGACACAGAAGGCTCATTTCTAATTGGTTTAGAATAGCCAATGCCATGCATTCCATTTCTGCTTACGCCATAGATCATTGAAGCCATTAAGCTTCTATCCACGCTTTTAGCTAGGAATCTTTGAAAAGACTTTTCATACTTAGATTCATTTCTACAATCAGAGGCATCACAGGCAACAATTTCTTCTAACTTAGCAATCTGGTTCTTAAGCACAGAGTTAGAATTTACCAAAGCATGATTTTCATTTTTCAAATCAGAAATAATTTTCTCATGTTCAGAAGGAGTCTTGGAGACAGTAGATAAGTTCTTTTTCAACTTTTTATGCTTAGACAATAAAGAGTTATACTTATCCATGATATCAGACAAAGCATGTTTCAGTTCAGAGGTAGAGAAAGAAGCAAATACCTCATTTTCATCGTCTGAGTTAGGATCTCCTTCTGATTCTGAGTCAGAGTCAACAGCTTCCTTTGACTCTGCTTCCTTGTCTTTGACAATTGCCATGAGTCCTTGGACTTCACCATCAGAGTCAACATCCTCTGACTCTGATTCATCAAATGTCACCATCAGACTCTTCTTGGTCTTGAAGTGCTTCTTTGGCTTCTTGTCCTTCTTCAATTTTGGACAGTCACTTTTGTAGTGCCCTGATTCTTTGCACTCAAAGCAAGTGACTTCCTTGATTGATGACTTCTTCTGACCTGAGGATTCAGACTTTCCTCTTGCCTTTCCAGAGCCTTTGAACTTGCTCTGCCTGTGCTTCCAGATGCGGTTGAGTCTCTTGGAGATCAGAGTCAGCTCATCTTCATCAGAATCTTCTGATGCTTCTTCAGATTCTTCTTCTTCAGCTTGAAGAGCCTTTGACTTCTCAACTTTAGCCTTTTCAGATTTGGATTTCAAGGCTATGGACTTTTTCCTCAGATCTTGCATCTCTGAGCGCTTCAGCTCATGGCATTTCAAAATGCTGATGAGTTCTTCTAAACTCATATTCTCAACGTCTCTCGTGAGCTCTATTGAAGTCACCAAAGGCATCCAACTTTCAGGAAGACACCTGATGACCCTTATGACATGATCTTTTGTTGTGTAGCTCTTGTTGAGAGGACGTATGCCAGCTACAAGCAGTTGAAATCTGGAGAACATTTCTTCAATGGACTCATTTGGCTCCATGATGAAGGATTCATACTTTTGGATCAAAGACAATGCCTTTGATTCTTTGACTTTCTTGTTTCCTTCATGAGACATCTTCAGAGAATCAAAAATGCCTTTAGCAAACTCACGATCTGTAATCTTCTGGTACTCCTCATAGGAAATAGCACTTAGAAGAATTGCTCTTGCTTTGTGATGTTGTGAGTACAGCTTCTTTTGATCTGCAGTCATCTCTGACCTTGGGATCTTCTTGCCATCTGCATCAACTGGACGCTCGTAGCCATCCACAATAATATCCCAGAGATCTGCATCGAAACCCAGAAAGAAACTTTCCAGTCTATCTTTCCAATATTCGAACCTTTGACCGTCGAACATAGGAGGCTTTGCATTGTAACCATCTCTTTGAGTTTCACTAGTGGTGGCAGCCATTGTTTTTCACACCGGCCCGGATCACTGAACACTGTTAGGTGTGGTAATCAGAACTTGCGCTCTGATACCAATTGAAGGTATGAAAAACGGTAGAAAGGGGGGGGTTTGAATAACGTTTTCAGTACAAAACTACCACCTTAAAGATTTTGACAAATCTTTCGAGAACTTAAGTGCTAAAGATAAGAGATAGAAAAGCACACAAGGATTTTATCCTGGTTCACTTGATAAATCACTCAAGCTACTCCAGTCCACCCGTTAAGGTGATTTCTTCCTTCTTAGAATGAAGGCAATCCACTAATCAGGTAAGAGTTACAACTGCACTTGAAACCTACAAGTGACTAACAATTACACTGACTTAGCTCACACTAAGATTCACTCTCTTAGTCTTCTCTAGGATCCGATCAACCTTGATCTCCTAAAGGAACTAAACAAACTGTTTATCAAAGAATTGTTTACAAGAGATTTGCTTCTAAAAAGCTGATAGTAAACACAATGAATTTCAGATGAAAGAAAGCTTAGAATATTTTGAATATGTCTTGCGCGTGTGTATTGCTTCTCGCCGCTTCTTTCAATCTTCAGCCTCTATATATACTCCAAGGATTAGGGTTGAGCGTTGCATGGGAAATGCTACCGTTGGAGGGCAGTTCTGGAAAATCCAGCTTCTGCTGTGGCTGAGAACGTTAGGTAGGTCGTCAGGAAGGTACACTTGCTTTTGTACTTGGATAGCGACTTGACCTTTTAACCTAGGAGACTTCTGATCAGGGGAATACTTCATATTGGAACTTGTGAAGCCGGTTGATCAGAGTCAGAGGGAAAGCACAGATCCTCTGACCATTGTATCTTCTGATTCTGAACTCAGAGGGAAGAACATGGCCTTCAGAGTTTCTTGCTTCTGGACTTCAGAGTTTCCACTATTCAGCTTCTGGATCTTCAGAGTCTTCTACACCATCAGAACATCTGAACCTTCAGTGTTTCTTGGCTATCAGAACTTCTGGATCTTCAGAGCTTCTAGCGACTGAGTCATCATCAGAGTTTGTATAGCTTCAGAACTTCTGAAGCTTTTCCACTGTTCATACTGAACATGGTGAATGCGAAAGCGTTGCTTGGGTTACCCTTTATACACAGTGCTTCTGATTTGTGTGAGATTGAGTTGAGGTCAGAGCCTGTAAATAGCACACTCAGAAAAACACGTTAGAGTACCACAATTGTTCATATCAAAAGGTTAACTTGTAATCATCAAAACATAGAGTTGTACTACTAGATCAAAACTTGATCTTACACAAAGCACACTAAATATCTGCATTGCTTGATTATTATGCTGCAGTGGTAGCTTCTCAACAAGGCAAAATTACTTATTCATGGAAACCTACTGTAAATGGGAGTAGAAGTCAAGGGGTGAACTGGATGAGGAGTGGTGGAACATTTCTTATTTAGGGTGAGTTTGAATAAACAACTTAAATAAGCGTGTATAGCATTAAACGCTTAGCGTATAAGCACTTATTTACAAGTTTATTGAAATAAGCTCAACATAGATTATAGGTAGTTATAAACGCTTATTGATGAGCTAATTTGACAGCTTGTGAAACAAAGTCAAACCAGCTCATAGATAGGTTATTAGCTATTTATTAGGCTTTCTCAATCCCAAACACTTCGATAAATGTTTCTGCTATGTAAGCTCTTCCAAATGCCGCCTTATTATACTTTGACATGTTAACTTAGGTAGGAACTAAGGCTATGGTGTATGGATGTAGGACTATGCAGAGCCAGTCAAGTTGTTGATTTATTCCCAACTACGTCTCCTGAAATTATTGTCCGAGAGGCTAGGTTAGAGGACTGTTGGGAAGTGGCAGAGACTCACTGCAGCTCCTTCTTCCCTGAATATTCCTTCCCATTAGATTTTGTGATGAGGATGGGCAGATTGGTGGCTATGTTAGCGGGATTCTCTATACCAAGCGGTTGCAAAAGAACCTGTTTGGTTGCTGTTATTGGCAGCTCACTTGATGAAACTTTCTGATTTGGAACTGAAGTTTTTAAGATTGGTGGCTTTGATGGGAAATTGAGCCTCAACAAGGGATATGTGGCTGGCATATTGACAGTAGATACCGTTGCGGATTTTCTTCCTAGAAGGGCACTGCTACGACAGAGAAGGTGAGTTAAAGCTTGTTTCTGGAACATGGATTAGTGAAGATCACTGAAGATTTATGTGTCTTTAGGATTTATGACATAAATTTGACCTGTATAATGTTGTCAACTTTTGATTTTTGTGTGTCTTAATGTGGCTCCATCATTCTTAAGAATGGCTTCAAAGGCATTTATCATTCTATGTGATCAAATAATTTTAATATAATCTTAGGGTTTTGATTAGTTGTATGCCCAATAAACACATGCTCATGCTGTCATGCAAGAATTATTCAGATGAAGAGCAGGATTGTGTGAAAAGTATATATGTATATATTGACTGTTATACCAAACGTCAGAAATGTTATCTGAAAAATGATTTTTTGCACCAAGCAGATGAAAATGTTTCCTGAAAAGCATTTTCTACACCGAAAACATAAACCTCAATATTTTTCAGATAGGTAAGTTCTGTTAAATCATACATACCCAAGTATTTGGTGTTGACCTAGAATCTTATCTTTTATGAATACTTTTGACTCCTCTTCAAAATAGTTCACTTCTTATTTTTCTAATTCTGTAGTGTATAGGCCATGTCGTGTTATAACATTCTTAGTTTACATTTCATTATGTAGGATTGGAATTGCATACATATCAAATGTGGCGGTAAGGGAAAAATTTAGGCAAAAGGGAATAGCTAAACTATTGGTGGCTAAGGCAGAATCACAGGCCAGAAGTTGGGGTTGTCGTGCCATTGCATTACACTGTGATTTGAAAAATCCTGCAGCCACAAAGTTATACAAAGGCCAAGGTTTCAAATGTATCAAGGTTCCAGAAGGAGCTAACTGGCCTCAACCAAAGACTTCACCGGATATTAATTTCCACTTCATGTTGAAGCTTCTCAACAAACCAGTTGCTTCTAAATCTAATTAGATGCTTAATTGGACAGATTATTTGCGTTGTAAAAGGGGAAAAAAGTAATTACTACTAAGGGGACTGTCTGTTATTGAAGTGCATATGTAAGTAAACCAAGGAATTAGAGGAAAAATCATTTGAGAACCTTTTAGATTGCACCAGTAGCAAGCATTTATACAGTTACTGGCATTCACTTTAGCAAGCATTTGTACATTTGTAAAAAGCTCCCTTTAAGTCTTAGTCCCCCCCTTTTTAAATTCCTTCCTCCGCCATTGAATACCACCCCGATCTTCATTTTCTCATTTTTCCTGAACTAAATTTAGGAATATGATGATGTTCATGCTTCTGTTATAATTTTAAGTTTGTTTTGTGACTTTCTAAATTCCTGAGGTAGGAGAAGGAACTCCTTTCTTTAGATTTCTTTTGTGCTGTTATTGTTTTCATACAAGATCATTTGCTCACAGGTTTTTGGGGTTTAAAATGAGGGAAAACTCCTTTGAGGTACATGCCCAATGGTAAGCTACATTTTGTCTCTCATTTTTCTATTTAAAATGTGATTTTCAATTATTTTGGTAAATATACTTCTGAAAGGTTGTTCCTTTACCTAAATTTCAGTTTCTGGAAGGATTAGGAAAATATGCATGGACTAAGGACAGGTTTGATTACTTCCAATATACACAATTGTAATCCAGTTGATTTTTCAACAGTCACTTCAAAAGCTTAGCATTTCCCTAACTCTGTTTCGAATTCTTCTATTTCCTGTTTTATGAATGCTCCATGATGGTAGCATATCTCATCTGCTATATAAACACAGGTTAGTGAGATTGTTTATCATTAATAATTTCTTTGTTTATGTTTGCAGAATGTGAGATTGATTGCTTTAAAGAAGTCAATTTATGAGACGGAGCATTCAAGGGAGTTCGAGTGATTTGGTTACCAGGGTATATGGACTATGGAGTGGATGCCATCATAGAGCAGTGAAGATGAAAAGAAGTAGGAACAAACTTCTACCAGAGATAGAATCAGTTGCTTTCTTGATCCAGGTTTCTCCTTCCTCGACCTTTCACATTTTTTTTGTGAATTTAATTTACATTATCAATTCATTATTGACTTGGGTTTGTGGAGAGTTCAAGAGTTCTAAGTAAAAGCAACATAATCTCCTTGGATGAGAACTAACTAAAGAAAAAATAAAAAATAAAAGGGAAATTCTAAGCTATTCTAGGAATGATCAAATGTGAGAGGCAGTAAAAACAACTAAAAGGGTCAAAATTGCTAAGCACTATTTGCCTGTGTTAGCACCGATTTTTTCTACATTTGTTTTTTGAGATTTATGTTTATAAAGTGGCTTTGGATGGTGGTCGTATGTTACCTTCCAACTTGAGAGGGCAACCTTCATTATAATACCAATAATAATTTTTCTGCTTCACCAAAAAAATTATAAGGACACAACTAATCTATAATGGTAGATTCACAAAGAAAAAGATTACCAAACCTTAGGCTCCTCTTAGCCTTTCTACATAATCTATATCTTTTTATTTGTTTGCCTTAAGGTATGATTTCGCTACATTTTTTTTATTGGTTTTCTGATTTATATTTTATATAGATGCTTTGATTTTCATCTTATCAGTTATAAGATACCAAGAAATAATCCTTTGTTTCACTTGCTGTCTTAAATTTGGCTTTAATTACCATGGAGTGGTGCTATAAGAACAATACTTTGCTGAATAAAAATTATATTTAGCTTAATAGTCTGTTGGAGAACTCAACGATCATACCATATTGCTTGAAAGGTTTGTATTATATTGATCTATCAAACTATGAAATCCTAAATTAGTTTCCAACTATGTTACAAAGATAATGGGAGAACACGACATGTAGAGAAACCAAATTTTAGAATAGGAGAAGTGACACCCCATGTTATGTACCATTTTATTCCATGTATTTATATAAGATCATTACTTTAGAGAACGTGAATACGCTTACTAAACATTTTGTTTGCCTCCCATGATTCCTAATATTTTGAGGTTTAACTTTTGTTGGAAGAAAATATTAAAAGAAGAGAGGGTAGAAGGGTAGGTGGGAAAAAATTATATAAAGAGTGATTTTAGGTGGGTGGTCATTCCTAAGGGTGGACTTCTCACGTGAAGAAAATGTTATTTGCTGATCTTTGCTGCTTTTCACATTGAAAGTGGAATGAGTGAACTTTTCATTGATATTTACCAATTTATTAATCTTCATCTACTTGATTTTAAATTATATTTAATTCTTTTACTCCACCTTCTATGTACTTGATCATTTTAGTTTGCTTAATGGGAAATCATGATTTATGATTTCTCTGTTTACTTCCATTTCTGAATTGTTCAAATTGAAGATATTTGGATCTTAGATTTTATTCCTGATAGCTGTATTATGACTCTAAAATTTATATCTAATGGATATTTCAACTTAAGAAATCCACTATTTGAAAAATTGATGGCTTCTCCTTGGTAGCTTGGTACAGAGGGGCATCTCCTCAACAACCCATTTAATGGGTTGTCTCATACTTTGAGCTTACATTTTTGTATTGATAACCCTTAAAACTCATGGGTGAACCCTGCTTTTTTGGTGGACATAACTTTGTATTGATCAAGTAAATAGATCAAATTTTTAGCTGTATTCACTGTATTTGCATAAACACATGCTGGAAGAGAACACATGCATTCAGTACAGGATTCTAAAAATTGATAGCGTGAGCCTTTTAACTCCATCTAAATTGTGTATTTGAATCTAAATGAAATAAAACTGTAATTAATTTACCTCTAATGTATGATTTACTGTTTCAGAAAGAGTAAAGATCACACAAAAAGCCCTTGGGATGATAAAAGTTACTTTGTAAGTTGAAGATTTGTTAGAATAGTCTTTTTGGTTTGCTTAAGATATATAGGATACAATTTTTTGTTGTGTAGTTTGATACATAGGAAAATGCTATAAGTAGGCTTCTTGACTTATTTTTTCTCTGCCTTTCTATTTTTGCCCCGTTGTGTTTCTCACTTTCCTGTAGATATATGGCATTTAAACTTTAGTTAGGAGCTACATACCTATCAACGATGCTCATATTCGTCCTGATATTGAAAATCTTCTAAATATACTTAGGAACATGCTACGTTTCTATTCTTTTCTTTGTATTGTGCTCTTCTAATTTATTATTTTGTTCTTAAAATAAGCATTGTACATGCTGTCATTTTGTTATCTATAAATAATACAATAAAAAAAACATCCAGTCTCAAAGTGAAATTAAAACTGCTGAAAACTAAATTTATATATATTAATGTAAATTCTTACACAAGTTCTTCATGCTTAGGAATATACATACTATTTCATATTAAGTTTAATAACAAGTGCTTGATGATTGGATGTAATGGTTTGTGCTTTTCGGTGATTATGAGTCACTATGTTTCTCTCAAGTCTCAACCTAATAATAAAAACACCTCAACCTACTGACAACTAGAAGCTTTTCTCCAAAATATATTTTGATTTTGAATCAATTGTAGTTCCAAACATGCAATTTATCTTTATGGATCTATCAACCGCATTCTCTCTGTTATAACCAATGTTCTTTCATTTTCAATTAGTGTGTGTTTGTGTTTTCATTGAACTCAATGTGGCTAAATCTTACATTTTTGATCCACGTTAAACTAGCGTGACAAGTTTTAACTTCTCCATTGACACATTGAGATACTTGAAATCACATTTGCGTTTGTATCAATGTCAAACCATATATACACTTAGACTAACATATGATTATGGAATGAAAAGTGAAAATAGTACTAGCCATAAATGACGTGCTATTTTTACAAGAAATCACAGAGAATTTTAGCAACACAATTTGGACAGCAGTTCTCTGCTGAATTTCAGGGTAACATGTGTGTTCTCCTATTGTCTGCCATGGTTTTACCAGGAAGATATAGCTGTCATATTTAGCAAGGCAGACAAGGACAATTTTGGGACGTTGGATATTAAAGAATATCAAGACGTTGTTGGTGACATTATTGAGAGGTACCCACAAGTGGGGATTTATTTAAAGGAGAACCAAATGAAAGATATGGCTACATTGCTAATCAAATATCAGGAAAGCTCTCTTACAATAGACATTGAGTACTTCAAAGAAGCACTTTCCAAAGTAGATTTCCAGATGAAAAATCTTCCTGCAACAGCTCAGGTACGTGCACATTAATGCTATGTACCTGCAACTACTATGTATTTTTCAATTACCGACTTAGGAAACCTCCATTTTCATCAGTGACCTTGATATGGTTTTTCATATTAATCCTTGCACTAAAGAAATATGTATTAAAGTCTTAGACCTATATTTGAGGGTAATATGAGTATGTGACTACAAAAAGATAGATAGAGGATTAAGTTGACTTAAATAAGCATAAGTGAGGACCTTTGTTCATGTTTTTTCAATGTAAGGGCTAATATGAAAAATCATATCATGATCGGAGATGAAGATGACATACACTCATTTACTATTATAGTGTGTTTAGATAACAACTTAATAATGTGAACTAACTTTCATCTTAGTCCTAAGAAGAGTTTCATTCTTTTTCTTTTTGACCTTGAAGTGAGTTCTAACGTCTTCAGTGCCAACATATATCAAACATAGACTATAAAACTTTGTCATATTACTTATGCTTTGGTGGTGGATTCCAACTTTGAATCATTCTAGGTAGCTTCTCAACAAGGCACATATCTTGCTGACTGTTTCAATCGCATGGAGTTGTGAGAGAAGTATCCTGAAGGCACTCTTAGGTTCAGGGGTACAGGACGCCATCGGTTTCATCCCTTCAGGTATGTGCAACTTGCTACTTCAACAAAAGTGTCATAAGATATGTTATTTTCCTGTTTTCATACTTTCCAAAGAGTATTCAATCAAGCTCACATCCAATGATTCAAGATTCTCATTGCCTAATGTTTTTTTAATTAGTGAAAGGTACAAGCATTTTGGGCAATTTTCTCCTCTGGGAGGAGAACAGACTGCAACTCAGCTTCCAGAAGATTGGATTTCAAATGGCCATAGTAGCCGGTGGCTCTGGTATTCAGTATACACAATGTATTATTCTATTCCCTATAAACTGTATTTTAGAGGTTTAACAATGGTACTATGTTTTCATCCTCTAACGATTCCCAAAACATGTAGCAAACAAGTCAGCTGGAGTACAAGAGCTTTGGTGGTATCTGACTGGACAAGGAGATTCATATTTGGCAGGGATTCAAGCAGAATCTGAAGATCCACTTCAAAGTTTGCACTACACTTTAAGGTCTTTATATATAATTCTTGGCAAGACAAGACCTCAAAGGGCACCCAAAAAGAAAAGGAAAAAGAACACTAAGTTAAATTTTTTTTCATGCAAACGTATTATCTGTTATAGTATATTCATTTCTACTGACATAATGAATTGAAAGCAAAGTTCTGATGTTTTCTTTGCTTTTCTTTAAAAAAGTTTTGATCTTTACTCCTCAGTTCAATATATGTGTTTTTTTGTCCACTTTATGATGTTCAATTCACCTTGATAGCTACTTTAAATATGATGGTATTTCTTTTTCCAACATGTCCCTCATGCTCCCCATATGATGCTGGTTCGGTTTAATTTTTAAGTTTGGTGTTTAAGTGAAGATAAGGAGATTACCTTTCGATTTTCACTTTGTATGTTGTTCATTTTACTCTTCGATGTTATTGTTATGTAGAAATTATGATTGCTCTTGGTTCTTACTCACATCAGAAGTATGATATACCATTTATTTGGCATGAGGGACATCAAGGGTGAGGGATTTTTGATGAGTTTGCTGGCTTGGCTGATAAAAAAAAACTCCAAATTCAAAAATTGAAAAATTGCACATGCATTGCATGAGTTTCATCTGGTGTTTTTTATTTGTATTAAGAGACTAATTTTAAATCTCTATTGTCAAATAACATATCTAATAGATAAATAATATTATTTATATTTCGGTACATTACTAAAAAATATTATTAATGTAAACTTTTTATCATAGGTGTAAGTTGAGTCTTGAGGCATAAACTAAAAATAATAATGTTATTATAAAATAATTATAATAACACTTTAAAAATCTTACAATTAAAATGAGTAGTAAAAGTAATTATAATAACACTTTTAAATATATATATTTATATGTAATATTTACATATTAAAGTTTTAAATTATAGTAGTAAAAATAACAATTAAAATGAGTAAAATGTGTAACTTATTTAATTCATTTTAATAAATTATAAAATGTTACTCTGTGCATCGCGCGGGTATAACCTTGATGTAACAAAATATTCTCCGGCACAAACTTCTTAAACTAAGGAGTTAAAGTGTGTTCAGATAGAAAAGTGATGTATAGTTAACAATTTGTAAGATCAAGGTTTGATAAATGGTTGCATCTCTATATTTTGATGATTACAATTAAGGTTTGTGATGATGAACAATTGTGGTACCCTAACGTTTGTCTCTTTTAGTTGTGACAAACAGATTCTGATTCTGACCCAAGCTTATTCAATCAGAAGATAAAGACCCAATGACAGCCAAAAGAGAGTTGTAAAGCTTAACATGTTTGCTCAGAACAGTGGCAAATCCTTCAGAAGTTCTGAAGATAGAAGCTCTCAAGAGGTACTGAAGAACCGGAGTCAGAAGTTCTGAAGACTAGATGTTCTAGAAGGAACGGTCCAGAAGTAGAAGACTCAAGTTCTGAAGACCGGAAAGAAGTTGGTTCTGAAGACCCAAGCTATTCTAGCTCTAGCATTCCGAAGTTCTGAGGAACATGTCCAGAAGCAGAAGTTGCAAGGTCAGTGGATCCAAGCTTCCGTCTGACTCTAATCAGAAGCTTCACCAACGTCCATCTGAAGCACTCCAGATCATAAGTCAGCTGGTGAAAGGACAGGCCGCTGTCATAATACACATCGTACAGTCATAGCCTGCCCGCCACCTACCTCGTTCAGTCTAGCAGTCTGATATTACAAGATTGCCACTCCAACGGGCAAAACCCTAGCAACGGCTACATCAAATGCCTTGGAGTATATAAGGACTGAAGATAGAAGAAAGAAGCTAAGAAACTTTGCTGATATACTTGAACTCATTCTAACCGATCTCTTAGCAATATTTCTTCAGTGTTCTTAAACATCAAAGTTTACCATTAGCTTTTTAGAAGCAATTCTTGTAAACCCGAAACCTTTACAAACACTTTGTAAAGTTCCTTAAGAGACCAAGTTTGGTCGGATCTTGAGAGGACTGAATCAAGTTTGATTCAGTGTTTAGCTAGTCTTGAGAGGATCGGTAGATCAGCTTCTTGAGAGTATACTAGTGAGAAAATCAGTGTACTGTTAGTCACTTAGCAGGTTGCAAGTGCAGTTATAACACTCATTGATTTTAGTGGATTGCCTTCATCAGAAGAAGGAAGAAATCACCTTCACGGGTGGACTGGATTAGCTTGAGCTTTTATCTCAAGTAAACCAGGATAAAATACTTGTGTGCTCTATTTCATATTCTTTAGCACCTAGTTCTTATCTTAAGTTTGTCAAAACTTCAAAAGGGAAAGCTTTTGTTTAAAAACTCTATTCAAACCCCCCCTTTTTAGTGTTTTTCGCACCTTCAATTGGCATTAGAGCTCCGGTTCTAATTTATACACTAAACAGTGATCAGTGATCCAGAACCTAGTGTGAAAAACAACGATGGCCCAAGCCAATACTTTCGCTGACAACAACAACAACAACCAACTCAGAGCACCAGTCTTTGATGGTGAAAAGTTTGAGTACTGGAAAGATGGAATCGAAAGTTATTTTCTTGGCACTGACCTAGATCTCTGGGATATGGTCATGGAAGGCTATACTGATCCAGTAGATGCTTCAGGAGTGAAGATCCCCCGTACTGAAATGACGGACGCTCAGAAGAAGCGTTTCAAGGATCATCACAAGGCGAAGTCCATGCTGTTCAGTTCAGTATCATATATTGAATATGAGAAGATCTCTGACAAAGAAACAGCAAAATCCATCTATGACTCCTTGGTCATGACGCACGAAGGAAATGAAGAAGTCAAAGAGACTAAGGCTCTTGCTCTCATAAAACAATATGAGCAGTTTAAGATGGAATCTGGTGAAACCATTGAGGAGATGTACTCAATGTTTCAAACTCTGATTGCTGGAATCAGAGTGCTGAACAAGAGCTACTCTACTGGTGATCATGTGAAAAATATCATCAGAAGCTTTCCTAAGGAGTGGATGGCTTTTGTCACTGCACTGAAACTTTCCAGGAATTTGAACTCCTTGAAGCTAGAAGAGCTTGTGAGTCATCTCAGAAGCCATGAGATTGAACTCAAAGAGCACAAGCCTCAAAGGAAAGACAAATCTATTGCTCTTAAGTCAAAATCTGACAAGGCAAAAGCCTATCAGGCAGAAGAGGAAGATTCCTCTGAAGAATTATCAGATGCTTCTGGTGATGAAGAGCTATCTCTTTTTACAAAGAGATTAAGCAAGCTCTGGAAGAACAGACAAAGCAAGGGCAAAGGACCGAGGAAAAGTAAAGGAAGATTTGAATCTTCATCTGATCAGAAGAAGTCCTCTGGGAAGGAAGTCACCTGCTTCGAGTGCAAGGAATCTGGGCACTACAAGAGTGACTGTCCCAAGCTAAAGAAGGACAAGAGACCAAGAAAAGTCTTCAAGAAGAAAGCTCTTGTGACATTTGATGCGACTGACTCTGATGAAGCTGAGTCAGAAGAAGATGAAGCTGTGGAAGCTCTGATGGCTACCACTAGTAGAGATGCTGAAGCACAGGATGATATGAGAGCTTCAGAAGATGACTCAGACTCTGAGAATGACGATGATGTATTCTCTAATTTTTCTCCATCTGAGCTAAGAACTACTTATCTGAAATAATGGAGAAACATGATGTGCTTTTAAATAAACATAAAGAGCTTAAAAGAAAATATGCTGTTAAAACTAGTTCATCAGAAGTTCATGAGAAGTCAGTCTCTGGACTCATTGAAGAGAATTATTCCCTTAAAAATGACAACTCTGTTCTTCGTGCTAAAAATGCCATGCTAGAAGATCAACTTGCATCATCTGATGTTAAGCATGAAACTTTATATGAGAAAGCGTTTCAAAGGTTCCTAGCCAAAGGCATAGACAGAAGTCTTATGGCTTCAATGATCTATGGCATAAGCAGAAATGGGAACAGTGACCTTGGCTACTCTCAACCTATGAGAGGTGAGCCATCTGAGCTCAAACGCGAACCTTTGCATAAGCATTTTGTTCCTGCCGGTACTGTCATTCCAGAAAAGGTTACACCCAAGATGGTAAAACCAAAGGGAAAGATCATTGGAAAAGGTTCCATAGGAGATGGAAAAATTCCAGTTATTAATGATGTACTTCTGGTGGAAGGATTATTGCATAACTTGCTCTCCATAAGCCAAATAGCTGACAAAGGTTATGATGTGATCTTCAATCAAACCGGCTGTAAAGCTGTCAGTCAAACAGATGGATCTATTCTGTTTTCTGGGAGGAGAAGAAATGACATTTAAAAAATCAAATCTTCTGAACTGCTATCTCAGTAGGTCAAGTGTCTCATGTCCGTTAATGATGAGCAATGGGTTTGGCACAGACGTCTAGGGCATGCCAGCCTCAGGAAGATCTCTCAACTAAGCAAGCTAAACCTCGTCAGAGGATTGCCTCGTCTGAAGTTCTCATCAGAGGCTCTGTGTGAAGCTTGTCAGAAGGGAAAATTCACCAAGAAGCCTTTCAAAGCAAAGAATGTGGTATCTACAACAAGACCCCTTGAGCTACTTCACATTGATCTCTTTGGACCAGTGAAAACTGAATCCATTGGAGGAAAGAAGTATGGGTTAGTCATTGTGGATGACTACAATAGGTGGACATGGGTAAAGTTCTTAAGGCACAAGGATGAAACACACACTATGTTCACAAACTTCATTACCCAAGTTCAGAAGGAGTTCCAAACTTCAGTGATTACTGTCAGAAGTGATCATGGTGGAGAATTTGAGAACAAAGCTTTTGAAGAATTGTTCAACTCTCATGGAATATCTCACAACTTCTCTTGTCCTCGCACTCCTCAACAAAATGAAGTTGTTGAAAGAAAGAATAGAACTCTTCAGGAGATGGCTCGCACCATGATGCAAGAATCAAGTATGGCCAAGCACTTCTAGGAAGAAGCAATCAACACTGCATGCTATATCCAGAACATAATCTCCATCAGACCAATTCTGGAGAAGACTCCTTATGAGCTGTGCAAAGGAAGACAACCTGATATCTCTTACTTCCATCCTTTTGGGAGAACTTGCTACATGCTCAACACAAAGGAGCAATTGGGTAAATTCGATTCTAAAGCTTTAAAATGCTATTTTCTTGGTTATTCTGAAAGATCAAAATGTTTTAGAATTTATAATATTGTCCATCAAACTGTTGAGGAATCTATCCAAATTAGATTTGATGACAAGCTTGGCTCAGAAAAGTCAAAGTTGTTTGAAAGATTTGCAGATCCCAGCATTGATCCATCAGGAGCTAATCAACCAAAGGACAGCCCAGAGGATGTTGCTCCAGAGGCAGAAACATCAGAAGATGCTCCAACAACTTCTGACCAACTTCAGAAGAAGAAGAGAATAGCTGCCTCTCATCCAGAAGAACTGATTATTGGTAACAAAGATGCTCCTGTCAGAACTAGGTCCATGCTCAAACCTTCAGAAGAGACTCTTCAGAGTCTGAAGGGACTTGTATCTCTCATTGAGCCCAAATCAGTTGATGAAGCTCTTGAAGATAAAAGCTGGATTCTGGCAATGCAAGAAGAGCTAGATCAGTTCACCAAGAATGATGTCTGGTCTTTAATGCCTAAACCCAAAGGTTTCCATGTCATAGGAACCAAGTGGGTATTCAGAAACAAGCTGAATGAAAAAGGAGAAGTCACGAGAAACAAGGCAAGACTGGTGGCTCAAGGCTACAGTCAACAAGAGGGGATTGATTACACTGAGACCTTTGCTCCTGTGGCAAGGCTTGAAGCTATAAGGCTACTGATCTCTTTCTGAGTGAATCACAACATCATTCTTCATCAGATGGATGTCAAGAGTGCCTTCCTCAATGGCTACATTTCAGAGGAAGTGTATGTCAAGAAACCTCCTGGCTTTGAAGATGACAAGCATCCAGAGCATGTCTACAAGCTCAAGAAGTCGCTCTATGGACTGAAACTAGCTCCCAGAGCTTGGTATGAAAGGCTTAGCTCTTTTCTTCTAAAGAATGAGTTTGTAAGGGGTAAAGGTGACAATACTCTTTTCTGCAGAACCTATAAGGATGATATTCTTATAGTTCAGATTTATGTTGATGACATTATATTTGGTTCTGCTAATCCCTCTCTTTGCAAGAAATTCTCTAAGATGATGCAGGCTGAATTTGAAATGAGCATGATGGGAGAACTCAAGTACTTTCTGGGAATTCAAATTGATCAACGACAGGAGTCACTTATATCCATCAGAAGAAGTATACCTTAGAACTTCTGAAGAAGTTCAACATGAGTGACTGCAACATCTCTAAAACTCTAATGCATCCAACATGCATTCTTGAGAAAGAGGAAGTTTCCTCTAAGGTTTGTCAGAAGCTCTATCGCGAAATGATAGGCTCTCTTCTTTATTTAACAGCTTCCAGACCTGATATATTGTTTAGTGTGCATCTCTGTCCTAGATTTCAATCAGATCCTAGAGAGACTCACTTAACTACTGTTAAAAGGATCCTCAAATATCTGAAGGGAACCACTAACCTTGGCTTGATGTATAGAAAAACATCAGAGTATACACTTTCAGGTTTCTGTGATCTGGAGACAGAGCGGAAAGGAAAAGCACCTCCGGAAGCTGCCATTTCCTTGGAGAAAATCTTGTCACTTGGTCAAGCAAGAGACAGAACACAATTGCTCTATCAACCGCAGAAGCAGAATATGTCTCAGCTGCCACTTGCTGCACACAAACCATATGGATGAAAAATCATCTGGAGGACTATGGTTTGTTTCTGAAGAAGATTCCTATCTACTGTGACAACACAGCTGCTATCTCCCTCAGCAAAAATCTCATTCTACACTCAAGAGCAAAGTACATAGAGGTAAAGTATCATTATATTCGAGATCATGTTTAGAAGGGCACTCTATCATTAGAGTATGTTGATACTGACCATCAATGGGCAGATATCTTCACTAAGCCCTCAGCAGAAGATCGGTTTTTATTTATTCTTGAAAATCTGAACATGGACTTTTGTCCAGAGTAAGGTTTTCTTCAAAACTTCTGACCATGGTGCTTCTGAAGTCATCAGATGTTACCTATTCAGAAGGTACTCAATCAGAAGCACTTAACCCACCAGTTAAACTTCTGTGGTAGACAACAATACACGTGTCACTTCTTTTGTGACATAGATCCTTGTGTCGCGTGGTGTATCTGCTATAATGATGATACCTACTCTCCTCCACTGTGCTATTTTCTGACTAATTATTTTACAAACCGTTGATCTTGCTTTTTACTTTTTGCTTCTTAAAATCTCAACGGTTACTATTAAACCCACTATACGCACGATCTCACACACGTTCTAATCCACACATTTACTCAAACGGTTTTCAAACTCTTTGTGTGCATCGCATTTCATTCACTCTTCTCCCTCCAATATTTCCTTTCTCTCTGAACCCTAAACCTCGCTATTTGAGAATCATGGGCAAATCAAGGAAATCAAAGGCAAATGTTACTGCTTCCTCCAAACTAACTGCCGAAGAGCAAGAGAAACAAAGATTTGAAGAAGCTCAGCAAATTCTGAACGCGACCAATGTGGTCACCTGCGTCAAGAAGATTGAAGAACTGGTTGTGTGCAACGAAGCAAGAGTGGACTTCGACAACCTGGCTGAGCATGGGTTTGACATCAGGGATCAAGTCGATTTGCAAGGTTGGTCTGGCTATTTCAATAGGCTCTGTGGTCCTATCTATTACAAGTTAGTTGTGGAATTCTGGAAGAATGCCGTCTGCAACGACTACTATGTCGTTTCTCATGTATTAGATAGGAAGATTGTTATCTCTGAGGAATCCATTGCAAAATTACTGGGAATGGAGTTTCAACAGGGCAAGAGAATCAAGAATGTGGATGCTAATGTTCCTGGCATGAGGAAATTAGTAAATAAGGCCATTTATGACAACTGGTCCTTGGAGAAGACAAAGTATACCATAAAGGAATTGAAGCCAACAATGAAGATCTGGCAGAAGATTTCCATCTACTGCATTCATCCCAGAACAGGAGGAACTGATTACCTCAATGCAACTCAAAAGGTAATCATGTACTATATCTCTAAGGGTGAGCCTGTATGTCTTCCATTTCTGCTCTTCAACTATATGAAGGAATGTGTTGAGAAGTCAAGAAATACTGCAATTGAGACCAAGAGGTCTATCTCCTACATTCCTTATGGCAGGTTGCTCTTAGATATTTTCACCCAGAACAAACTGGTCAAGACTCTGTCTGACCTAGGACTTCATGAGGATCTGGCTATGTCCATTGGAGATGCTCTCAATGGGACTAGGTTGAAGAGAATGCAGATCATTGACAAAGTTCAAGTTGAACCTGTTGAAGAATCATCTGAAGAGGTTCGTCAGAAGAATCACCCTGTTGATAACTATCCTCTCTGGTCTAAGAAGGATAATCCAGCCAGCATTCTAGAATATGTGAGAATGCTCAGAAGTAAAGGAGATCCAAACACTCTCGAGGAATTCATCAAAAGTCTTCCTGATAGTCCTCCTGAGGTACCAACAAGGAAGTCCAAGAGAACAACTAGCAGCAAGCCTTCAGATCCCAAAGGCAAAGGTATTCTGATAGAGGAAACCAAGAAGATGAAAGCTGCATCAAAATCTGTGGTCATCAGGGAACCAATTCCAGAACCCTCTTCTAAAAGAACTCCAGTGGAGTCTCCTCAGAAATCCCAGTCTAATAGCTCTGAGAGCTCTATGGCTTCCTCCATTGGAACTCACGAAGAAGAAGATGACACCAACAGAGGAGGAGCTGTTCACTCTAACTCTGAAGAAGGTTCACCTAGGAGGGATGTCAAGAGGAAAGCTGTAATGGAAGAATCTTCTGGTGAGGAAACTGAGGATGATGATGTTCCTCTGGCCAAGAGGCAAAGAATTCAAGCAATTCAAGTTGAGGAAGAAGTTGAGCAAGATGATTGTGAGATTATTGGGAATGTGCTTCAAGTTATAAGGGAATCTCCAGAAGCTGAAGAATCCACCGATTTTGATGAAGCGTCCATAGCCAAGAGGAAGAAACTGCCTCTGAAGGGTCCACTTCAGAAGAAGGGGCCAAAACCAAAGCAAGCATCTGAGAGTGCTTCAGAGGTACAAAGGGAAAAGAGATCAAAGATAGCCTCTGATCCTGTAAGGACTGCCAGACTCACCAGATCTACTATCATCAGAGATTCAAGTAAGGAACTTACTGAAAGCATTAATTTAGATTCTGCTTTAGTAGTTATTCCTGAACAACCTGTACCTATATCTACATCCCTGCCAACCTCAATCCAAACAGTTCCACCTCAAACAGAACCTCATAAACAAACCATATCTCAAGCGAAAACACAAGCTCCTCACTTAAACATCCAAACTGCTACCACTTCCATTCCATCCATCCCAATCCAAACCTCTTCCACATCCACCACAACTGAGTCTGTACCTCTCTTCAATTCTTTCATTAAGGGTATCGCTCAGAGTGAGGCCACATTGAGAGACTTGGTTCAACAATTCACACCTAAGCCTCAATCCACCTCAAGAACCCTTCTGATAACTGAATCTGGTGAGATTCCTGTTGAGAAAGACGTTGGAGATGAGGATGTTCAGATTCTAGAACGTCCCTTCAATGTGCAACCTATCCAGCAGGTAGCCTCCTATTTTGAAGATCTGCTCCAAGATGCTGCTGCTGAGTCTTCCTATGTGTCCTTGTCTCACTACTCCACAGTGAACTCAAGAGATCTGAGCTTCACCTCACCTGAGAAGACAGCTACATCCAGGCAAAGACAAGTGACTATTTCTGAGGTTGAGCATATGGATGAATCAGATCATTCAGGACTAGAGAAGGTTCATGTGAATGAATCAGCTCCTTCAGGACAAATTAGAACTGAGAGTTCTAATGCTTCAAGCTCTAATGCAACCAACACCCCTCAGCCAATCATGGATCTGGCACCCTCCTTCAGGCCACAAAATCTCATTCAGGAGTTCTCTGATGAAGCAACCAGAAGACTGCAATGGCTGTATCAGGTAACTGACAATCAATTTGATGCATCTCTGGTTGATGGTATGTGGTCTGCCTTCGGATGATGGTCAGAAAGTAGAGCTTCTGAGATTGAGAAGCAGCTTAGCAGAGAGAAGCGTCTGAGAGTTCATGATGCCTCAGAAAGAGGTTATGAGCAGAGGCAGAAGGTGTTACACAAGGTTTGTGAACCCATGAGAAGGGCAATGGCTTCAAGAACTCTTGTTGTCTCTGAACGTACCTCAGAAGATGCTGATATGATTCCAGGAGAGGTTGCAGAGGACAGTGCTGAAGAGATTATTATTCATGAGGCTGCAGAGGTTGATGAAGTTCAGATGGAAATACCTACTCAAGTTGCGGCAGAAGATCAGGCACCTACAGATGTTCCTATTCAAGCTCCAGAACCAGCTCCACATCCGGAAGTTGCTCACCTGGCTGCCAGAATTGATAGGATACAAGATGATCAGCAGAGACTGTTTCAGATGGTTGAGCATCAAGGCCTCATTCAGAGTGAACAAAGTCAGCAGATTCAGGAATCCTCCAGCAGAATGGAGAACATGATGAAGTATCTGATCGAGAATCTCCCATCTTCATCCAAGCCTTGAACACCTCTCAATTCTTTCATGCATATTTATTATTCATCTTATATGTCTGTGAAATTATTCTATGTTTGACTTGTTCTATTTGCTTATGTGGTTCTGCTACAATTTATTCAATGCACCATCCACATCTCTTAGTAACTTACATGTATTTATGTTCCATCAGTTTTATGCATGTTTTTCTGTTACTTCTCTCCTTTATAATCTGTTGCTTTCCTTCTTCTCCATCACAACTCAATTCAATTCAACTCAATTCAATTCACTCCCTTCTCCTCTCAAACCAAAAATGTCTTCTGTTGAATTGATCTCTGAACTCAAGGCTCTGGTATTTGACCAGGTCTTTCCCTGGAGTGTTAATCTCTCTATCTCTCAAATCTCTCAAGCTCTTGGGATGATTGAGAATCTTTTAGACTGATGGCTGACATCACATCAGACTCATTGTCTTCAAACTCTTCAGGAAGTTCTGAAAGAACTCCTTCGCCTGGCCTCTCGCCGGAAGGACCTTGAAGCTCAATTCGAGAGCATTTCCCAGCTCATTGAGCATGAAAAGAGGGAAAGAGAAGATCACGAAGAAGCAGGTGAAGTGACTCAAGCTGCTGCCTCCACTCTTATCATCAGTGAGAGTGAAGTTCTGAAGGAATCCCGTGTCTTCTGAAGAGCTGCCTCCACCTTCAGCTCCTTTCTATGAAGGAATCCCGTGTCTTCTTATATATCTAGGAATTGTTCTCCTAGTGTTTTGTAATCATCTGTACTCGTTTTACTCAATTAATAATAACATGAACTTATCTGCGCTAATTCCTGGCTGTTATTGTTTTTAGTTTTTCACTCTTTTTGATTATGACAAAAAGGGGGAGTACATAAAATGGTTTTTGATAATCCTTAAGTTTTTAATATAATTTAAAACCAGTTGAGGAGAATAAGTATCAAATACTTATAGCACATAGATATTGCCAAGCGTCCTAAACAAGGAATACATTTTGTTCAATCTTCTGAACAAACATGCCTCTGACGCCTTATCCCAATACTCTATGTTTCCATGTGATATACGCAAGCTATGAACCATCAATTTCTGATGAGTATACATTCTTCAATGCGTATCTTCCGATCACATCCCAAGACTCCGAATCTAGACTATTCATCATCTCATCAAGTCATAGATTCAGGGGGAGTCCCCAGCTCAGAATCAGGTGCAATCCTAGATTCAGAAGGAGTAACATAAACTGTTACACAAAGATAAGTTTTAACTCTGATCTCTTCTCTCTTGTGTATTCAGTTTATTGTCTAAAGAATTGTTCATCAAAATACTTGTTTTGTCATCATCAAAAAGGGGGAGATTGTAAGATCAAGGTTTGACCAGTGGTTGCATCTCTATATTTTGATGATTACAATTAAAGTTTGTGATGATGAACAATTGTGGTACCCTAACATTTGTCTCTTTTAGTTGTGACAAACAGGTTCTGATTCTGACCCAAGCTTATTCAATCAGAAGATAAAGACCCAAGGGTAGCCAAAAGAGAGTTGTAAAGTTTACCATGTTCGCTCAGAACAGTGGCAAATCCTTCAGAAGTTCTGAAGATAGAAGCTCTCAAGAGGTACTGAAGAACCGGAGTCAAAAGTTCTGAAGACCAGATGTTCCAGAAGGAACGGTCCAGAAGTAGAAGACTCAAGTTCTGAAGACTTGCTAGAAGTTGGTTCAGAAGACCCAAGCTATTCTAGCTCTGGCATTCAGAAGTTCTGAGGAACATGTCCAGAAGCAGAAGTTACAAGGTCAGAGGATCCAAGCTTCCGTCTGACTCTGATCAGAAGTTTCACCAACGTCCATCTGAAGCACTCCAGATCATAAGTCAGCTGGTGAAAGGACAGGTCGCTGTCATAGTACACATCGTACAGTCATAGCCTGCCCGTCACCTACCTCGTTCAGTCTAGCAGTCTGATATTACAAGATTGCCACTCCAACGGGCAAAACCCTAGCAACGGCTACATCAAATGCCTTGGAGTATATAAGGACTGAAGATAGAAGAAAGAAGCTAAGAAACTTTGCTGATATACTTGAACTCATTCTAACCGATCTCTTAGCAATATTTCTTCAGTGTTCTTAAACATCTGAGTTTACCATTAGCTTTTTAGAAGCAATTCTTGTAAACCCGAAACCTTTTACAAACACTTTGTAAAGTTCCTTAAGAGACCAAGTTTGGTCGGATCTTGAGAGGACTGAATCAAGTTTGATTCAGTATTTAGCTAGTCTTGAGAGGATCGGTAGATCAGCTTCGTGAGAGTATACTAGTGAGAAAATCAGTGTACTGTTAGTCACTTAGCAGGTTGCAAGTGTAGTTGTAACACTCATTGATTTTAGTGGATTGCCTTCATCAGAAGAAGGAAGAAATCACCTTCACGGGTGGACTGGATTAGCTTGAGCCTTTATCTCAAGTGAACCAGGATAAAATACTTGTGTGCTCTATTTCATATTCTTTAGCACCTAGTTCTTATCTTAAGTTTGTCAAAACTTCAAAAGGGAAAGCTTTTGTTTAAAAACTCTATTCAAACCCCCCTTTTCTAGTGTTTTTCGCACCTTCACAATTGACTATATAGTTCATTATTGCGATTTGAGACTAATGCTACTTTATAAGTTGCATGTTATGCTATTCATTTTCTTATCAAAACTTCATTGCTTAGTACGTATGATTTTATTTATAAGAACTAAATAAGAGTTTTACATTGATCATTTTTATAAGAATCAACTTACAGTTTGTGGTGCCGCCCTTATTTTATGATAAGAGTATTATTTAATTGAACTTTCCCTTTCTTTCTACTCTCCTAAGCATTACTAATACACAGAAAATAAGAAAAACGAGTTAAGGACAATTTCGAAAGTTCAATATTAATTGAGAATAAAATTTATGCAATTAAATACTTTAACTATATTTCTTAACCCGTGTGAATTAGTTTTTCGGTTTTTATAAATAGGACCGGAGGTAGTAGTTTGGTTTGATTTTCACTTAAACTTAGATATTCATTTTAATATCAGCCATGTGATCTTTTTATTTCCGGTATCCCATGACAAACATTATCTTTTATTAGTCATGTGATCTTTTTTTTGTTGTCTCCTAACCTTAATTGAAAGTCCTAATCTCACTGTTCATGGGGCACTTTTTTTATTGTCCCTGTTGCTAATGCTAGCCCTTAGTCGATTGTAGGGGTTTCGTACACCTATGTTTTCAAGTTGTGAACTTCAGAATCCCATCCACCGTTTTCAGTCGTAATCGCCTCAAACGCTCATCCCAATAGCGAAAATGCCATAGCTCCAACCCGTCCTCTCGTACCAATTCCATGCTATTCTCACAGTTGTATTGTCCTTCCTGTACCTTCCTTTAATGGATTATCGCTTAAAGACGGGAACGAATTTCCTGTAGTCGTCGCTCTCCTCTATCATTTTTCCATGATTTCCTTCTTACTTTTACTGTTCATGGGCAATCTCTATGAGAATAATTATGAAGTATTCGAAAGTTGTTCGAAATAAAGCTCACTAATATTGAAGATGTTTCCCCTATCTATGAAAGTACGCGCGGTTAGTGCTATAACTTTTGGTTAGGCATAAACTCAAAAAAAACTACGGATGAAGCCTCCCGTGCATCGCACGGGTACCATCATAGTCTCATCTCAAGCTAAACGTCCTCAAGGCCAAAATTAAATATTGGAGAAACATTTTCGCAATAAGATAGATATGATGATGTTTCCTTATAGAAAAATGTTTTTCCTTTTATATGTTAGTTGAGAATAGAGATCACAATGGCTAATGAAACTAATGGATATTTGTTAAAATAGTTACGATTAATAGTTTCAATTTGCTAAATGGTAATGAGTAAATGTCTAGAAAATTCCACATGTGGGGCTGAATGTGGTATGAATATTTATAGTTTTTTTTTAAACAAACATCCAAGTAAACCCAGTAGGCTAGTACAAAGGACAACCTTAGGAGTCTCCTCCATTCAAACAATAAAGCTACAAGTCAATGAAAGTTTGGCCAAGTGTCACGACCCAAAACCTAAGTCGTGACCCGCGCATATGTTATTACCATAGCCTAGCAAGTCTGCTTCCGCACAACTCATTCCACAATATCGCCTATAAAAAAGAAACATGCTTCCGAAGCTTAAACGATAATTGGACAGAGTTTCCTTTATATTTCTACATTTTCCCAAAATAACAAGACTTGCTAATGAGGTGCAACATTCAGCCAGAGATCCAAATATACACATATCCACCATCTAAGAAGTAACATCATCAAATACATCATAGAGGCCATAGCTGCAGAATACCAAAAAGATCAACAAAAAACATCAACATGGCCACCAATCGAAGGAGGCCTACCAAAAAGAAGTAATTGTATAATCTGCAACTAAAGCAACCTCTTACTCGGCTTCCTGCGAATCTGAAATGGAAATAAGGGAGGGGTAAGTCACAAAGACTTAGTGAGGGCTTATCAACCACCATGAACTAGAAGGGGAACATCATAAGCACAATTTGTTTCTCTTTAAAACTCAAGATAAATATGACAAATGATCAAATCAAGTAATTCAAATCACTTTCATAAAACATATATGGTATGAAAACGCTTCATGCTTTACTTACTCAAATAAATGTCACTTTAACATGGAGAAAACTTGAATAATCAAAGAATGCGGTTAAGTCATTTCCAATCTATAAAATCACTCAAAATCCGATAATTCAATACACTAGGGTCACACATGAGAGAATCAAAATTCATGAGGCGGCTCAATCTTGTTGATAGCCCTTTCCTTCTACAGGGTGGTATTTCCCCTAGGGGCGGCTCCATCTAACGGATAGCCCTTTCCTTTCTTAAGTCACATCGTGTCATCGGGGGAAGCTACATCTCGTTGATAGTCATTTCCTCTTAAGGATTATCTTACCCAAGAGGCGACTCCATCTAACGGATAGCCCTCTCCACCCGAAATCATGGCATATCTCCTCAATCTCATCGGGGGCAGCTACATCTCGTTGATAGCCCTTTCTGTGCACTGGCGGCTCCATCTAACTCATAGCCCTCTCCATCCGGAATCAAATAACTAGGTGCACCTTGGTCGTTACCTCCGTTAACAGCTATGGGGTTCTAACATGGATTCCCACAATCAACTTTTCAAAACCATAAGCAATCTAATGTCAAAGTTTCAAATATGATAGTTCTCAATAATTATTAAAGCTCATCAAGATGTCATTCTCAATCCAACATGATTCAATACACAAAGTTTGTAACTTCATAGCTTAAAACAAACTAAAATCATTCTCAAATTCATTTATTTGATTGCATAACCTTAAATAACTCAATAAAAGATAGTCATGTGAATGAAAGGATGTTCCCCCAATTTTAAATATATAGACACTTCTTGTTATAATAAAATAGTCCAAAACATAAACATAGAGTAATTAAAAATATGTCACAATGGTCCTAAACCACTCACAACTATCAAGGATCAAGAGACGTGCTCCCAACAACTTCAAGATGCCCGGATGAGTCTGTGGTCGGCAAATCTAAACACCAACAACAAATTTCAACTCTTTAGGAACTTAATTTAGCTATCTATTATCCAAAAGCAACCATGAAATCCCTAATTGTGAGCTCAAATCCCTAAAATTAATTTACCCAAAACTAACATAGACTAGAATACCATTCTTTAGAATATTGGGTTGTGAATATACCGCATTGAGCTCAAGTGAATACTCTTTATGGGGTGGGTAATCTTCTCTCTTAGAGCATAATCCCATGCACCCCAAAAACACTAATAAGAGCATACCTACTTGAAAGATGCAGTTTTTTTTTTCTTCAGTTAGAGCATTATACAGTGGAAGTTTTGGGGTTATTTTGTGTAAAGGGTTTTGGGGTTGATTTGAGTAAAGATTGAGAAATAAAAATGATGGAGAGAAAGGGGGAAAGGTGTTGTTGTCGAAGGAGAAAGAAAATGGGAAAGGGAAAGTGGGTGGGGTAGGTCGGTTCCCATTTTTTATTTAATGCTTTTTTTTACACTTAAACAAAATTGTGTGTTTCATTCTTCCCCCCTTAAACAAAATTCGCCCTCAAATTTTAAATTTTTAACTAACCTTGAGTCTCAAATAAGGAAGAGTACTTCTCACGTGTGATATCTACGGGTTCCCATGTCGTCTCTTCACCAGATGTTCCTCACCAAAGAACTTTCACTGACCCAACATCCTTAGAGCGCAAACGTTTCACTTTTCTGTCAATTATAGTTATCGGGTGCTCTTGATAAGATAAGTTTTCATCTAGCTGCACATCCTCATGATTGATAACATGCGAAGGATCATACAGATATTTCTGAAGCATAGAGACATGAAAAAATGGATGAACTCCGGAAAGATCTGGCAGAAGTGCTAACCGATAAGCTACTGGGCCAACTCGCTCTAAAATCTCAAACAATCCAATGAATCTTGGACTCAACTTCCCTTTTTTGCCAAACTGCAACACCCCTTTCATTGGAGACACACGTAAGAACACATGATCTCCAACTGCAAACTCCAAAAGGCGTTGTCTCTTATCAGCATAAGACTTTTGCCGACTCTGAGTTGTAACCAAGCGATCACGAACTAGCTTAACTTTCTCAATTGCATCTTGAATAAGCTCTGGGCCTACAAGCTTGGCTTCCCCAACTTCAAACCAACCTATTGGTGACCTGCATCGTCTACCATATAATGCCTCAAATTGTGCCATCTGGATACTAGACTGATAGCTATTATTATAGGTAAACTCCATCAAAGGTAAATACTGATCTCATTTCCCTCCAAGATCTAAAACATAAGAGCGAAGCATATCCTCCAATATCTGAATTTTTCTCTTAGACTGGCCATCGGTTTGAGGGTGGAAAGCTGTACTTAGATTCAAGCGGGCCCCCAAAGCATTTTGGAAAGACTTCCAAAAGTGTGCAGTAAATTAAGCCCCTCGATCTGAAATAATAGAAACTGGTACACCATGCAAAGAGACAGCCTCATCCAAGTAAAGCTTAGTATACTGAGCTGCAATATAAGTAGTCTTCACCAGCAAGAAGTGTGCAAACTTAGTCAAACGATCAATGATCACCCACACAGAGTCATAACCTTTCAAGGTTCAAGGCAAACCGGTCACAAAATCCATAGCAATGCCTTCCCATTTCCACACTGGTATCTCAATAGGCTAAAGCAATCCTGCTGGTTTTGGTACTTAGCTTTCACCTGCTGACACACAAAACACTTAGAAACAAAATCTGCTTCATCTTTCTTCATCCTTTCCCACCAATAAATCTCCTTTAGGTCTTGATACATTTAAGTAGAACTAGGATGGATAGTGTTAGAAGAATGATGAGCTTCTTCTAAAATTTTCCTCCTTAATCCTTCTACATTAGGCACACACAACCGACATCCAAGGCGCAAGACACCATCAGAATCTACTGAAAACTGTGAAACTTTTCCATTTTTAACATCTTCCACCATCTTCACAACATATGGGTCTTGACCTTGAGCCTGCTTAACATCATCAACCAAGGTAGAACGAATTTGCACATTAGCCAACAATGAGTTAGAATGTGCAAGTTCAAATTGAACTCCACTGTCAACAAGTTCTTGGAATTCTTTAACAATGGGTTTCTTAACCTCCGCTAAGTGAGCAAGACTACCCATAGACTTTCTACTTAGAGCATCGGCAACCACATTCTGTAAGATCAAGTTTTGATCTAGTAGTACAACTCTATGTTTTGATGATTACAAGTTAACCTTTTGATATGAACAATTGTGGTACTCTAACGTGTTTTTCTGAGTGTGCTATTTACAGGCTCTGACCTCAACTCAATCTCACACAAATCAGAAGCACTGTGTATAAAGAGTGACCCAAGCAACGCTTTCGCATTCACCATGTTCAGTATGAACAGTGGAAAAGCTTCAGAAGTTCTGAAGCTATACAAACTCTGATGAGGACTCAGTCACTAGAAGCTCTGAAGATCCAGAAAGTCTGATAACCAAGAAACACTGAAGGCTCAGACATTCTGATGGTGTAGAAGACTCTGAAGATCCAGAAGCTGAATAGTGGAAACTCTGATGTCCAGAAGCAAGATACTCTGAAGACCATGTTCTTCCCTCTGAGTTCAGAATCAGAAGAAACAATGGTCAGAGGATCTGGGCTTTCCCTCTGACTCTGATCAACCGGCTTCACAAGTTCCAATATGAAGCATTCCCCTGATCAGAAGTCTCCTAGGTTTAAAGGTCGCGTCGCTATCCAAGTACAAAAGCAACTGTACCTTCCTGACGACCTACCTAACGTTCTCAGCCACAGCAGAAGTTGGATTTTCCAGAACTGCCCTCCAACGGTAGCATTTCCCATGCATCGCTCAACCCTAATCCTTGGAGTATATAAAGAGGCTGAAGACTGAAAGAAACGGCTAGAAGCATTCACATACGCAAGACATATTCAAAATCTTCTAAGTTTTCTTTCATCTGAAATTCATTGAGTTTACTATTAGCTTTTTAGAAGCAAATCTCTTGTAAACAATTCTTTGATAAACAGTTTGTTTAGTTCCTTTAGGAGATCAAGGTTGATCGGATCCTAGAGAAGACTAAGAGAGTGAATCTTAGTGTGAGCTAAGTCAGTGTAATTGTTAGTCACTTGTAGGTTTCAAGTGCAGTTGTAACTCTTACCTGATTAGTGGATTGCCTTCATTCTAAGAAGGAAGAAATCACCTTAACGGGTGGACTGGAGTAGCTTGAGTGATTTATCAAGTGAACCAGGATAAAATCCTTGTGTGCTTTTCTATCTCTTATCTTTAGCACTTAAGTTCTCGAAAGATTTGTCAAAATCTTTAAGGTGGAAGTTTTATACTGAAAACGTTATTCAAACCCCCCCTTTCTACCGTTTTTCATACCTTCAATTGGTATCAGAGCGCAAGTTCTGATTACCACACCTAACAGTGTTCAGTGATCCGGGCCGGTGTGAAAAACAATGGCTACCACCACCAGTGAAACTCAAAGAGATGGTTACAATGCAAAGCCTCCTATGTTCGACGGTCAAAGGTTCGAATATTGGAAAGATAGACTGGAAAGTTTCTTTCTGGGTTTCGATGCAGATCTCTGGGATATTATTGTGGATGGCTACGAGCGTCCAGTTGATGCAGATGGCAAGAAGATCCCAAGGTCAGAGATGACTGCAGATCAAAAGAAGCTGTACTCACAACATCACAAAGCAAGAGCAATTCTTCTAAGTGCTATTTCCTATGAAGAGTACCAGAAGATTACAGATCGTGAGTTTGCAAAAGGCATTTTCGAATCTCTGAAGATGTCTCATGAAGGAAACAAGAAAGTCAAAGAATCAAAGGCATTGTCTTTGATCCAAAAGTATGAATCCTTCATCATGGAGCCAAATGAGTCCATTGAAGAAATGTTCTCCAGATTTCAGTTGCTTGTAGCTGGCATACGACCTCTCAACAAGAGCTACACAACAAAAGATCATGTCATAAGGGTCATCAGGTGTCTTCCTGAAAGTTGGATGCCTTTGGTGACTTCAATAGAGCTCACGAGAGATGTTGAGAATATGAGTTTAGAAGAACTCATCAGCATTTTGAAATGCCATGAGCTGAAGCGCTCAGAGATGCAAGATCTGAGGAAAAAGTCCATAGCCTTGAAATCTAAATCTGAAAAGGCTAAGGTTGAGAAGTCAAAAGCTCTTCAAGCTGAAGAAGAGGAATCTGAAGAAGCATCAGAAGATTCTGATGAAGATGAGCTGACTCTGATCTCCAAGAGACTCAATCGCATCTGGAAGCACAGGCAGAGCAAATACAAAGGCTCTGGAAAGGCAAGAGGAAAGTCTGAATCCTCAGGTCAGAAGAAGTCCTCACTTAAGGAAGTCACATGCTTTGAGTGCAAAGAATCAGGGCACTACAAAAGTGACTGTCCAAAATTGAAGAAGGACAAGAAGCCAAAGAAGCACTTCAAGACAAAGAAGAGTCTGATGGTGACATTTGATGAATCAGAGTCAGAGGATGTTGACTCTGATGGTGAATTCCAAGGACTCATGGCTATTGTCAAGGACAAGGAAGCAGAGTCAAAGGGAGCTGTTGACTCTGACTCATAATCAGAAGGAAATCCTAACTCAGACGATGAAAATGAGGTATTCGCTTCTTTCTCTACCTCTGAACTGAAACATGCATTGTCTGATATTATGGATAAGTATAACTCCTTATTGTCTAAGCATAAGAAGCTTAAAAAGAACTTATCTACTGTTTCCAAGACTCCTTCTGAACATGAGAAAATTATTTCTGATTTGAAAAATGATAATCATGCCTTGATAAATTCTAACTCTGTGCTTAAGAACCAGATTGCTAAGTTAGAAGAAATTGTTGCCTGTGATGCCTCTGATTGTAGAAATGAATCTAAGTATGAAAAGTCTTTTCAAAGATTCCTAGCTAAAAGCGTGGATAGAAGCTTAATGGCTTCAATGATCTATGGCGTAAGCAGAAATGGAATGCATGGCATTGGCTATTCTAAACCAATTAGAAATGAGCCCTCTGTGTCTAAAGCTAAATCCTTGTATGAATGCTTTGTTCCTTCTGGTACCATATTGCCTGATCCTGTACCTGCTAAAGTTGATAAAAACCCTCTTAAAAAGGGATCCTTCTCTATGACTAAATATCATGCAAATATTCCTTTAAAATATCATGTTGAGACACCCAAGGTGATCAGAACCTCTGGGGTAACTAACAAGAGAGGACCCAGAAAGTGGGTACCTAAGGACAAGATTATCTATGTTGCAGATATCCTTGATAGCTCCATTGAAACACCAATCATGGTATCTGGACTGTGGATGCTCGCGTCACATGACGGGAGAAAGGCGTATGTTCCGAGAGCTGAAACTTAAGCCTGGAGGCGAAGTTGGCTTTGGAGGAAATGAAAAGGGTAAAATTGTTGGTACTGGTACTATTTGTGTAGATAGTAGTCCATGCATTGATAATGTGTTATTGGTAGACGGCTTAACACATAACTTATTGTCTATAAGTCAATTAGCTGACAAGGGTTATGATGTTATATTCAATCAAAAGTCCTGCCGGGCTGTAAGTCAAATCGATGGCTCTGTTCTGTTTAACAGCAAGAGGAAGAACAACATTTATAAGATCAGATTATCTGAGTTGGAGGCTCAGAATGTGAAGTGCCTTCTGTCTGTTAATGAAGAGCAGTGGGTATGGCATAGACGGTTAGGGCATGCCAGTATGAGAAAGATTTCTCAGCTGAGCAAGCTAAACCTTGTCAGGGGCTTACCCAATCTGAAGTTCGCTTCAGACGCTCTTTGTGAAGCATGTCAGAAAGGCAAATTCACAAAAGTCCCTTTCAAGGCAAAGAATGTTGTCTCAACCTCAAGGCCGTTGGAACTTCTGCATATCGACCTTTTTGGACCAGTGAAAACTGAGTCTATAGGTGGCAAGAGATATGGGATGGTTATCGTTGATGACTATAGCCGCTGGACATGGGTAAAGTTTCTAACCCGCAAGGATGAGTCTCATGCTGTGTTCTCTACCTTCATTGCTCAAGTGCAAAACGAGAAGGCTTGTAGGATTGTGCGTGTCAGAAGTGACCATGGTGGAGAGTTTGAGAATGACAAGTTTGAGAGTCTGTTTGATTCCTATGGAATTGCACATGATTTCTCTTGTCCCAGAACTCCTCAACAAAATGGTGTTGTTGAGAGGAAGAACAGAACTCTTCAGGAGATGGCTAGAACCATGCTCCAAGAAACTGGCATGGCTAAGCACTTTTGGGCAGAGGCAGTAAATACAGCATGTTACATTCAGAACAGAATCTCTGTGAGACTAATTCTGAATAAGACTCCTTATGAATTGTGGAAGAACATAAAGCCCAACATTTCTTATTTTCATCCTTTTGGCTGTGTTTGTTATGTTCTCAATACTAAGGATAGATTGCATAAATTTGATGCTAAGTCTTCTAAGTGTCTATTACTCGGTTACTCTGAGAGATCTAAAGGTTTTAGATTTTATAATACTGATGCTAAGACTATTGAAGAATCTATTCATGTTAGATTTGACGATAAGCTTGACTCTGACCAGTCAAAGCTAGTTGAAAAGTTTGCAGATTTAAGCATTAATGTTTCTGACAAAGGCAAAGCTCCAGAGGAAGTTGAGCCAGAGGAAGATGAACCAGAGGAAGAAGCTGGTCCCTCTAACTCACAAACTCTGAAGAAGAGCAGAATCACTGCAGCTCACCCTAAGGAATTGATTCTGGGCAACAAAGACGAACCAGTCAGAACCAGATCTGCCTTCAGACCCTCTGAAGAGACCTTGCTCAGTCTGAAAGGATTGGTGTCCTTAATTGAACCCAAGTCCATAGATGAAGCTCTTCAGGACAAGGATTGGATTCTGGCCATGGAAGAAGAATTGAATCAATTCTCCAAGAACGATGTTTGGAGCTTAGTGAAGAAGCCTGAGAGTGTCCATGTTATTGGAACGAAATGGGTATTCAGAAACAAGCTGAATGAGAAAGGAGATGTAGTCAGAAACAAGGCAAGGCTAGTTGCTCAAGGCTACAGCCAGCGGGAAGGAATAGACTACACTGAAACATTTGCTCCAGTAGCAAGACTGGAGGCAATCAGACTGTTGATCTCTTTCTCAGTAAATCACAACATAGTTCTACATCAGATGGACGTAAAGAGTGCCTTCCTAAATGGTTATATCTCAGAGGAAGTCTATGTTCATCAACCCCCAGGTTTTGAAGATGAGAAGAAACCAGACCATGTGTTCAAATTGAAGAAATCACTCTACAGTCTGAAGCAAGCTCCCAGAGCATGGTATGAGAGACTTAGCTCATTCCTTCTGGAGAATGAGTTTGTAAGGGATAAAGTAGATACAACTCTTTTTTGCAAGACTTATAAAGATGATATCTTAATTGTGCAAATTTATGTTGATGATATTATATTTGGTTCTGCTAATCAATCTCTATGCAAAGAATTTTCTGAGATGATGCAGGCTGAATTTGAGATGAGTATGATGGGAGAATTAAAGTACTTTCTGGGAATCCAAGTTGATCAAACACCAGAAGGAACATATATCCATCAGAGCAAGTACACTAAAGAACTTCTGAAGAAGTTCAATATGCTGGAATCTACAGTGGCCAAGACTCCAATGCATCCTACATGCATTCTGGAGAAAGAAGATAAAAGTGGTAAAGTATGTCAGAAGCTCTATCGTGGCATGATAGGTTCACTTCTATACTTAACTGCATCTAGGCCAGACATACTATTTAGTGTTCATTTATGTGCTCGTTTCCAATCAGATCCAAGGGAAACCCACTAAACTGCTGTTAAGAGGATCCTAAGGTATCTGAAAGGCACCACTAACCTTGGCTTGATGTATAAGAAAACATCAGAGTATAAGCTTTCAGGTTATTGTGATGCTGATTATGCTGGAGATAGAACAGAGAGAAAAAGTACTTCTGGAAATTGTCAATTTCTGGGAAGCAATCTAGTCTCATGGGCAAGCAAGAGGCAATCAACCATTGCACTATCAACTGCAGAGGCAGAATATATCTCAGCAGCAATATGCAGCACTCAGATGCTCTGGATGAAACATCAGCTGGAGGATTATCAGATCCTTGAGAGCAATATCCCAATCTATTGTGATAACACTGCTGCAATCTCATTGAGTAAGAATCCTATCTTGCATTCAAGGGCAAAGCACATTGAGGTAAAGTATCACTTTATTAGAGATTATGTACAGAAGGGCGTACTTCTTCTGAAGTTTGTTGATACTGACCATCAATTGGCAGATATCTTTACAAAGCCCTTAGCAGAGGATAGATTTAATTTTATTCTGAAAAATCTAAACATGGACTTTTGTCCAGAGTGAAGATGGATCAGAACCTCTGACTACGATACTTCTTGATCAGAAGATGTCTAGTCCAGAAGGTAACTCAATCAGAGTGTATGTACCCACTGGTACTGACTCTGAAGCTGAGACAACAACACGTGTGTCAGTATTTCTGATGCATAGTTCCTTGTGCCCGTGTGACAGTCTGTTATGATTGCGTGTAGATGTGCTTCTCTCCTGTGTGTGATTTGTGTATTTACTGTTACTATCTATCTTTAATTTTCAACCGTTGATCTTAAAGTGCTTTTTGAATCAACAACGGTTATTTGTTAAAACCCACTATACACACACGATCTCGTTCACTTCCGGTTTTTACTCTCTCTCTCTCTGTAATTTCAAAACCGCTTATTCTCGATTTCTCTCTCGATCTCTCTTCATCTTTCAACCTTCATCTTCTACCTCAAACCTTCAACCGCTTCAAAAATGGTGAGTCAAACCAGAAGAACTACTGCAGATGCAACCCAGTTCCCTCACATGGTAGTTGGTCTAGCAACGGGTCAAAGGGGCCCTGAGAATCCGACACCAGATCAAGGTCAAGCTCAAGAGCAGATTCTTCCAATTGCAGAACGGGACTGTGCCGTTCACTGCGTATTTGCTCCTGAGGAACTTCAAGTCCTGGCAGAATGGAGATTCGACCTCGACAACCTGGCTACAAATGGGTATGATCTTCGTCCTGAAGTCCAAGTTCAAGGTTGGGGAAATTACTTCAACAGACTTCGAGGACCGGTGTATGAGAAACTGGTAAAGGAATTCTGGAAGCACGCCGACTGCGATGATACTCAGGTGGTATCTCATATTCTTGGAAGAAAGATCATCATCACGGAGAAGTCCTTCGTGAACTTGCTGGGTGCAGACACTGCTTATGGGTATCGTTTCCAACTCACGGAATCGAAGCTGAAACCCAGCACCAAAGATACAATCAACCAGGCCCTGTACACAAATTACAAACCGGGCAAGACGAATTACAAGGTGATGGACCTTCATCCCAAGCTCAGGATCTGGCACAAAATCCTGCTCCACTGCATAAACCAGAGACCAAAGGGCAGTTCTCCAGACTACATCAACTTCAACCAGAAAGTGATGTTGTTCTTCATCCAAGACCAGAAGAAGATCTGCCTTCCCTACTTCCTGTTCTCCTACTTGAAGGAATGTATCCGGAAGTCTCGTACCACTGCCTCCATCAAGTCAGCGATCAAATATATTCCCTTCGGGAGACTCTTGTCTGATCTCTTCATTGAGAGTGGCCTCGTTCAAGATCTGATAAATGCTGGATGCACAGAGGATCTGAGCACCATTGTCAGTGATGTCTTCACGGCAAACTCTCTAAAGAAGATGGGCCTCATCAAGAAGAAGATTGCTCCTGCCCATGAAGACACATCTTCTGAGATCAGAAGCAGAAGGATGCCTCTGAATGACTACCCTCTGTGGACTCAGGCAGACAATCCTGACGCCATTAGGTGCTATGTTGAAGACCTAAGGGCTCAAGGATTCGAAATTGATCTTGACGACTTCTTCAGCAGACTGCCGCCAGCTCCAGAGTTTCCTTCTCCTCCCAAGAAGAAAGTTCAGAGGAAGATGGTCCTAGAAGAATCCTCTGAGGAATCAGATGTCCCTCTGGTCAAAAAGAAGAAGAGAAAGCCTGATGATGGTGATGATAGTGATAATGAGGATGGTCCTCCCAAGAAGAAGAAGAAGCAGGTCAGAATCGTGGTGAAGCCTACTCGGGTGGAACCAGCTGCTGAAGTGATCAGAAGGACTGAACCTCCTGCCAGAGTGACTAGATCATCAGCACATTCAAGTAAGTCTGCACTTGCTTCTGATGATGATTTGAATTTATTTGATGCACTCCCCATTTTTGCCATTCTCAAACACTCTTCAAATCCCCTCACTCCTATTCCTGAATCCCAACCAGCTGCACAAACCACTTCTCCACCACATTCCCCAAGATCTTCATTCTTTCAACCTTCCCCTACTGAAGCACCTCTCTGGAATTTGCTTCAGAACCAACCTTCTAGGTCAGAAGAACCTACCTCTCCCATTACCATTCCATACAACCCACTTGAACAACCAGAGCCTACCCACACACAACCTGGACCCAGAACCTCTGATCACTCTGTCCCAAGAGCATCAGAACGTCTGGCTCCCAGAACTACTGATACAGACTCTTCCACAGCCTATACACCTGTATCCTTCCCAACCCATGTTGCTGATTCTTCTCCCTCCAATAACTCTGAATCCATTAGAAAATTCATGGAGGTCAGAAAAGAAAACGTGTCTACCTTAGAAGAGTATTACCTCACTTGTCCAAGCCCTAGGAGATATCCTGGCCCTAGACCTGAACGTCTAGTTGACCCAGATGAACCTATCTTGGCCAATCCTTTACAAGAGGCAGACCCTTTGGCTCACCTTGGAACCTCTGAACCCAATGCTCAAATGTTTAACATTGGCTCTCCACAAGGTGCCTCTGAAGCCCACAGCAGCAATCACCCAGCCTCTCCTGAAACCAACCTCTCCATAATTCCCTATACTCACCTCCAACCCACATCTCTCTCTGAGTGCATCAATATTTTCTATCATGAAGCCTCTTTGAGGCTACGCAATGTGCACGGTCAGACTGACCTCAGTGAGAATGCTGAACGTGTGGCTGATGAGTGGAATACTCTGGGCACTTGGCTAGTGGCTCAAGTTCCAATTATGATGCAGCTCCTGCATGCAGAGGGAAGTCAAAGCATTGAGGCTGCAAAGCAAAGGTTTGCTCGAAGGGTGGCTCTTCATGAACAAGAACAGAGAAATAAGCTTCTTGAAGCTATTGAAGAAGCCAAGAGAAAGAAAGCTCAAGCAGAAGAAGCTGCACGTCAAGCAGCAGCTCAAGCTGAACAAGCCAGACTAGAGGCAGAACGACTTGAAGCTGAGGCTGAAGCCCTTAGATGCCAAGCACTTGCACCAGTAGTGTTTACTCCTGCTGCTTCTGCTTCCATTCCAGATCCTCAAGCTGCTCAGAATGTTCCTTCCAGTTCTACTCAGTCAAGCTCATCCAGACTCGACATCATGGAACAGTGTCTTGACATTCATGAATCCATGCTGATTGAGATGAAGCACATGATGATGGAACTTCTGCGACGAACTGATAAACCTTAGTTTTTAGGATCTCTTCGTTTTTCTTTTTCTTTAACGTTGTTTTATTTTTGTTAAACTCTGTTTCTTTTTACTTACTTATTCTACTTTGTTCGTTTGTGATTATCTATGCATATCTATATATACTTGTGTCACATATGTTTGCCAAAATCTTTTTATTCATAATATCTTTATGTTTACATCATACATTCTTTCCCTAAAGTCTAGAATGGAGGATCTCTCCTCATTCTTCTGCACTCCTGGCGCTGTTCTGACCTATCCTTCTCCAGACGCTCCAGGGCATGCTGGATGTTGCTGAGCCTGTCCTTTAGCTCATCCCTCTCCAGAATCTCTTCTGCGGTCTTGAGCTTCTCTTCCAACCTCTCTTTTTCTTCCAGCAGCTTGAGTTCAAGCCGGCTGAGTTCTTGCACCTCCTCCACGAAGGCAAGAAATTCCCTCAGGTCTCTCTTCACCTCTGGACGCAGGTCCTCCTCCAGCAGTGTCCGTGTTAGCTCCGAGATGGTCGTCGTACCCTCTGGATGCCTGCTGTTCAGGAACAAGTCCTCCTCGAAGGCCTTCTTCCTCAGCTCTTCTAGTGCTACGATGTATGATGCCATTTTCTTTACTGACAATTGTTCGAAGTGTGAAGCTTACCTTTCTCTCCAACACTTTATATAGGCTTCACCTTCTCTCTGAAAGTTAATGCTCCTACAGTTTCTCGAGGTTAAGTTCTTGGTAACTGACCCTTCTCTTTACTCCCTTGACCGGTGATAAACGTTCTTCTCTTGCATTAACTCTTCTATTTATTTCGCCTAACTCTGATTCTTGCATAATTTTCTTTTTCTTTAAACTTAGACCTTCTCTAAGGGGGAGTACCTTGTACTTCAAGCTAAGTTTTTCACCCCCCAAGCTTTTTGCTTATGACAAAAAGGGGGAGTAAACCCAGTTTTTGATGTGTAAGATGTGTTAGTGTGATTTATTTTTTCTTTTGGAGAATTTAAGAGTTCCACCTTCATGACCATAGATGTGTCACTGGGCAAATACAAGGAATACATTTCACTTCTTCTGAAGTGATTCTAAGTTGACTCTGATACCCAAGACTCTGATACCTTGTCCGTGACTCTGATTACTTATGCGCTCTGATTATTCGATTTTCATCTATGTCATAAGTTTTTCACTCTGAACTCTTATATCATTTAGCTCAGAATCTAGACTTTACTAACGTTTTCATCAAGTATTAGATTCAGGGGGAGCTAAGCTCAGAATCAAGCAGTGACTTGAATTCAGAATGAGCAAGATAAACTATTCACATCAGGATAAGTCTTATTCTATATCTCTAAACTCTGAGTGAATTCAGTTTAATGTTTAAGAATTGTTCATCAAAAATCTTAGTTTTGTCATCATCAAAAAGGGGGAGATTGTAAGATCAAGTTTTGATCTAGTAGTACAGCTCTATGTTTTGATGATTACAAGTTAACCTTTTGATATGAACAATTGTGGTACTCTAACGTGTTTTTCTGAGTGTGCTATTTACAGGCTCTGACCTCAACTCAATCTCACACAAATCAGAAGCACTGTGTATAAAGAGTGACCCAAGCAACGCTTTCGCATTCACCATGTTCAGTATGAACAGTGGAAAAGCTTCAGAAGTTCTGAAGCTATACAAACTCTGATGAGGACTCAGTCACTAGAAGCTCTGAAGATCCAGAAAGTCTGATAACCAAGAAACACTGAAGGCTCAGACATTCTGATGGTGTAGAAGACTCTGAAGATCCAGAAGCTGAATAGTGGAAACTCTGATGTCCAGAAGCAATACTCTGAAGACCATGTTCTTCCCTCTGAGTTCAGAATCAGAAGAAACAATGGTCAGAGGATCTGGGCTTTCCCTCTGACTCTGATCAACCGGCTTCACAAGTTCCAATATGAAGCATTCCCCTGATCAGAAGTCTCCTAGGTTTAAAGGTCGCGTCGCTATCCAAGTACAAAAGCAACTGTACCTTCCTGACGACCTACCTAACGTTCTCAGCCACAGCAGAAGCTGGATTTTCCAGAACTGCCCTCCAACGGTAGCATTTCCGATGCATCGCTCAACCCTAATCCTTGGAGTATATAAAGAGGCTGAAGACTGAAAGAAACGGCTAGAAGCATTCACATACGCAAGACATATTCAAAATCTTCTAAGTTTTCTTTCATCTGAAATTCATTGAGTTTACTATTAGCTTTTTAGAAGCAAATCTCTTGTAAACAATTCTTTGATAAACAGTTTGTTTAGTTCCTTTAGGAGATCAAGGTTGATCGGATCCTAGAGAAGACTAAGAGAGTGAATCTTAGTGTGAGCTAAGTCAGTGTAATTGTTAGTCACTTGTAGGTTTCAAGTGCAGTTGTAACTCTTACCTGATTAGTGGATTGCCTTCATTCTAAGAAGGAAGAAATCACCTTAACGGGTGGACTGGAGTAGCGTGAGTGATTTATCAAGTGAACCAGGATAAAATCCTTGTGTGCTTTTCTATCTCTTATCTTTAGCACTTAAGTTCTCGAAAGATTTGTCAAAATCTTTAAGGTGGAAGTTTTATACTGAAAACGTTATTCAAACCCCCCCTTTCTACCGTTTTTCATACCTTCACATTCGCCTTACCAGGATGATATAAGATGGTGCAGTCATAATCCTTTAAAAGTTCCATCCACCTTCTCTGCCTCAAATTCAAGTCCCGCTGCTGAAAATATAGTTAAGAATCTTGTGGTCAGTAAATATCTTTCAAGTCTCACCATAAAGATAATGCCTCCAGAACTTAAGAGGAAAAACTACTACAGCCATCTCTAAATCCTGTGTGGGACAATTCTGCTCGTGCCTTTTGAGTTGCCTATAAGCATAGGCAATGACTTTGCCATGCTGCATAAGCACACAACCAAGGCCCACTCTAGAAGCATCACAATAAACTACATAGACTCCATCACCTGAGGGTAAAGCCAAGACGGGTGCTGAAGTCAAACATTCTTTCAATTTCTTAAAGTTTTCCTCACAAGCGTCAGACCACTGAAATTCAACTTTTTTTTAGTTAGTCTGGTCAAAAGGGAGGCAAGCTTTGAGAAGTCCTTCACAAAGCGACGGTAGTACCGTGCCAAACCAAGAAAACTCCAAATCTCCTTCACTGTCGTGGGTCTAGGCCAATTCTGCACTGCTTCCACTTTGCTAGGATCAACACTTATACCATCCTTGGATACAACTTGCCTCAAGAAGGCAACAATATCTAGCCAAAATTCACATTTAGAGAATTTGGCATACAACTGCTTCTCCCTCAAAGTCTGCAAAACCAACCTCAGATGTTCTTCATGCTCTTCTTTACCCTTATAATACACAAGAATATCATCAATAAACACAATCACAAAGTGATCCAAGAAGGGTTTAAAGACTCAGTTCATAAAATCCATAAAAGCAGCGGGGGCATTAGTGAGTCCAAAAGACATGAGCAAGAACTAATAATGACCATAGCGTGTCTGAAATGTCGTCTTAGGAACATCTTCCTTCTTAATCTTCAATTGGTGATACCCTGATCACAAGTCAATCTTTGAGAAACATTGAGCTCTCTGCAACTGATCAAACAAATCATCTATGCGAGGTAAAAGATACTTATTCTTTATAGTCACCTTATTCAATTGTCTGGAATCAATACATAACAGCATGGTCCCGTCCTTCTTCTTCACAAACAAGACAGGTGCTCCCCAAGGAGAAGAACTGGGGTGAATAAAGCCCTTGTCAAGAAGATCCTGCAACTGCTCCCTTATTCCTTAAGCTCTGCATGTGTCATCTGATAAGGGGGTATAGATATTGGTTAGGTGCTAGGAACCAAATCTATAGAAAATTCTATCTCCTGATCAGGTGGTAAACCAGGAAGTTCTTCAGGAAATACATCTGGGAATTCACACACTATTGGGACTTCTTCAAGTTTCTTTTCAACTGCTTGAGTATCTTTTACCAAAGATAAGTATGCCAGACAATTTTTCCTTAGCAACTTGAAAGCTCCTTATGCTGAAATTAGATTATACGGTGTCAAACACCGTTCACCCTAGAATGAAAAAGAAGGCTCTCCAGGCATATCAAACCTCACTACTTTGTTACGGAAATCCACAGTAGCACAATGAGAGGCCAACCAATCCATACCCAAGATTACAACAAAGTCAACAATGTCTAGAGTTATTAAGTCTGCTAACAATTTTCTATCCCCAACGAATACCTCACAAGAAAGATAAACTGAATCAGTTAAAAGATTCTCCCCAAGAGGGGTAGCCACAACCAATGTATCCTTCAAGGGAAAAGAAAATTTACCAATTTAAGAAGGAAACCACACTGATACAAAAAAAGTGTGTAGCTCCATGATCAAATAAAATGCGAGCATCATGAGAACATACATAAATTGTAGCTGTAACAACTGCATTGGATGCCTGAGCATCCTGGCGAGTCAAAGCAAACACCCATGCCTGACCTCTCCCAGCCTGTCCCTAACCTCTGCCACCCTACTGAGACACTCCAGAACCTCGACCTGAAGCACTCCCAGACGGTCTCATAGATGCTGTAGGAGTACAGGAAGATGTTAAAGTCGCTCCACCTGGTGCTGATGCATGACTAGAGGAAGGATGTGCCACAGTCAAAGGTCAATCCCTCCTAATATGACCAGTCTGGCCACATTGATAGCACCCTCTACTATCTCCCAATAAACCTCAAGAATGAAACCTCCCGCAAGCAGGACAAGGAATAGATCTCACATCAACATGCCTCTAAAAAAAACTAGGTCAGGAAGGCCCTCCAGAATGCGATATATGACTCTGCACGGAGCCCGAGGACTGGCCACTGGAACCACTGACCTCGGTTGTCCCACATATCCACTACCACGACTCGGCTGGCTACTCTGTGACGCCTCTAGTCGCTGCTTTTTGTGAGAGTCTCGAGTACCACTACTTTTCTCCTTCTGTCGCTGCTCAATCTGAAGTGCTAAACTCAAAGCCTCTATAAGAGTTGAACAATTAAACCCAACCGCAAATCTATACAAATACTCCCTCAAGCCTCTGGTGAACTTCTTGACACGCATGTCCTCTAAGAGAGGATAAGGAACATGTCTAGAGAGCTGAGTAAAACGACCACTATACTCTGATACAGTCATGCCCTCTATCTGCTCCAGTCTCTCAAACTCATGGACTAAACCATCTCTTACACTCTCTGGAAAGAAACGACTCATAAAGTGTTGAGAAAAAGAACCCCAGTCTAATGGAGGCGATCCCACTGGCCTCGAATTAATCAAGGTCTCATACCAAACGTGTGCTATACCCTCCAACTGGAATGACACAAAGTCTACAGCCCTGATAGATAAGCATCCCAAGGCCCTCCATAGTCTCTCCAAAGCATCAATGAACCTCTGTGGCTCCTCACTCGGTAACCAGAAAAAGTAGGCAGTTTAAGCTTCATGAAGTCTGCCAATGAGATCGTGATCTCACCAAGGGTAGCTGCTTGTTGTTGTTATCTTTGTCTTTCTCCTTGTTGCGGGTCATTAGTTATAAGAGTTTGGTTTCCCTGTTGTTGTTGCCCACCCAAAACTCCTACAAGTTGTTGCACAGATTGCTGAAACACTTGCATAGTAGTTGCTAGCTCTGCAACCCCTAGGTTGCTTCTCCTAGCCCTAGGACTTGATCATTGGCTACCTCAGCAGCCAACCCACACCCAGCAGTCGCAGCACTCCCTCGAGCTCTCCCTCCAACTCGACCACGACCCTTTGGAGGAGGGTCTTGGGGTTGGGTAGCGGACTCATCAGAATTTCCCCTTCTAGCAAAAGTTCTCATCATGGGTGGCATCCTCACCTAAGAACAAAACATTGATAAAATACAAAACAAGACTCCATTTTGAAGGAATTAAGAATAGACTCAATAACAACATTGAAAAAGACTTTAGGACTATCATGAGGTGTTAATAGCATATTGGGAGTAAGTTGTTCTGCGGTTCACAATTAACTAGCAAGATTCTATTACTACCTCATGTCTGCAGCTATTAGGACCTACCAGCAAAGCTCTGATACCAACTTTGTCATGACCCAAAACCTAATATATTCCCAAAATATGCTATTACCATAGCCTAGCAAGCCTGCTTCCACACAACTCATTTCCACAATATCGCCTATAAAAAAGAAACATGCTTCCGAAGCTTAAACAATAATTTGACAGAGTTTCCTTTGTATTTCTACATTTTCCCAAAATAACAAGACCTGCTAATGAGGTGCAACATTCAACAAGAGATCCAAATATACACATATCCACTATCCAAGAAGTAACATCATCAAATTCATCATAGAGCTTTTACACTTTACAAAATATGACTATTACATATTCCATATAGCTGCAGAATACCAAAAAGATCAATAAAAAACATCAATATGGCCACCAATCGAAGGAGGCTTACCAAAAAGAAGTAACTGTACAATATGCAACTGAAGCAACCTCCTACTCGGCTGCCTACGAATCTGAAATGGAAATAAGGGAGGGGTAAGTCATAAAGACTTAGTGAGGGCCTATCAACCACCATGAACTAGAAGGGGAACATCATAAGCACGATTTGTTTCTCTTTACAACTCAGGATAAATATGACAAATGATCAAATCAAGTAATTCAAATCACTTTCATAAAAAATATATGGTATGGTAAAAGCTTCATGCTTTACTTACTCAAATAAATGTCACTTTAACATAGATAAAACTTAAAAAATTAAAGAATGCGGTTAAGTCATTTCCAATCTATAAAATCACTCAAAAGCCGATAATTCAATACATTAGGGTCACACATAAGAGAACCAAAATTCATGAGGCGACTCCATCTAGTTGACAGCCCTTTCCTCCTACGGGGTGGCTTTTCCCCTAGGGGCGGCTCCATCTAACGGATAACTCTTTCCTTTCTTAAGTCACATCGTGTCATCGGGGCAAGCTACATCTCGTTGATAGCCCTTTCCTCTTAAGGATTATCTTACCCAAGATGCGGCTCCATCTAACAGGTAGCCCTCTCCACCCGGAAATATGTCATATCTCATCAATCTCATCGGGGGCAGCTACATCTCGTTGATAGCCCTATCCGTGCACTGGCGGCTCCATTTAACTCATAGCCCTCTCCACCTGGAATCAAATAACTAGGTGCACCTAGGTCGTAAGTTCCGTTAACGGCTACGGGGTTTTAACATGGATTCCCACAACCAACTTTTCAATACCATAAGCAATCTCATGTCAACGTTTCAAATATGATAGTTCTCAATAATTATCAAAGCTCATCAGGATGTCATTCTCAATCCAACATGATTCAATACACAAAGTTTGTAACTTCATAGCTTAAAACAAACTAAAATCATTATCAAATTCATTTATTCGGTTGCATAACCTTAAATAACTCAATAAAAGATAGTCATGTGAATGAAATGATGTTCCCCCAATTTTAAATAAATAGACACTTCTTGTTATAATAAAATAGTCCAAAATCATAAACATAGAGTAATTAAAAATATGTCACAATGGTCAGAAACCACTTACAACTTTGAAGGATCAAGAGAAGTGCTCTCAACAACTTCAAGAGGCCTGAATGAGTCTGTGGTTGGAAAATATGTACACCAACAACAGATTTCAACTCTTTAGGAACTTAATTTAGCTATCTATTATCCAAAAGCAACCATGAAATCCCTAAAATTAATTTACCTGTAACACCCCGATTTCCAGGTGTCACTTTAGTAACCAAAAATAATCTTTACGCGGAAAACAGGTAATTTTTTTTTTTCCGTTTTCTTTCCTTTAAATCAAAACGATAAGGAAGTAAAGACAAAACCCAACTACTAAACTAACCAACATACATCAAATATAAACATGTACAACCTCAGCTGCACTCCTACGTCACGCGCACTCGCAGTGACTCCAAAGCAGTGTGCCCGTAGGCAAATATCTACAGACCCAGAAGTGTAAGTGAGAAAATTAAAATTACAAACCACTAGGAGAAAGTCGGCCTCAATATGGCCTAAGCAAAGACCCCTATGGTCCAACTGACTCACTGTGATCCCTCAGTAAGAGAACCACACGAAAAGTCATGCGTCGGAAACCTACCCGATCCCAAAAGCAAAACGAATCAGAGCTCTACACAAAACATGACGCCTGCCCAAACCTAACCTCCCAGTGCCAAACCCACAACGATCTGAAGTCGGCAAGTTGAAGCTCAACTCTATGCGCCATAGAACTCCTTTCGTCAGACGTCCACGCTCGTCAGTCCGGTCCTCCATGACCCTTCCCCGATACGTCACCCGGTGACCAGCTACATCGATCACCCAAGCGGTGGGGGCATCCCGATCCAGCAGCTCATATCTGATCCCCCCCGAGGGAGAGACCGTCGAGAACCAGTCGACCATCGACATCTGGCAGCAGGCCGACCGCCCAAACACAAACATACAAACAAAGCCAAGGCGCTAGGGTCAACTCACAGCAATAAGTACATATACACTCAACATGTGACGGGGTATATATATAAGTTGTTATATAAGCATATAAGTAATCCTAGCATGTTATGGCTCTAACATTGCTTCAATAAACAAACAGCACACAGTCTCAGTCAGCATGAATGTATGCGTGAAATGCACAATATGAATCCGGATTTGTGACGCGTTCCCGTTCGCCACAAGTGAAGCATTCCCGTTCTTCACTATGGATGGACCATTCCCGTTATCCATCCTGGATGAAATCCATCCTGGATGAACCATTCCCGTTATTCATCCTTGGTGAACCATTCCCGTTATTCACCGTATGATGAACCATTCCCGTTATTCATCATTTATGCAAGGTGAACCATTCCCGTTATTCACCATGATATGCACAGGTGAACCATTCCCGTTATTCACCCGATTGAATGCAACGTGGTTAGCCAAACAACGAATCGCCCTTACCACGAAAGTGTTTAGCTCACAACCCAATCTCAACAAACCCATGAGTTAGTGTCGGTCAATACAACACAACTCGGAGTAAGTGTCGGTCAATACAACACAGCTCCACCAACAAGAATACACAAGGGTCTAGTGTCGGTCAATACAACACAGCCCAAACAACAAGAGCGCTAAGTGTCGGTCAATACAACACCGCTCCAACAACAAGAGAACCCAAGGGATTAATGTCGGTCAATACAACACAACCCCATCAACAAGAGTACGTAAAGTACTCGGTGACTTTCAATCATCACCATAGCTCACCTTAGTGGCTTTCCCCAATTCCAATAACTCACAACAAAGGTCGACTTTTCCCCGTCTTTCGTAAATATTTTCCCCTTCAGTTTTCCTATACTTAAACATTAATAAAAATGATTTCAATTCAGATTAGTCAGGTTATGAGTTTATTTCTCAAAATCTAGGTTTCCCAAGTCTTTAGTTTACAAAATTCTATTCATTCTAGGTTTTCCGAAAAACAACCACCCAAAAGAAGTTTCCCGGGGAAAGTCTAAGTAAACCAACGAATCCCAACAAATGGCTAAGTTCCAAACCCCTCGTTTGAACTTGCCTAGGGTTGCTCATCCAACCCGAAACATCAAAGATCACCAGAGCAATGAATCTCCACTCCGAAGTCGCGTCAAAACGCACAATCCAACAAAGCACAACATCACAACATCAGTTCATCAACATAATCAACATCAAAGTAAAGCATAAGTCGAATTGATCGACGCCTATCATGCATTCATAGCTAATATATAGTAAGTTGCCCTAACCTCGAGCTGTTCCAGCTTCGCAAACAAAGTTCTCCTCAAACAATTGCTCTGAGTCTTCCAAAGTTCCCTCAACTGAACCTCGGAGAAAACAAAGCAGAATCCAAACAAAATCGATTAGTTCGATCGCAAAACAATACATAAACGATAGACAAAGCATTAAAGCTTCAGAATAGGACAATCAGGTACGAAAAGACAAGTTTTCGAAAACGAAAAACTCCCCCCCCCCCTTAGGAAATAGCCCACGGCCATAAGGAGAAAAGAGCTTCGGCTCTTTTTCTTCGATCAAATCAGTTTACAAGGTAGTTTTAGGGTAAAACTAAGGCAAAGAAACTGTCAGAACAATTTTCGGACAATCGGGCCGAAATACGACTATCCAGGGGCATTTTGGTCCAAAATAAAGGCTCAAAACTTCAAAGTTATCAGTTCTGAAAACAAATTTGACAGCAACGATCCTCATGACATCCGTGACAACAAATCCTAAAGGCACGAAGTCAAATTATGACTTTTCGACAATAAAGTTTCGAAATGTGAGACAAAAAGGTTTTGAAACAGTTTTTCAGATCCCTGTCAACTGGATCACAATCAGAGTTTACTGACAGAGGTTTTAGGCTCATGGGAACCTAGAGAACATAACCCAAGCAAGAAATCGAAGAAAACGGACAATTTTAGAAAAAGCTCAAAACTGTGAGCACAGAAACGACTTCAGAAACGCAACAGAAACAACAATCAGAGGTAGGAATCGTGTTAGTTACCTCGATACCTAGAAGTAGGGACGAACTGCACGAAGATTGGTCAAGTTTTCGCGAAAATCTCCTCCCCCCTTGCTCTCCACGAATTTGGGCCACTAATGGAGGAAAATGAAAGATATTTTGCTTTTTCGCCTATTTATAGGCGGGTGAAATCGCGGGAAAATGAAAATTTCGCGATTCCGATTTTTGCAGCACGATCACCGAGAAATTCTAAGAGATATTCTGGCGTCAAAATTCCAGAACTCAAAACAAATATCTAGGATTTGGGAAAAACGATATCCAAAACGCCAAAAGCGGTGTAAGTTAGTCTGTCCCGAAAAACTACTTTTTGCTGTGATGCTCAAACGACAAAACTTCCAACAGAAGAAAGATTGGAAATGTCGAAAAAAGTCTGGCAACGCGGACGGAATCTTCGTTAGAAGTCGCGAATAGAAAAAGTCTTCATCCATTGCTCGAAAATAGGGTTTCGAAGCAAAGAAATTAGCGTCGGCGGACATCCGAAAAGTGAAACCTATCGTGCGTACAGTCCAGAGTTCCGAAATGAAACGCTGGTCGATGGAAAAATAAAGAGAATCTTTAAATTTTCCGAGAGTTCGAAATCTCACTCAAAACGTTGCTTTAAGAGCGAAATATCCTATTCTGGACACGCTCGCCATAAGGCAGGTGTGCAGACGACTCGCACTAACTCCGAAAACAACTACGCAACATTCCTCAAGCAATTCCTGAATTTTCTTCTTCATTAATCTTTCTCAAATGTCAAACTCCTGTCACGCTTACACTGATTCTACGTGTGAGTCGGAAACTTAACTTGTTCTGAAAATCCAGGTCTTACAATACTTCCCTCCAAAAAGAAAGTTTCGTCCTCGAAACTCAGAGTTCTGAGAAAGTCCGGAATACAGTTCCTCGATCTTATCTTCCAATTCTCATGTAGTAGTGCATGTGTCATTGTTCCTCAAAATCTTTACTTAAGCAATCTGCCTTCCCCTTAACTGTTTCACTCTTCTATCCCCACTGCTAACTATCGGCGTCTCAAAAGACAAAACATCATTCAACCTCATGTCGTCTGACTCGATTACTTGCGTCGGACCTCTGCTTGAAATGATACCGGTTGGCATTCCGTGCAGTCGCACCATCTTAGCCACTTACTTCTTTACTTTCGGTCGTCCGAAATTCTTCTTAAACTCGGTGCCTCTCTGTCATCTTAAGGTAAATACTCAACTCGTCCTCGTGATCTTCATCTACAGTCCAAAACTCCACTTGTCTGTTCGATAACTCCTTACGTTGGAATCTAATAGTCCATTAACGTCACATCCAACTTCGTAACTATCATCACTCGCACAATGAAATCAATCTCCTACTTAGTCACCATTCGAATTAAAAATCGACTTATGTCCTTATTTCTTGTCCTTCACTAATCTTATCCCCTTCAACATCAAGTTATCAACAACTTATAAGATAATCCTCTTCTTAATATCTAACAATCCATTATTATCGTCTTCTTCCTTAGAACTTCCCTCACTCAAACCTATTTACACTTACTGAAATCCCTAACACTTCGCACCAATCGAGACTTATCCTCTAGAAGATTAAATCATAACTATACCTCAAGGGACTTAACTAGCCATCTTATCATCCGATCCTTCAACATTCTGAGATTTAACTCTTACCGTAACCGCTAACACCACCAAATCTCTTATGTGTACAGGAATCTCAGCTCTCTAGGATAACCTTAGCCCTAGGATTCTTATTCAACTTTAGCAAAATTCACTTGTTACCCGTAATGTGCACCATCAAAATCCATAACAAAGTTTCATTCCCTCTTAGACTCTGAGGAACTTGTCCAAACATAACAACTTCAAGTATTCATCTTAATACTAACACTTTCCTTTTTGTCACTCCATCACCATCTCGTCACTCAACTTCTTAATCTCTCAATCAAATTCTGACAACCTTCGAGTCTTACACACCTTAGATAGACATTCATAGATTTAAAACCTAAACCTACACCAAGTTTGGTCCTCTAACGACCTTTAATCCTTCAATACTTCTTAAATGAATATCCGTTCCTTAAAACTATAACTCCTTCACTTACCCAAACGACCTGATAAGTGTCGTCATGCTTCCACACTCACCACTTGATCCTGCTATCCATAATCATAACTTATTATGCTAACATCATTCAAATCTTATCACATGGTCATGATGTCCGCAACCTCATAATCAACATCAATCGATCACCAACCTTAACACTCCACACAACCCAGAATTCCCTTACTTCAAGATCTCTCTTATACTACACCTCAATGGTCTTAACCCGAAACTCACCTTCAGGTCTTCAATCTTCTAAGATTCAACTCCTATTGTCACACCTACAATCATAAGATCTCCTACTCGTACGTGATTCTCGGCTCTCAAGATTCAATCTTAACCCTAAGATTTCAATCCAACTTAGTAAATCTCACTTAGTAATCTCAGCAAATTTCCTTGGAATCCATATCACCAACCTCAAGTATTCAACTTATGCTAAAACTTTCTTTCTCCAACTTAATCATTAATTCAACACTTTTCAAATGAAAATTCATCTCTTAAGACTATAATGTCTCCACATATTAATCAAACGCTTAGCGAAACTTATTGCTCGAACTCGACTATAACAATCTAGTTCAGAGTTAATTCTTCTCACTCTTGCTACCATCAAGCTATCATCTAAAACCTGATTAAATCCAACTTATTTAGTCTCTAACAATTCCACTCAGCAATCACATAACCTATAACTTCATAACTTCCGAGAAACTACTTAATACTTTTCCAGCACTAAATCTCTTGACTTGGTCTACCTCTACTTGGAGTGATCACACGAACTAACCAGTTAACGTCTATACGACACTCATCGACTTCCAAAGATTTAAATCTTAATCTTTCACAATCAAATGCTTAACACGAACTTTCCTCCCAAATCCGACTAATCCTCAATCAATTCAAATTCATCTTACACATCCTTCTATCAAAGTCCATAACCAGCTGTGATTCCGAATATCACCCCCTCAATATTAGGTTGATCAGGCCTAATACATCGAAAGTGGAAATTTAGAAAAACCCACTGGAACAGACAATGAGATCCTAACATCCAGTAACCACAATTATCCTGATATCAAGTTCCTAACGATTCCGCTACGGAACCACACACCCTCAATCCATGTAAAAGATTAATCCTTCCTCGTCAATTGAGTCAAAGGTCCAACAATCTTGGCAAATCCCTCAATGAAGCGTCTATAATATCCAGCTAAATCCACAAAACTTCTGATCTCTGTCACCATCTTCGGTTGCTCCCAAGCCAAAACAGTCTCCACTTTCGCCGGATCCACAGCTATGCCCTCCTTCGAGATAGCATGGCCTAAGAAATTGACTTCCTCCAGCCAGAATTCACACTTTGAAGGGTCCGCATACAGCTCCTTCTCCCTCAACAATTGTAAAACTTGGCGCAAATGTCCTTCATGTTCATTCGCGTCCTTCGAATAGATCAATATGTCCTCAATAAACACCACCACACGCCGATCTAAGAACTCCTGAAAGATGCGATTCATGTAATCCATGAAAACAGCAGGTACATTCGTCACTCCAAACGGCATCACTAGGTACTCGTAGTGTCCTTAACGTGTCCTGAAAGCAGTCTTCGGTATATCCTCAATCTTCACTCTGATCCGACGATAGCCTGACCTCAAATCTATCTTGGAAAATACGGTAGCCCCTCGTAGTTGGTCCATCAAATCATCTATCCTCGGCAACGGGTATCTGTTCTTGATCGTCGCCTTGTTCAATTGTCGATAATCCACCCACGATCTCGACCTTCCGTCCTTCTTCTTGACTAAAAGCACTGGCGCTCCCCATGGTGAAACACTCGGTCGAATGAATCCCTTTTGCCGAAAGATCCTCTAACGACTCCGCTTCAAAACTAAACGCCCTAAAATCCTACGATTCGTACCCATAAGGAATTTCCCTGAGATCCTAGCTTCCTTATCAACGCCTCGGTAAAACAACTCCCTAGCTCAACGTGCTATCCTAGACCCCGTGTAACTTCTATAGTTAAATCACGAGCAACCTCGAATAAGGTCCTACTAAGGATAATAATCATAAGATCATAGTCTAAGTAATAATTACAAGTTAGGCGCGTCACACTCGCTTGAATATAAAAGAGTAAGTTATTCTAGAATACGAGAACAGTTAAAATATTACCATCGTTCCCACGTTCTTCCTCGTTCAACTCCTCAGCTCTTGCCCCCTCCTTGGTATGAATCCTTTCCTCTGTAGCAAATTGTTTTCCTTTCCCAACATTCCCTGATGATTCGCCCTTGAGTGCCTTACAATCTCTGGAGAAATGTCCCGGTTGGTTGCAATTAAAGCATAGTTTTCCCTTGATCTTGCACTTACTAGCATAATGCCCTACTTCCCTGCACCTGTAACACGTCACTGCTCTTCCCGAAGTCTTGTTTCCTGTCCCTTCGGTAGCATCATTCCCTTTCATCTTACTATCAGACGTTTCCTCCTGGGGTGTCTTGCAGTTCACAGCTAGATGCCCCTCTCGTTTACACTTGAAGCATCTCCGTCCAGTCACTGAGCACTTGTTAGCAAAATGCCCAAACTTTCCACAACGAGTACATGTCACACCTTTGTCACCAACTGGCTCCCCTCCAGTATCAGCAGTCGTTGGTTTGTAGACTCTTGAGATAAGATCTCTTCCCTTGAAACGCTGATACGGTCCCCACTGATGGTAGCTCTCCCTTCTGTTGTAGCCTTGAGATCCTGACCTTATTGGTCCCCCAGCTCCTGTTCGGTTCATTCCTCTTTGTTGATACATCGCCGTCGCCATCAATCGTTGGTGATGCTCACGTGCAGCCTCTTCAGCGCGCATATAAGCGTCTTCCGCAGCCTGGTTCATCATTGCCTCGATTAGTGTAGCTATTGCCCCCGCCATCCGGTTAAGGTCCACCATCCTATATCTCATCAAACGTCCGATTAGTACTAGCCATACGGTAGTACTAGACAAACCACTCAATCCGATTAAGTAGTAACGCAAACAATTAGAGCGAAAATCGCTCTGCAGACAATCAATTTTCACTCTTTGCAGAGTCACACAACCTAGCACAGAAGACCTATTCCCCAAAGACTACCAAAAGACTCGACTAAGCTCTGATACCACAATGTAACACCCCGATTTCCAGGTGTCACTTTAGTAACCAAAAATAATCTTTACGCGGAAAACAGGTAATTTTTTTTTTTTCCGTTTTCTTTCCTTTAAATCAAAACGATAAGGAAGTAAAGACAAAACCCAACTACTAAACTAACCAACATACATCAAATATAAACATGTACAGCCTCAGCTGCACTCCTACGTCACGCGCACTCGCAGTGACTCCAAAGCAGTGTGCCCGTAGGCAAATATCTACAGACCCAGAAGTGTAAGTGAGAAAATTAAAATTACAAACCACTAGGAGAAAGTCGGCCTCAATATGGCCTAAGCAAAGACCCCTATGGTCCAACTGACTCACTGTGATCCCTCAGTAAGAGAACCACACGAAAAGTCATGCGTCGGAAACCTACCCGATCCCAAAAGCAAAACGAATCAGAGCTCTACACAAAAGATGACGCCTGCCCAAACCTAACCTCCCAGTGCCAAACCCACAACGATCTGAAGTCGGCAAGTTGAAGCTCAACTCTATGCGCCATAGAACTCCTTTCGTCAGACGTCCACGCTCGTCAGTCCGGTCCTCCATGACCCTTCCCCGATACGTCACCCGGTGACCAGCTACATCGATCACCCAAGCGGTGGGGGCATCCCGATCCAGCAGCTCATATCTGATCCCCCCCGAGGGAGAGACCGTCGAGAACCAGTCGACCATCGACATCTGGCAGCAGGCCGACCGCCCAAACACAAACATACAAACAAAGCCAAGGCGCTAGGGTCAACTCACAGCAATAAGTACATATACACTCAACATGTGACGGGGTATATATATAAGTTGTTATATAAGCATATAAGTAATCCTAGCATGTTATGGCTCTAACATTGCTTCAATAAACAAACAGCACACAGTCTCAGTCAACATGAATGTATGCGTGAAATGCACAATATGAATCCGGATTTGTGACGCGTTCCCGTTCGCCACAAGTGAAGCATTCCCGTTCTTCACTATGGATGGACCATTCCCGTTATCCATCCTGGATGAAATCCATCCTGGATGAACCATTCCCGTTATTCATCCTTGGTGAACCATTCCCGTTATTCACCGTATGATGAACCATTCCCGTTATTCATCATTTATGCAAGGTGAACCATTCCCGTTATTCACCATGATATGCACAGGTGAACCATTCCCGTTATTCACCCGATTGAATGCAACGTGGTTAGCCAAACAACGAATCGCCCTTACCACGAAAGTGTTTAGCTCACAACCCAATCTCAACAAACCCATGAGTTAGTGTCGGTCAATACAACACAACTCGGAGTAAGTGTCGGTCAATACAACACAGCTCCACCAACAAGAATACACAAGGGTCTAGTGTCGGTCAATACAACACAGCCCAAACAACAAGAGCGCTAAGTGTCGGTCAATACAACACCGCTCCAACAACAAGAGAACCCAAGGGATTAATGTCGGTCAATACAACACAACCCCATCAACAAGAGTACGTAAAGTACTCGGTGACTTTCAATCATCACCATAGCTCACCTTAGTGGCTTTCCCCAATTCCAATAACTCACAACAAAGGTCGACTTTTCCCCGTCTTTCGTAAATATTTTCCCCTTCAGTTTTCCTATACTTAAACATTAATAAAAATGATTTCAATTCAGATTAGTCAGGTTATGAGTTTATTTCTCAAAATCTAGGTTTCCCAAGTCTTTAGTTTACAAAATTCTATTCATTCTAGGTTTTCCGAAAAACAACCACCCAAAAGAAGTTTCCCGGGGAAAGTCTAAGTAAACCAACGAATCCCAACAAATGGCTAAGTTCCAAACCCCTCGTTTGAACTTGCCTAGGGTTGCTCATCCAACCCGAAACATCAAAGATCACCAGAGCAATGAATCTCCACTCCGAAGTCGCGTCAAAACGCACAATCCAACAAAGCACAACATCACAACATCAGTTCATCAACATAATCAACATCAAAGTAAAGCATAAGTCGAATTGATCGACGCCTATCATGCATTCATAGCTAATATATAGTAAGTTGCCCTAACCTCGAGCTGTTCCAGCTTCGCAAACAAAGTTCTCCTCAAACAATTGCTCTGAGTCTTCCAAAGTTCCCTCAACTGAACCTCGGAGAAAACAAAGCAGAATCCAAACAAAATCGATTAGTTCGATCGCAAAACAATACATAAACGATAGACAAAGCATTAAAGCTTCAGAATAGGACAATCAGGTACGAAAAGACAAGTTTTCGAAAACGAAAAACTCCCCCCCCCCCCCCCCTTAGGAAATAGCCCACGGCCATAAGGAGAAAAGAGCTTCGGCTCTTTTTCTTCGATCAAATCAGTTTACAAGGTAGTTTTAGGGTAAAACTAAGGCAAAGAAACTGTCAGAACAATTTTCGGACAATCGGGCCGAAATACGACTATCCAGGGGCATTTTGGTCCAAAATAAAGGCTCAAAACTTCAAAGTTATCAGTTCTGAAAACAAATTTGACAGCAACGATCCTCATGACATCCGTGACAACAAATCCTAAAGGCACGAAGTCAAATTATGACTTTTCGACAATAAAGTTTCGAAATGTGAGACAAAAAGGTTTTGAAACAGTTTTTCAGATCCCTGTCAACTGGATCACAATCAGAGTTTACTGACAGAGGTTTTAGGCTCATGGGAACCTAGAGAACATAACCCAAGCAAGAAATCGAAGAAAACGGACAATTTTAGAAAAAGCTCAAAACTGTGAGCACAGAAACGACTTCAGAAACGCAACAGAAACAACAATCAGAGGTAGGAATCGTGTTAGTTACCTCGATACCTAGAAGTAGGGACGAACTGCACGAAGATTGGTCAAGTTTTCGCGAAAATCTCCTCCCCCCTTGCTCTCCACGAATTTGGGCCACTAATGGAGGAAAATGAAAGATATTTTGCTTTTTCGCCTATTTATAGGCGGGTGAAATCGCGGGAAAATGAAAATTTCGCGATTCCGATTTTTGCAGCACGATCACCGAGAAATTCTAAGAGAGATTCTGGCGTCAAAATTCCAGAACTCAAAACAAATATCTAGGATTTGGGAAAAACGATATCCAAAACGCCAAAAGCGGTGTAAGTTAGTCTGTCCCGAAAAACTACTTTTTGCTGTGATGCTCAAACGACAAAACTTCCAACAGAAGAAAGATTGGAAATGTCGAAACAAGTCTGGCAACGCGGACGGAATCTTCGTTAGAAGTCGCGAATAGAAAAAGTCTTCATCCATTGCTCGAAAATAGGGTTTCGAAGCAAAGAAATTAGCGTCGGCGGACATCCGAAAAGTGAAACCTATCGTGCGTACAGTCCAGAGTTCCGAAATGAAACGCTGGTCGATGGAAAAATAAAGAGAATCTTTAAATTTTCCGAGAGTTCGAAATCTCACTCAAAACGTTGCTTTAAGAGCGAAATAGCCTATTCTGGACACGCTCGCCATAAGGCAGGTGTGCAGACGACTCGCACTAACTCCGAAAACAACTACGCAACATTCCTCAAGCAATTCCTGAACTTTCTTCTTCATTAATCTTTCTCAAATGTCAAACTCCTGTCACGCTTACACTGATTCTACGTGTGAGTCGGAAACTTAACTTGTTCTGAAAATCCAGGTCTTACATTACCCAAAACTAACATAGACTAGAATACAATTTTTTAGAATTTTGGGTTGTGAATATACCTCATTGAGGTTAAGTGAATACTCTTTATGGGGTGGGTAATCTTCTCCTCTCTTAGAGCATAATCCCATGCACCCCAAAAACACTAACCAAGGGCATACCCACTTGAAAGATGCAGTTTTGTTTTCTTCAATTAGAGCATTATACAGGGGAAGTTTTGGGGATATTTTGTGTAAAGGGTTTTGGGGTTGATTTGAGTAAAGATTGAGAAATAAAAATGATGGAGAGAAAAGGGGAAATGTGTTGTTGTCGAAGGAGAAAGAAAATGGGAAAGGGGAAGGAGAAAGGGAAAGTGGGGTGGGGTAGGTCGATTCCCATTTTGTATTTAATGCTGTTTTTTTTTTCACTTAAACAAAACGGTGTGTTTCACCAAGCTATCCACCACAGAGTTACCGTTCCGACGAACAAAGGAAAAAAACATACAAATCAAAATCAGAAGCTAATAAACGACAATCACTAACAATAAAGTCAAGATACGAGCAACCTTTAGAGTGCTGTTTCCAAGCCTCAAAAAAACACCAAGCAATGTGTTTCAAACTAGCAAGAATAGAAGCCAAGTTCTCCAGCAAGAGATAGAGCCCATAGGAAAGCCATCGCCTCCGCCACTACAGGAGAAAAAGCCTCGACGGGGTAGGAGATTACTGAAAAGGCAACACCAAACCATGGCATCTCGGGACCCAACCAGCTAGGGGTGTTCGCGGATTGGATTGGGTCGGTTTTGAGGAGAAAAATCATCCGATCCGATCTCATCGGTTTTATGATTTTGTCATCCAATGGATTTTTGACTAAATTCAAATCCGAACCAATCCGATCCAATCTATAGCGGTTTGGATTGGATTGGATTATTCGGTTTTTGTTTCACTTTTTTATACTTTAAAATTGTGTTGTATAAATTTTAAAAATATATAATATATGATAAATACAACGATACATAATTTATAACATTAATAAAACATTCATAAATTTTAACATAGTAACATATTTTTAAATTATGATTATAATTGTTTACTTTGATACATGTATATAGTTCAAATAATTACTTGAACTTTTTTTATTAAAACGTAATATTATAAATAAGCATGTGTGATATAATCAATATATAAACAATAAATATGTACTATGTAAGTGTAAATGGAATGATATATGTATAACTAAAAGTAAACATATTTGTGAATGTTCGGTTTGGATTGGATTGGTTCGGTTTTGGAAATCAAATCCGAAATTTGATCCGATCCAATAAATAATTTCGATTTTTTCAATTTCCAGTCCGTTCGGTTTTCGGTTTGATTGGATATCGGTTTTTTTGGATCGGTTTGTCGGTTTTGTTTGGATTGGTTCGGTTATGAACACCCCTACAACCAGCCACGAAACAAGAGAGAAAGAGGCATCAAAATTCACCTTCACAACATCCACAGGTGGGCGCGCCAAGTACATGGTTGCCTCGCGCCCTTGGAGCTTATCGCTGGTCATCCACAGGGGCCGACAATAGCACCATTTGAACCCGAGAGGGAATCCAATTCGGCAATACTGAGACGTCGTGAAAAAGACAACCATTCTTGGACTCTCATATCCAATACACAACCGTGAGAAACATCCCCACCGTTGCTATGTCAGCAACCTCCATGAAAGCCACTAAAAACTCTATCTTGTCTCCACCGCAAGCCAAGGGAGATCCAAACCAAACCTGTTGGGCCGTCGAACAAATAAAGAGAGCATGGAGAAATGATTCCAGCACCAAATCACACCAAGGCCATGATGGACCGTCGCAATACCATGGGCAAACAATGTCTCTTAGACGGGTAAATAGCTAAGAATCGCCCTCCAAGATGTCTCTTTGCAGCGAGGAAGGGTCACTACTTTTCAAACAGCATTCCAACACTTCGAGGGAAGAACTGGAGTAGTAGAAGAAGATACCAAGGGCTGGGCCATACAGTTTCTAACAAAATTATATCTAGATTTTGTTGTGTAAACGCCATCTGTGGTATGCTGCTAGAAAAAAACCATCCTCCCGATGTTGCAAAGGTAGAGAAATGGAGAGAATAACCCTTGTTGGAGGAGGCTGATAAGCGTATAATTGATACACTTTACGTGTGTCTTTCTAAGCTTCATTATATACATTTTTGTGCTTAATTGTTATGACTTAGCCATATTTTGACCATTAGTGCTTATTTGGATTATTCATGGAAAAGTGCTTAATTCTACACTTTTAGTTTCTATGACTGTTTTGCTAGAACAGATTGAATCTGGAGCTAGAAATATCGAAATAAGGCCCATAATATGTCGTTGGAAAGCTAACTCGAAGCCCTACAACTTTCATGTTCAGCACAATTGAAGAACAAGCTTCTAACATGGTCAGCATTGCCTTGCAAAGTTGCTATCGCTAATCCTGCGAGTTTGGAACAGTCTGCACTAAAATGATCATATCTTGGGTTACAGAACTCCGAATTAGGATCCGATTGAAGGCCCGCGGAGCTGACTTAAAGACCTACAACTCTTATGTTTACCTCAGTTAGAGATTCAGACTTCTTGTGGGACCCACGAATGTCTGATTGTTCAGCAACTTACTCCTTTATGTGGGCCCGATTTTGTGAAGATTTAGAAAAGATTTAGATAACAAAGATTGTTACTTGATGAACAAGTTTATTTATTAGTATAAATAAGTGAGTTTAGGCTTTTGTTAGACCTTACCATCTCACCACCACCTCACCCCATCTCACCATAACCTCCTCCTCCTTTCTCTCTCTCTTTTCTATTATGAGTTGCTAAACTCCATAGTTAGTCTTAGGATTTTTAATATTCTTGTGTTTGCAAACTTGAGGTTCTGTTCTTAATGCAAATTTCTTTCTTTATTAATTCTTTTCATCTCTATTTCTGATCTAGGGTTTGCTTAATTCCTTAGTTTTAGAAATAAGAGTTGATGCATGTTCGCTTAGTTCATGTTAGTTCGTAACTGTTTCTTAATCGCTTAGTTTAGGAAACTGTGAATTAATTTCCGCTTAGTTAATTATTTCTCACGAATTAGGGAATTGATAAGGAAGAATTAATCTTTTGTAACCAATGAAGGTTTGTTGCACTTGAATGTTATAATCCGAGGACTAACACTTTCTTTTATCTGAATTAAATCTCTTTTAATTTGTGTTTGTTACCTTCTATCGAATCAATCAGAAAATCCCCTTTTTATTTGCTTTTATTTTACTCTAATATCAATTAATAATCTATCAAGTCCTTTTGAGAACGATCCTGGTGTTCAACACCTTGACTGCATTCAAAGCAGAATACTTTGGCACGCACCCGCGACAGTGCGTTCGTCAAAATTGGCGCCGTTGCCGGGGACTTCGGTGATTATTAATTGTTTTTAGAGTATTTTTATTTATTTTTTTTGTTTTATTTATTTTATTTTCATTTTTATAAATAAAAAAAAAGGGGCTAGCGGTTAGGATTATTTTTTTATATATTAGATTTTTTTTATTTAATAGATTGTTGGTTGTTTTTATTTTATATCTATATCTTATATATCTATCTCATATCTTTTATCTCTATCTCATATCTTCTAATTCTCTTTCCTATCTTTTATTTTTATATCACTATTGAAGGTATGAAAAACGGTAGAAAGGGGGGGTTTGAATAACGTTTTCAGTATAAAGCTTCCACCTTAAAGATTTTGACAAATCTTTCGAGAACTTAAGTGCTAAAGATAAGAGATAGAAAAGCACACAAGGATTTTATCCTGGTTCACTTGATAAATCACTCAAGCTACTCCAGTCCACTCGTTAAGGTGATTTCTTCCTTCTTAGAATGAAGGCAATCCACTAATCAGGTAAGAGTTACAACTGCACTTGAAACCTACAAGTGACTAACAATTACACTGACTTAGCTCATACTAAAATTCACTCTCTTAGTCTTCTCTAGGATCCGATCAACCTTGATCTCCTAAAGGAACTAAACAAACTGTTTATCAAAGAATTGTTTACAAGAGATTTGCTTCTAAAAAGCTAATAGTAAACTCAATGAATTTCAGATGAAAGAAAGCTTAGAAGAATTTGAATTTGTCTTGCGCGTATGTGAATGCTTCTAGCCGCTTCTTTCAGTCTTCAGCCTCTTTATATACTCCAAGGATTAGGGTTGAGCGTTGCATGGAAAATGCTACCGTTGGAGGGCAGTTCTGGAAAATCTAGCTTCTGCTATGTCTGAGACTGTTAGGTAGGTCGTCAGGAAGGTACAGTTGCTTTTGTACTTGGATAGCGACTTGACCTTTAAACCTAGGAGACTTCTGATCAGGGGAATGCTTCATATTGGAACTTGTGAAGCCGGTTGATCAGAGTCAGAGGGAAAGCCCAGATCCTCTGACCATTGTTTCTTCTGATTCTGAACTCAGAGGGAAGTACATGGTCTTCAGAGTATCTTGCTTCTGGACATCAGAATTTCACTAATCAGCTTCTGGATCTTCAGAGTCTTCTACACCATCAGAATATCTGAGCCTTCAGTGTTTCTTGGTTATCAGACTTTCTGGATCTTCAGAACTTCTAGTGACTGAGTCCACATCAGAGTTTGTATAACTTCAGAACTTCTGAAGCTTTTCCACTGTTCATACTGAACATGGTGAATGCGAAAGCGTTGCTTGGGTCGCTCTTTAACACAGTGCTTCTGATTTGTGTGAGATTGAGTTGAGGTCAGAGCCTGTAAATAGCACACTCAGAAAAACACGTTAGAGTACCACAATTGTTCATATCAAAAGGTTAACTTGTAATCATCAAAACATAGAGTTGTACTACTAGATCAAAACTTGATCTTACAATCTCCCCCTTTTTGATGATGACAAAACTAAGATTTTTTATGAACAATTCTTAAACATTAAACTAAATTCACTCAGAGTTTAGAGATATAGAATAAGACTTATCCTGATGTGAATAGTTTATCTTGCTCATTCTGAATTCAAGTCACTGCTTGATTCTGAGCTTAGCTCCCCCTGAATCTAATACTTGATGAAAACATTAGTAAAGTCTAGATTCTGAGCTAAAATGATATAAGAGTTCAGAGTGAAAAACTTATGACATAGATGAAAATAGAGTAATCAGAGCGCATAAGTAATCAGAGTCACGGACAAGGTATCAGAGTCTTGGGTATCAGAGTCACATTAGAATCACTTCAGAAGAAGTGAAATGTATTCCTTGTATTTTCCCAGTGACACATCTATGGTCATAAAGGTGGAACTCTTAAATTCTCCAAAAGAAAAATAAATCACACTAACACATCTTACACATCAAAAACTGGGTTTACTCCCCCTTTTTGTCATAAGCAAAAAGCCTGGGGTGTGAAAAACTTAGCTTGAAGTACAAGGTACTCCCCCTTAGAGAAGGTCTAAGTTTAAAGAAAATGAAAACGATGCAAGAATCAGAGTTAGGCGAAATAAATAGAAGAGTTAATGCAAGATAAGAACGTTTACCACCGGCCAAGGGAGTAAAGAGGAGGGTCAGTTACCAAGAACTTAACCTCGAGAAACTGTAGGAGCATTAACTTTCAGAGAGAAAGTGAAGCCTATATAAAGCGTTGGAGAGAGATGTAAGCTTCACAACTCGAACAATTTTCAGTAAAAAAGAATGGCATCATACATCGTAGCACTAGAAGAGCTGAGAAGGAAGGCCTTTGAGGAGGACTTGTTCCTGAACATTAGGCATCCAGAGGGTGCAAAGACCATCTCAGAGCTAACACGGACACTGCTGGAGGAAGACCTGCGTCCAGAGTTGAAGAGAGACTTGAGGGAATTTCTTGCCTTCGTGGAGGAGGTGCAAGAACTCAGCCAGCTTGAACTCAAGCTGCTGGAAGAAAAAGAGATTTTTGAAGAGAAGCTCAAGACTGCAGAAGAGATTCTGGAGAGGGATGAGCTAAAAGACAGGCTCAACAACATCCAGTATGCACTGGAGCGTCTGGAGAAGGAGAGGTCAGAGCAGCGCCAGGAGTGCAGAAGAATGAGGAGGGATCCTCCATTCTAGGATTTTAGGAAAAAGAAAGAGAATGTATGATGTAAAAGCGTTTATGATGAATACTAATAAAAAAATTAATTTGCAAACATAATGTTAGAAATATATATATATATATATATATGCATAGATAATCACAAACGAACAGAATAAAGATTAATAAGAAAGAGCTAGAGGTTAACGAAATAAAACATAGATAAAGAAAAAGAAATCAAAGCGAAGAGATCCTAAAGCTAGGGTTTATCAGATCGACGCAGAAGTTCCATCATCATTTGCTTCATTTCAATCAGCAGAGACTCATGAGTGTCAAGACGTTGTTCCACAATGTCGAGTCTGGACGAGTTTGGCTGAGCAGAACTAGAAGGAACATTCTGAGCAGCGTGAGGATCTGGAATGGAAGCAGAAGCAGCAGGAGTAAAAACTACGGGTGCAAGTGCTTGGCATCTAAGAGCTTCAGCCTCAGCTTCAAGTCGTTCTGTCTCTAATCTGGCTTGTTCAGCTTGAGCTGCTGCTTGACGTGCAGCTTCTTCGGCTTGTTCTTTCTTTCTTTTGGCTTCTTCAATAGCTTCAAGTAGCTTATGTCTCTGTTCTTGTTCATGAAGAGCCACCCTTCTAGCAAACCTTTGCTTTGCAGCCTCGATCCTCTGACTTCCCTCTGCATGCAGGAGCTGCATCATAACTGGAACTTGAGCCACTAGCCAAGTGCTCAGATTATTCCACTCTTCAGCCACATGTGCAGCATTCTCGCTTAGGTCAGTCTGACCTTGCACATTGCGTAGCATCAAAGAGGCTTCATGATAGAAAATATTGATGCACTCAGAGAGAGATGTGGGTCAGAGGTGAGTGTAAGGAATTATGGAGAGGTTGGTTTCAGGAGAGGCTGGGTGATTGCTGCTGTGAGCTTCAGAGGCACCTTGTGGAGAGCCAATGTTAAACATTTGAGCATTTGGTTCAGAGGTTCCAAGGTGAGGTTCTGAAGTTTCAACCAGAGGATGGGGTGATCTAACTGAGGATTGGTTAGACACAGATTGTTCTGGTTCAGGTTCTGGTTGAATAGGCTCTTGTTGGTCAGGGGCAGGGTGAGCTTGTTGAGCCAAAGGGTCTGCCTCATGTAAAGGATTGGCCAAGATAGGTTCATCTGGGTCAACTAGACGTTCGGGTCTAGGGCCAGGATATCTCCTAGGGCTTGGACAAGTGAGATAATATTCTTCTAAGGTAGACACCTTTTCTTTTCTAACTTCCATGAATTTTCGAAGGGATTCAGAGTTGTTGGAAGGAGAAGAATCAGCAACATTTGTTGGGAAGGATACGGGTGTAAGGGCTGTGGAAGAGTCTGTATCCGTGGTTCTGGGAGCCAGACGTTCTAATGCTCTTGGGACAGAGTGATCAGAGGTTCTGGGTCCAGGTTCTGTTTGGGTAGGCTCTGGTTGCTCATGAATGATGGGTTCAGAAGTTAATGGGTTGTACGGAATGGTAATGGGAGAGGTTGGTTCAACTGGCCTAGAGGGTTGGTTCTGGAGCAAATTCCAGAGAGGTGCTTCAGTAGGGGAAGGTTGAAAAAATGAAGACCTTGGGGAATGTGGTGGAGAGGTGGTTTGTGCAGCTGGTTGGGACTCAGGAATAGGAGTGAGGGGATTTGAAGATTGTTTGAGCATGGCTGATATGGGGAGTGCATCAAATAAATTCAAATCATCATCAGAAGCAACTGCAGACTTACTTGAATGTGCTGATGATCTTGTCACTCTGGCAGGAGTTTCAATCCTTCTGATCACTTCAGCAGCTGGTTCCACCCGAGTAGGCTTCACCACAATTCTGACCTACTTCTTCTTCTTCTTAGGAGAAGGAGGACCATCCTCATTATCACCATCATCGGGCTTGCTGGTTTCATCATGTTTTCTCTTGGATTGACCAGCCTTCTTCTTTTTGATCAGAGGAACATCTGATTCCTCAGAAGATTCTTCTAGGATCATCTTCCTCGGAACTTTCTTCTTGATAGGAGAAGGAAACTCTGGAGCTGGCGGCAGTCTGCTGAAAAATTCATCGAGATCAATTTCAAAGCCTTGAGCCCTTAGGTCTTCAACATAGCACCTAATGGCTTCAGGATTGTCTGCCTGTGTCCACAGAGGGTAGTCATTCAGAGGCACCCTTCTACTTCTGATTTCAGAAGATGTGTCTTCATGGGCAGGAGCAATCTTCTTCTTGACTAGGCCCATTTTCTTTAGAGAATTCGCAGTGAAGACATCACTGACAATAGTGGTCAGATCCTCTGTGCATCCAGCATTTACCAGATCTTGAATGAGGCCACTCTCAATGAAGAGATCAGACAACAGTCTCCCGAAGGGAATATACTTGATCGCTGACTTGATGGAGGCAGTGGTACGAGACTTCCGGATACACTCCTTCAAGTAGGAGAACAGGAAGTAGGGAAGGCAGATCTTCTTCTTGTCTTGGATGAAGAACAACATCGCCTTCTGGTTGAAGTTGATGTAGTCTGGGGAACTGCCCTTTGGTCTCTGGTTTATGCAGTGGAGCAAAATCTTGTGCCAGATCCTGAGCTTGGGATGGAGGTCCATCACTTTGTAATTAGTCTTGCCCGGTTTGTAATTGGTGTACAAGGCCTTGTTGGTCTCATCCTTCGTCTTGGGTTTCAGCTTCGATTCAGTGAATTGGAAACGATACCCAAAAGCAGTTTCTGCACCCAGCAGGTTCACGAAAGACTTCTCTGTAATGATGATCTTTCTTCCAAGAATGTGAGATACCACCTGAGTATCATCGCAGTCGGCGTGCTTCCAGAATTCCTTGATCAGTTTATCATACACCGGTCCTCGAAGCCTGTTGAAGTAATTTCCCCAACCTTGAACTTGGACTTCAGGACGAAGATCATACCCATTTGTAGCAAGGTTGTCGAGGTCGAATCTCCATTCTGCCAGTACTTGAAGTTCCTCAGGAGCATATACGCAGTGAACGGCACAGCCCCGTTCTGCAATCGGAATAATCTGCTCTTGAGCTTGACCTTGATCTTGAGTCGGATTCTCAGGACCCCTTTGACCTGTTGCTAGACCAACTACCATATGAGGGAACTGGGTTGCATCTGCAGTAGCTCTTCTGGTTTGACTCACCATTTTTGGAGCGGTTGAAGGTTTAGGTAGAAGATGAAGGTTGAAAGATGAAGAGAGATCGAGAGAGAAATCGAGGATAAGCGGTTTTGAAATAGCAAGAAAGAGAAAGAGTAAAAACCGAAAGTGAAGGAGATCGTGTGTGTATAGTGGGTTTTGACAAATAACCGTTGTTGATTCAAAAAGCAACTTAAAATCAACGGTTGAAAATTAAAGATAGATAGTAACAGTAAATACACATATCACACACAGGAGAGAAGCACATCTACACGCAATCATGACAGACTGTCACACGGGCACAAGGAACTATGCATCAGAAATACTGACACACGTGTTGCTGTCTCAGCTTCAGAGTCAGTACTGAAGGTATGAAAAACGGTAGAAAGGGGGGGTTTGAATAACGTTTTCAGTATAAAGCTTCCACCTTAAAGATTTTGACAAATCTTTCGAGAACTTAAGTGCTAAAGATAAGAGATAGAAAAGCACACAAGGATTTTATCCTGGTTCACTTGATAAATCACTCAAGATACTCCAGTCCACCCGTTAAGGTGATTTCTTCCTTCTTAGAATGAAGGCAATCCACTAATCAGGTAAGAGTTACAACTGCACTTGAAACCTACAAGTGACTAACAATTACACTGACTTAGCTCACACTAAGATTCACTCTCTTAGTCTTCTCTAGGATCCGATCAACCTTGATCTCCTAAAGGAATTAAACAAACTGTTTATCAAAGAATTGTTTACAAGAGATTTGCTTCTAAAAAGCTAATAGTAAACTCAATGAATTTCAGATGAAAGAAAGCTTAGAAGAATTTGAATTTGTCTTGCGCGTATGTGAATGCTTCTAGCCGCTTCTTTCAGTCTTCAGCCTCTTTATATACTCCAAGGATTAGGGTTGAGCGTTGCATGGAAAATGCTACCGTTGGAGGGCAGTTCTGGAAAATTCAGCTTCTGCTATGTCTGAGACTGTTAGGTAGGTCGTCAGGAAGGTACAGTTGCTTTTGTACTTGGATAGCGACTTGACCTTTAAACCTAGGAGACTTCTGATCAGGGGAATGCTTCATATTGGAACTTGTGAAGCCGGTTGATCAGAGTCAGAGGGAAAGCCCAGATCCTCTGACCATTGTTTCTTCTGATTCTGAACTCAGAGGGAAGTACATGGTCTTCAGAGTATCTTGCTTCTGGACATCAGAATTTCACTAATCAGCTTCTGGATCTTCAGAGTCTTCTACACCATCAGAATATCTGAGCCTTCAGTGTTTCTTGGTTATCAGACTTTCTGGATCTTCAGAACTTCTAGTGACTGAGTCCACATCAGAGTTTGTATAACTTCAGAACTTCTGAAGCTTTTCCACTGTTCATACTGAACATGGTGAATGCGAAAGCGTTGCTTGGGTCGCTCTTTAACACAGTGCTTCTGATTTGTGTGAGATTGAGTTGAGGTCAGAGCCTGTAAATAGCACACTCAGAAAAACACGTTAGAGTACCACAATTGTTCATATCAAAAGGTTAACTTGTAATCATCAAAACATAGAGTTGTACTACTAGATCAAAACTTGATCTTACAACTATCTCTTTCTTATTTCTCTATCTTTTCTCTCTTTTATTTTATTTTGCTATCTTTTCTATCTTCTTTCCCTTCTTTTATTATTCTTATTATTATTAGTACTAGATTTTTTTTTACTAACTTTTTTTTCTTTGTTTTATTGTTGCAGGTCTCGTTCAATTTTTTGTTTTCTTTATTTCTTTCTTTTTTTTTTTTTACTAACGTTGAACTCGTTTTTTTTTACTAACTTGATTTTTTTTTCTTTTCCACTAACGTTTGTGTTTTTGTTTTGTTTTATTTTTTTTTGTTTTGTTGTGGTGAAAAAAAAACGGAACACAAGTGTTAGTTTGTGGAGTTTTTGCAGTGATGGACGCTAAACTTGATAAGCTAGAAGCAAGACTCGACGAGCTACAATTTTCTGTTATAGAAATGTTGCTCAAGAGCAATCAACAACAGTTTGAGTCACCTCAATGTTATCCATAAGAAAATTTTGAAAATATTTGGTGTGACCCACCTTGCTATCATCCACAAGGGCAATGCCAGCAGCCTATTTATTCACCACCATGCTACTATCGGCAAGAGGAATTTCAATATCCATTTCATGATCCACATCATTCACAAGAGGAATTTCATCAACCTTGGAATGATCCACTCCAATTTCTGGCAAACCTAGCCCAGTTTCAACAACCTCGACACGAGGAACCTTCCATATTGCAAGAAATTCAAGACATGTTGAACCAAATGTCTGCAAATCTCAATGCAAATGCTAATCAACACCTGCAAGATACTGCGAATTCACAAGCTCCAGTTAACGAGCTAGTTGCACACGCTTCCACATTGCAACATGAAGTTGATGCGAAGATTGATGATAAAGTTAATCCTTGTGTTGATACTCATCTTGATGCTAGCACTGATGGTTCTGGTGATATTAACGAGTTTGAAGTCGATGTTGCTTCTGATGCTGATTCTAATGATGAAGCCAACCAACAAGAAATACATCTCCCTCTTCCACATAGAACTTATGAGAGTGAGAAGATGTATCATGGTGAAGAAGAAAATAAGTTGTTGGATGATTTCAAGAAGTGTTTTGCAGTGAATGCAGTTAAGAAGATGGATGTAGAACGTGGATCTAAATTAGCAATTTTTCCACATAAGCCGCTTTTAATTAATCTAGACATTTTTGAAAAAGTCGTGCTTATTGGAGAGTCCATTGATTGCAAGGAGCCAACCTCAATGGAGGAATACTTTTTGAAACCTCTACCAAAGCCTCCAGACAAAGAGTTGATTGTTAAATGTACTAATTTTTCATTTACTCTTATTTCAGGTGGTACACATGCTTGGAAAAAGTTTTCACTCAAACTGAACATTTTCATGAGTCATGCTGAAGGTGCTCGAGAACAGTTTGAGTTTGTTAAGATTGTTGCAGATGAGATCCCTCCAAAGCCACCTGACTTGTGAATTGTCGTTGTTGTGCCTCAAGACTATGAGCTTCCTCTTAATGCAAGGCCTCCACCGGACCCAGGTGATAGCAGATTCAGAGCATTACCAGGTTTCATGTCTCGCTAGCTCCCTTGATCCCTGGTTTTTCCTAACCTTTCTCTTTTATTACACTTGTCTAATTTATTTGATGATTTGTGCCTCACATTGAGGACAATGTGTGATTTAAGTGTGGGGGTGGGAATCTTATTTAGGAGTAGTAGAACCTCAGTTAGGATAGTTTGCAATTTCAATTTATTTGCTTTGTTTTTATTGTTTTCAATAAAAGAGTTCACACTTTTTCAATGAGTTTTAGAGATGCTGAGTTTGTGAGCAATGTAACCACTTTTCTGTTAAGTTTCATGTCTCTTTTGGATGAAGTTGCTTGCATTTTGAGTTCATCATGATTTGTATTGAGAACTGATTTGTTGGATTCATTGTGTTATATGCTTGCCATGTGAGGACTACCTTGTGAGATTTTGGACCAAACACTTGAATGGTAATATCTATGCCATGATGCTCTTTTTTCTTATGTGATTTCCTCATGTTTATATGCACTGCAGAACTTGACTTGATTCTGACTGAAATTGTTGTTCATGTGTATACATTGAAGTGATAAGGCATTCTTTTTCAATAAGCTATTGGCCTAAAAAGCTTACCTTGCATGTTTTAACCTTTGTTTTAACCCCTTTGAGCCTAATATCTCTATTCTTTTGTAGCTCATTACAAGCCTAAGTGAAAAACAATGATGATACCTTACCTTAGGAAATGTAAGAGCTTTGGAATTGACTTGGGAATGAGTATTCAACAAGTGCGGGGGTGATTTATTTGAATGCATGGTCTAAGTTGCTCAAAAGAGGTGCCTTCCTTGAGGATAAATTGTAAGCAACCTGAAAAGAAGTTGAAAAAAAAAAAGAAAAATATGCAAATGTCAAAAAAAGAAAAAGAAAGAAAAAAAGAGAAGTTACAAAGGGAAGGAAGGTACTAAAGAAAGAAAAGGAAGTGGAAGTTGAAAAAATGAAGTTGTAAAAGGAAGAATGTGTTAATTCTTGGGGTTGTGAGTAAGTTTAATTTGAATTTTTCCCCATTGCTCTTATTTTTCCTAAGGTTTTAACTCTGAATATCTTTCATAAATCCTTCCTTGACCTTAGCCTCATTACAACCTTGAAAAGTCCTTTGATCTTTGTATGCATTTGTTCAATTAATTGGTGTGTTAGAATCTTGTCAAGCCTATGATAGATGCATGTTTTCATGAGATGATGAGAGTTGCTTAAGCATGATTAAACACAAGCCCAAACACTTGAGAGTAGAGAGTATAACACTTGCATCCAACTTTGATGTTCAATTTGAAATTTCTTGTTGGCTTGGAATGTAGGTGATGGAATCTAATTTGTCTAATCTTTGTGGAAAATGAAGTGGTTGTTTTCTTGCTCATAAATCTGAATTTCTACCTCTCAAAGATAAGTGTGAGCTGAGTTTTTATGTTTTAGGAAGTACTTGTTATCATAATTGATTTTCTGAATCTTCTTTGAAGTTAAGTTTTACCCAGGAGTGCAAAAGGTTAAGTGTGGGGGTATTTGATAAGCGTATAATTGATGCACTTTACGTGTGTCTTTCTAAGCTTCATTATATACATTTTTGTGCTTAATTGTTATGACTTAGCCATATTTTGACCATTAGTGCTTATTTGGATTATTCATGGAAAAGTGCTTAATTCTACACTTTAAGTTTCTATGACTGTTTTGCTAGAACAGATTGAATCTGGAGCTAGAAATATCGAAATAAGGCCCATAATATGTCGTTGGAAAGCTAACTTGAAGCCCTACAACTTTCATGTTCAGCACAATTGAAGAACAAGCTTCTAACATGGTCAGCATTGCCTTGCAAAGTTGCTGTCGCTAATCCTGCGAGTTTGGAACAGTCTGCACTAAAATGATCATATCTTGGGTTACAGAACTCCGAATTAGGATCCGATTGAAGGCCCGCGGAGCTGACTTAAAGACCTACAACTCTTATGTTTACCTCAGTTAGAGATTCAGACTTCTTGTGGGACCCACGAATGTCTGATTGTTCAGCAACTTACTCCTTTATGTGGGCCCGATTTTGTGAAGATTTAGAAAAGATTTAGATAACAAAGATTGTTACTTGATGAACAAGTTTATTTATTAGTATAAATAAGTGAGTTTAGGCTTTTGTTAGACCTTACCATCTCACCACCACCTCACCCCATCTCACCATAACCTCCTCCTCCTTTCTCTCTCTCTTTTCTATTATGAGTTGCTAAACTCCATAGTTAGTCTTAGGATTTTTAATATTCTTGTGTTTGCAAACTTGAGGTTCTGTTCTTAATGCAAATTTCTTTCTTTATTAATTCTTTTCATCTCTATTTCTGATCTAGGGTTTGCTTAATTCCTTAGTTTTAGAAATAAGAGTTGATGCATGTTCGCTTAGTTCATGTTAGTTTGTAACTGTTTCTTAATCGCTTAGTTTATGAAACTGTGAATTAATTTCCGCTTAGTTAATTATTTCTCACGAATTAGGGAATTGATAAGGAAGAATTAATCTTTTGTAACCAATGAAGGTTTGTTGCACTTGAATGTTATAATCCGAGGACTAACACTTTCTTTTATCTGAATTAAATCTCTTTTAATTTGTGTTTGTTACCTTCTATCGAATCAATCAGAAAATCCCCTTTTTATTTGCTTTTATTTTACTCTAATATCAATTAATAATCTATCAAGTCCTTTTGAGAACGATCATGGTGTTCAACACCTTGTACTGCATTCAAAGTAGAATACTTTGGCACGCACCCGCGACAGTGCGTTCGTCAGAGGCCTAAAAATAAATTCCACCAATGCCCTATTCCAAACAAACTAGTTTGGTAAAAACAAGTCAGATACAAACTAAATTCCCAACTCAGATGCCACATCATCTCCAAAGATAATAGAGACATCTGATGGGAGCCAATTATCTATCAAACATTCAATTGTTTCCATTCCCAACATTCCACATGACACCTTTTTCCAAATCCAACTGGAATGGGGGATATTTGACCATGTGTAACTCGGCCGATATCCTCGTTTTGTCCTGAAAAATTGAAGAATTAGAAAAATAAACAACTTTAAACACAGGTCCCAAGAGGGACTCAGGCTGGGACATAATGCGACACCAGTTCTTGCCAACCAAGGACAAGTTAAAAGATTAAAATTGTCTAAAACCAAGCCCCTCCACTTGCCCCCTCCCCTTTGGAAGAGCATAACCTATCCCATTTCATCCAGTGCATAGTTCTCCGTCACCCCTGATAAAAATGTTTGACCAGCCCTCTATCTCTCTACACAGGCCATCCGGTAGAACAAAACAAGACATAACATATGAACGGATAGCGTGTACCATTGCCTTAATCAACACCTCTCAACCAGCTCTAGAAAGAGCTTTCTCCTTCCAACCTTTCAACTTCTTCTAGACTCGCTCTTTAACAAAGTTAAAAATTTGAGTTTAACATTGGGGATCCACACGATCATGGGTATGTCCAAAATTCCCCATATAGTTTAAGCTTGAGTCAAATATGTTTTTCTTCTTGATCTATAGTGAATTATTATTATTCTGTGAATTAAATTTTCAAACGACATACATCCCTCAATATATTGGAACATGAGGTTTTCGTCATTCGACCTATTTGACTGATGAAGTGTCATGGTGACATGTAATTTTTTAGTGATGTGTAATTTTTCAATTTTTTAAATGCTCATCAGAGGGACCAAAATAAAAAAAATAAAATTATACCCTAGCTATCATCTTCATTCCAAATGATCTTCACTCATCCCTTTCTTCATGAAAATTATTCAATGTTCATGAGGAAATCCATAAATTTATTAGAAACCTAGAATAAACATCATAACGTCTGCCCAGAAATGTCATCGTAGCCAAATCTCCTCAAATCCAGAACAAACCAAATTCTCCGTCTCCATTTGGTGTTTTCTTCCACACTCCATCAATTAAATTGCACCGTATCATTTAAAAACCATTTATGTAAGGTTAAAACTGTTATATTCATGTCCGCTTACATGACATAATTTAATTTTAAGAGATGAAAGAGAATACCAAATGGGAATAGCCGAATAGAAGACCTCTATCATAATTTATTATCATTGTCTCTGACAACAAAAAAGCATCATGTTATACTTATATTCTTATGACAGGTTGAATTAAGCTTCTCTAACACTGCAGAGTCTTGGTATGATCTTTTATGACAATGTCATCTAGATCCAAGCTTGAACCTTGAGGCATATTTTGACATTGAAATAGTTAGATACTCTCCTTAAATTTTTATTCACACACATACCAATAAAAGTCTATAAGCAAAGTATAAACCTATGCACCAAGTTTCTGTATGAATTACCAAAAGATTCAAAGAGACTCAGCTAACCTCTTTATCATGAAATAGAACTTATGCTTTGCACCAGAATCAAAGTAATTACCCAAAGAGAGGAGAGAATAAGAAAAAGTGTCATAAGCTTCCGTGCGACAGTTTGTAAAGTTTTTAACTTTCAATGCATCTGACACCTTCAAATACCCTGATGATGGTCCAGCTTATTGCATATTGAATCACTCTCTAGTTTCAACATTTTCAGCATTCTGATTGCAATACCCAGTTGCCCCTTTTCTGATCCTCATATTGATCCACTGTAATCCAATGGCTACCTTCATTTTAAGGTCTAATGAAGTAGGTCATGCCTTGGGTTTCTTCTGTCTCCTGGTGTTGGTGCACAAGTGCAATGCCTATGAGTTTGTAGTTGGAGGACAAAAGGGTTGGAGTGTTCCTAGTGACCCAAGTACCAACCCTTACAATCAATGGGCAGAAAAGAGCCGATTTCAAATAGGAGATTCCCTTGGTGAGTTTGTTCTTCTATCTGATTTTATCAAAAGCAGGGGAAAAGATGATCAAGGGACTATTTTAAATATGTTCAAATTAAATGACATTTTCAATTAGAAATTTTTTTCACTTTTTGTTCGTAAAATTAATGAATCGAAATAACAAAGGTTAAACCTCAGTGGATAGTGGAACAACAAGTCAGAAAATCTTTAGTAGTTTATAAAGGAAAACGTGCACTAAGTATTTCAATTGCCATATATGCCAATTGCAGTGTTCAATTACCCTTCCGGCCAGGACTCAGTGATTCAAGTAAATAGCCAAGACTTTGCTAGCTGCAACTCTGGTACAAATTCTGATAAATTCTCTGACGGTCATACAGTCATCAAACTAAGCCAATCAGGGCCTCACTACTTCATAAGTGGAAACAAAGATAATTGTCTCAAAAATGAGAAGATTGTGGTGATTGTGCTGGCTGACAGGACTAACAAAAACTCAAACACCAACCAAACAAGCACTGCTTCTTCTCCTTCTCCTTCACCCTCAGTCTCAAGAGAATCATCACCTCCAGTACCAGCACCTGTTCAGCCAGGGGTTCTTCCATCTCCACCACCAGCTGGGACTATAGAGACTCCACCTCCTTCTCAGCAAGGGGCCGCTACATCTCCACCACCAGCACCAGCGACTGTGGTGACAAATTACCCAACTCCAGCTCCTGTTAGTGAACCTCCTCCTCCTAATGCTGCTTCTTCAATCTTGGTCAGCTTTGCTGGTTCTATGGGAGCATTCATGGCTTCAGTTCTGGTTTTATCTTTCTAAGTGGAGTATATATCTGTGTGTGAGTATAATTTTCTATAAATTCTTTTGTTTTTTCCTATAATGGATTCCTAAAAGTTCAGTATTATTGAACTGGTTGTGAGAACTCAGATATAAGATGATATTGAAATAAAATAAATTATTTTTATGAGTCATAGAGTCAACAAATATGCCAGACACTTCCGATTACGGTACTTCATTTTTGTTCTTTGCTGAACAGACGTTAACATGTTCATAAGGTTATAAAAATCTTACTTGGAATGTTGATGTTATAAGTTTGATCACCACTTATTTCCTCTCCATTTGGCGTGCTCTACCTTTAATATGTCTAAAACTAACTGCATCAAATGCAAGAGAAAAATAATCTGTATACTTCATGTGTTAAACTAATGGCATCAAATCCTAGAACTTCATGTGGTAAACTAATGGCATCAAATGCAAGAGAAAACTTACAATCAAATCAGTACAATGGAAGATGATATAAGTTATTGAGTAATGGACAAACTGGTTCTAAAATAATCTATTGCTGAGTAAACACTAAACAGTGTTTAAGAGGCGGTTAATATTTTTTTCTTTATTCACATTAATATAAATAGTTGCAGAAATATTTCTTTATATTTTGTTTGTCTTTGATGGCACCACCGGAGATAGTACGAAAATTAAACGGAGGCAGACACAGGATGCATTTATGGGGCAAGCAAATCCATGTAATCATCAATTTTACCGAGTAAAACTGCTAAAAGAATAACATTTTTGTGCTTTATAGAGTTTCTACAGATCAGTAACATTCTTCTGGGTGAAAGAAAGGGGTAGAGTCCTAAACTACATGTCTAAATCTATAGATATCAATCTGCCAAGGACAAAAAGGAAGAAAAAATTCTGCCGAAAGACCTCACTAAAGATGATCTAGTGAAATCAAGATCTCTACGCTAGATAAAGTTTCCAACTATCTATCAAAAGTTTTTGCCAAGCTCAACCTTTTTCATCATTCTTAAAGTATTGTGCAAAATAGAGTCCATAATTCCAGCCACCTGAAACCACAGAGGAGACTAGTCAACAAGACAAATGGTGGAAAACACAAGTATAGAATCAGTGATATCTGATATACGAACCGTGAAGATACCCCCAATGATAGCGCAAATATTTGTAATAAAATGCGAAAAAGACTTCTGGTTTTCTGTTATTAAGACCTGCTCACAGAATCACAGTAAATCATCAAGAAATTAAAAAAAGAAAGCAGAAACTCTTTCAAATCTACACTCTGTCCAAATGCAGACCTGCATCGGGGAGAGCTCAAGTTGGAACTTAGCAACTGGAATGTGTAAACTCTGAGCCACACTGCTGTGCGCAGTGTACTCATACTCCTCAACTAATTTATAATCCTTTCTAGTTACCACTTCTGTTTTGACTACCTGAAGGTAATGCTCGATCTGCAGACACAGTCACACATATCAGATTAATGTCTTACATTTTGACTACAATAATACTCAAGATTGTCATCTTACTGTATTTATCACTTATCAGCATCCACACAGATATAAATAACAGTTGAAATATTTGGTAATATTATTGATATGAAAAACTGTACAGGGATTCCTCTTCTTATAGAGGGAATTACATAATGTGATTGATCAAAGTCAAAGAAGGAAATCCTTGACTAAAGAGAGAATTAGGGAGAATGAATGAAAATAAGAAACTACCTAAAATAAACTAAGTACAAACAGGAAACAACATAATTATATACAAACAAAAATATAACTGCTAATTAAGAGCATTAAATGCTCTATTTCACAGTCTGTTGACACTCCCCCTCAAGCTGGCCTAAAGATATCCTCCATAGACAGCTTGCTAGTTATGTTGTCAAAGGATTTCTTGGGTAATCCTTTGGTTAGGATGTCTGCCGATTGCTCTGCAGTGGGAACATATGTAATACAAATCTGCCCACTTTCTATCTTCTCTCTGATGAAGTGTTTATCAACTTCGACATGCTTGGTCCTATCATGTAGGACCGGGTTGTGTGCAATAGATATTGCAGACTTGTTGTCACAATAAAGCTTTATTGGAGGAGAATTGAAAACCTTTAATTCCTGTAGAAGCTTTTCCACCCATAATGCCTCACAAATTCCATGAGCAACTGCTCTAAATTCAGCTTCTGCACTACTCCTTGCTACAACGGTTTGTTTTTTACTTCTCCAACTAACCAAGTTTCCTCCAACAAAGGTGCAATAGCCTGATGTTGATCTTCGGTCTGTCACACTCCCTGCCCAGTCTGCATCAGTGTAGGCTTCTACCTGAAGGTGCCCACGGTTTTTATAAAGAAGCCCCTTCCCAGGTGATCCCTTCAAGTATCTTAAGATTCTAAAAACTGCCTCCAAGTGTTCATGACCTGGTGCATGCATAAACTGGCTTACCATGCTTACAGCAAAGGCAATGTCTGGACGGGTGTGAGATAAGTATATTAGCCTTCCCACTAGTCGCTGATACCTTCCTTTGTCCACCATATTTTCTGTTTCAGCTGGTTGCAGCTTTAAGTTGGGCTCCATGGGTGTTTCTACAGCTTTGCATCCAAGTAATCCTGTTTCTTTTAAAAGATCCAGAATATACTTTCGCTGGTTCATAAAGATACCTTCCTTTGATCTTGCAAACTCAATTCCAAGGAAGTATTTCAATGGGCCAAGTTCCTTGATTTCAAAAACTTTAGCAAGTTTCTCCCTCAGATTTTTGAGTTCCAAGCTATCATCACCTGTCAGAATAATATCATCAACATATACAATCAAGATAGCAACCTTATTATCTGCTGAATGTTTATAGAACAATGTGTGATCAGCTTGGCTTTGGATATATCCAAGCCCTTTTACCACTGTTCCAAACCTCTCAAACCATGCTCTTGGAGATTGCTTCAGCCCATATAATGACTTCTTTAGTCTACACACCTTATTTCTTCCAAGTTCTTCTTCAAATCCGGGGGGAAGACTCATAAACACTTCTTCCTCTAACTCCCCATTCAGGAAAGCATTCTTTACATCCAATTGATGTAAAGGCCAGTTGTAACTTGCAGCAAGGGATATAAGAATCCGAACAGAGTTAAGTTTAGCAACTGGAGCAAACGTCTCTTGATAGTCTACTCCATAAGTTTGAGTGAACCCTTTTGCCACCAATCTCGCCTTGTACCTCTCTACACTTCCATCGGCCTTGCACTTAATGGTAAATACCCACTTACAACCCACCTGTTTTTTGTCACGTGGCAGGTCTGTTATTTCCCAAGTTTCATTCTTTTTCAGTGCACTCAACTCTTCTAAGACTGCTAAATTCCAATTGGGATCATCTAGTGCTTCCTCAATGTTTCTAGGCACAAACAGATCTGTTATTTTAGAGGTAAAAGCTTTGTGATTCGGTGAAAGATTTTGGTAGGAAACATATTGGGAAATGGGATGGTTTGTGCTAGATTTTTCTGATTTTTGGGTGCAGGTTCTGGTTCCTTTTCTAATAGCTATGGGTAATTCAATAGTAGAAGTGAAAATGTCAGTGTTACCTCGAATTTCTTGTGGTATTCTTACTTGGCCTTCTTCCGGGATTTCTGGTTGGCTTGGTGCAGAGATGATGGATTGGTCTTTGGTCCTTTTAGGATACTTCCGAGTATAAACATGGAACTCCTTTTTTGACTGTGGTATTTCTTTCTCTGTTTGGGCTCCACCTAAGTCTGGCATAAGATTTTCTTTAGAAATTTCAGAACTTGTTTCCACATGTTCTTCCTTGTTGCATTCATCAATAAAATTTGTATTCTCTGTGTCTACAATAGGAATGGGCAGCGGTTCATGCAAAAAATTGTCTTCACTCACATTATTATTCTCCCCCTGAAGGGAATTTTTTTGAAAAAAAGGTTGATGTTCAAGAAAGGTAACATCCATGCTAACACAAAGCTTCTTTGTGATAGGATTAAAGACTCTATATCCTTTTTGGTTTGGAGAATAACCAACAAAAATGCATTTTTCTGCCCTTGGGTCTAGTTTGGACCGAGATGTGGAAGGTTTATGCATAAAAACTGTACAACCAAACACCTTTAAAGGCATATCAGTATGTAATCGACATGCTGGAAAAATGGTTTTGAAATTTTCCAAAGGTGTGCGATAATTCAACACACGAGTGGGCATTCTATTTATAAGATAGGCTGCTGTTAGGACAGCATCTCCCCACAAATACTTTGGAACATTACTCTCAAACATAATGGCACGAGCTACTTCAAGGAGATGTTTATTTTTTCTTTCAGCGGTGCCATTTTGTTGAGGAGTATTTGGACATGTCGATTGATGCTGAATGCCTTTATTTTTCAGAAACTCATTGAGATTTTGATTGAAGTACTCAGTTCCATTATCACTCCTCAAAATGGAGATCTTTGTATCAAATTGAGTTTCTACCATTTGTGAAAAACTTTTAAATATATTAGGAACTTCAGATTTTTCATGCATAAGGTAGACCCAACACAACCGGGTGTGATCATCTATGAAGGTTACAAACCACCTTTTTCCAAATTGAGTTGTAATTTTTGAAGGCCCCCAAACATCACTATGGATTAAGTAAAAAGGTCTAGATGCATGATAAGGTTGAGAATAATAAGGAGCTCTTTGATTTTTTGCAAGAACACAACTTTCACATTCAAGAGAAGAACAATTAACATTTTTGAATAAATCTGGAAACAAATGCCTAAGATATTGAAAATTCGGGTGCCCTAGTCTGTTATGCCAGAGCATTATTTGGTCCCTAACAGAGGTGCAACTCATACCACAAAGACCCTGAGCTGCTTTATTTCTGAAAGTATCCTCAAAGTAGTAAAGTCCATCCTTCATCTTAGCACTGCCAATCATCTTCCCCGAAATCCGGTCCTGAAAAACACAATGAGTGTCAAAGAATGTCACACTGCAATTGGAATCTTTGCAGATTTTGCTAATAGAAAGAAGGTTGCAAGATAGTTTGGGCACATGTAAAACTTTTCCTAAGTCAATGTTATTGGATAAGGTAATCTTCCCCTTCCCTGCAATTGCGGAAAAAGAACCATCTGCAATTCTAATTTTTCCATTTCCAGAACAAGGAGAATAGGTTTTAAATAAAGGAGAAAGGCTAGTCATATGATCTGAAGCACCTGAATCAATGATCCATGGTGCATGAATATTTGAGGTGCAATTAAGGGAGCTAGGGGTAGAAAAATTACCTGTTTGTGCCACAGAACCACTAGGAGTACCAGATAAAAAATTAGAATTTAACAACCTTATGAGTTCCTCAACTTGTTCCTTTTTCAAGGAAGTCTTTTCTGCCTCATGAGCTGTAGGGAAAGATTTTTGATTTTTAGGACCTGACTTGCCACCCTTTAGATGTGCTGGCCACCCAATAATTTTCCAGCAACTTTCCCGAGTATGACCGGGTCTGTTGCAGTGATCACACCAGCGGTTTGAGAAGTTCTTCTGGTTAGTAGAAGTCTTAAGGGCAGCAGTTTCTACAGCAAGAGCATTGGTCTCAGAAGGAGGTGCATCCGTTTTGGTCTTTCCCATCATCACACTTCTGCGAGTTTCCTCTCTTCTAACTTCAGCAAAGACCTCACCCAATGAAGGTAAGGTTGCTCTCCCAATGATTCTGCCACGAACTTCATCTAGCTCTTCATTCAGACCAGCAAGAAACTGAAATATTCTACCTTCTTCCACGGTTTGTCGATGGTGTTTGGCATCCTCTGCAGAGTTCCACTTGTAAGTGTTGAAGAGATCTAGATCCTGCCAAACTCGCTTCAAAGAGTGGAAGTATTTTGTCACGTTATTACCTCCCTGCCGAATTTCTCTGACTTTCAAGGTGAGTTCATAGATCTGAGATTTGTTCTCAAGATCTGAATACATTTCCGTGACACTATCCCATAGCTCTTTGGCTGTGGAATAACACATGTAATTGCTGCTAATGTCCTCCTCCATGGAGTTTACCAGCCATGTCATCACCATGGAGTTTTCAGCGTCCCAAACAGCATATTGTGGATCAGCAATATCTGGCATGGGTTTCTCACCAGTGAGATACCCAAGTTTTCCTCTGCCATGAATATACAACTGGACAGATTGGGACCACCGGAAATAGTTCGACCCATTGAGTCAAAAAGTGGTGATTTGGACAGAATGAGATTCACCGAACAGGACTCGCTGCTCCTGCCTTGGAGGCACAGAATGAGATTCGCCGAACAGGACTCGCTGCTCCTGCCTTGGAGGCTGCGAGACTTTGGGAACCACAATCTCCTCTGTATTCTGATCATCGCTGGCTGAGGAACTGTCAGCCATGGATGCAAATCAGATGCGCAGAGATCTTTGCTCTGATGCCAAGTTGAAATATTTGGTAATATTATTGATATGAAAAACTGTACAGGGATTCCTCTTCTTATAGAGGGAATTACATAATGTGATTGATCAAAGTCAAAGAAGGAAATCCTTGACTAAAGAGAGAATTAGGGAGAATGAATGAAAATAAGAAACTACCTAAAATAAACTAAGTACAAACAGGAAACAACATAATTATATACAAACAAAAATATAACTGCTAATTAAGAGCATTAAATGCTCTATTTCACAGTCTGTTGACAATAACCATGATCAAACTCATCCAATGATAAAAGAGATTGTATTAGTGAGAAGTTGAAGTTCTGTTATCTCAGAGGGGACTAATTAACGCCTAATTAGGGGTGCATAAAACATAACAACCGAAACATATTTAGGTCCAACAAATTCACATATTTTAAAAAGTGAAATTAACAGTTGAGGATATTGAGGTCTGAACAAGTTGTTCAGTGATGTAACTTCAACATGCAGAAGGAGCAAAGCTTTTGATTGCTGTCATGGTTAATAATATATAAGTCATGCATGCAGTGTTTAGTTTAAAGGAGGGGAAGGATTTTATTAGAGTGAAGGGGAGACAAAAGTAGGGGAGGAGAGATTGGCTCTCTACTTTCTTCCCCTCCCCTTCCAAAATTTTAAACCAAATGAGTGTAGAAGATTAAATCCCCCCCCCCCCTCCCCTTAATTTTTGAACGGATCATCAAGGGAAAATGATTAAAATCCCTTCACTTATCTTGAATTTTTTAATCAAATGAGAGAACTTGATTAAAATCTCTCCCCTCCACTCTTTCCTCCAACCACACATGAGAACTTTGTAACATATCAAAATTATTTTCCAGAAGAATTAAGAGTGGAGGAGGAGGCGACAAGGCCCAACCTTACCCTCTGTAGGTGATGGAATGGAACGGTATATGGCATAAATTTTACACCAAGTAGGATTTAGAGGACTATAAGGTATTATAGCCTCAAAAATAAATAGAATTAGGCCCTATACATTGAAGCTATATTTGCATTTTACTCTTACAGATGCAGATCAGTACAACCTGAGCGTTAACAATAAAAAATGCTTCTGCTGACCATAACAATTAAAATGCCAACTGAAGTTACTAAATTCTAAGTTTTATGTACAGTATTAACTTACAGTAACATTTGCTCCTAAATCATGTGTATTGATGAATGACTGACCATTCAGCCTGTCATGGCTGTTACCAACATAAGGTATCAAGCGCTTCACATCACTCATGACCCTAGGTGACACCTTCCTTCCAAAAGATAAATGGTTTATGACATGTGACATGTTCATTTGAGAAGCGTCAAAGGAATGGGCATCGGATCTAGCTGAGATGATCAAGTTTCCTGGAACCTGCACATCGCAAAACAGCTCATGCATAATGTTTAAAATTTAGAAAAGAAATAGCACACCATATCCCTCATGTCATTTATTTCTGTTACTTTAATATTAACAACTGAAACATCTTTTAAAAGGAAAAGACAATTTATAAACAAGCTAAGAGTAAAAGTTCTCAATTATTTCCAAAGCAATGCGTATAACCTTATAGATCATTTTGGATAAAACTCTCAACAAGCACATGAAATTGTAATAACTAAGTCTTTTAGATAATAGCTTGTCGCAAAGATAAAATCAACTTTACTTAATGTTTTTAGAAGCTTCTTCATCTAACTTCTCAATTAACACCTAACCGGTTTTTTCTTTTCCCAATTAGGAATCAAATATTTGTATCAATCAAAAAGGTTCCAAAAGCTAATCCAAACTAGGCCTTAGTTCACCCTCACTTCTGAAAACTAGGAAGCACCGAAGGAGTTTTTCTACATTACTGTAGAAGTCAATTTTGTCCCTATGGGAGTTCACCTTCTTGACACGCACATATCCTTCAATTCTACACCCCCCTGCTGATGGTGCTGGTCTTTTTGCGCCGTCTGAAACATTTGATTTGTCCTCCAAAGCTAGTTTCTGGGATTCAGCAGGGAGAGATGCCACTAAAGTCTCCATTGTCTGCAGTGGAATACTTCATATCAGGTATGATGCACTCTAATGGGTGGTGATGTTTAATTACATTTAAAAGCATTAAGTAGACACTTTTAAGTTAAACTTGATTAAAACTATGCTACTTTAAACTACATAATGTGTACCTTGACTAGGCTATCTACATCACGATCTCCATAATAGGACTCATGCTCATGATGTCCATGGTCACTTCTGAAAGATTCAAAAGACACAATAATAAAAAATCTAAAACTCGAGAAGTCCAATACTAGACAAATGAGGCAAAAAATTCAGGAAACATAAGAAAAAAAACAGATAGTAAACATGTAGATTTTACTGAAAATGAATTGAGATAGATAATACAAGGGGAACCGCATATTGAAATAGAATTGACTTTGCCTATACAAAAACTGATTCATTGGGAAGTTCATGGAGGAAAAGTACGGGTAATAGCCCAAAACTACCTTTCATAACTACCACAGAGGCTAGGACTCACATCCCATACAATCTTTTTATCAATACCAAGCTGATTACCTACCCTAATTAATACTTGCATCCTTACATTCTCCCACTTCTCAATTTATCACTACTCTCATTCTACATACAATTTTGAGGACATTTTCCACAATTTTTTTAACAGGAAATATCATACATCATTCTCATGGGAAAATGTAATATAATTAAGTAAAAATAAGCAAGCACATTATACCCCAAAAAGGATACTTAGATGAGCATGTACAATACCCTCCGTAGTGATTATTTCCCATGTAGAAAAAAAAAAGATCCTCTATTATTACCTGACATCAGTACCTTTACGAAAGATGCGGATTGATGGATACCCTTGTATGTGATGCCTGGATATTGACAACAAGATACAGATTAATAGAGAAAGGAGAAGCACGGATGAAAAATGGTGAGAAAAGTAGCAAAATTTTGAGAAAAAAAATGATAAAAGGAAATATCAAATTACAATGATGAACATGTACTTCCGATCATGTTCAACTTATGTTTAAAGCTCATCTCCATCTTCACAGTAAGCTAAGGATATATCTATAAACCTATATCATAAAATCTGTTTGTGACAATGCATAATCTTGAAATAATTAAAACGTCTTGGATGTGATTCCTGTATAAAATGACTCAATGGATCACATAGTACGCTCAAACAAATACATATCAAGGAGACAACATCATACATATCTAATATGTTCAATTTCTGTTAAAATTCAAAGATGTAGTTTAAGCTGTATCAATTGATGCATTTCTTGTGAAATACTTGGTATGTAGGAGAAGATTTACAAAGACCAAGACTTCTTTTGAAGGGGGCGAAGGTGAAGGGAATCATTTTGAAGGGACAACAAACATTAAGATGAAAGTCACATTACCTTGCTAGGGAAACAGAGAAATATAGGAGTGAAAAAATAAAATGAGAATAAAAACTAAATTTCAATAAAAGTTTTACAATTAATGGGGTTTACTCTATATGGATCAAATGATATCAAGATGTCCAATTGTGAATCAATTCAAACGATCAATCATTCAAATCTAAATCCTTCTTAATGTTTGGTCCATAATTTTCTTAGTTTGCCTCTACCTTTAACTATTGGACTACCCGTATTAGGCCTTCTCCAGACATGCCCAAACACCAAGGTGAGATTTTTTCATCTTTTCCACAATAAGTGCTACCTCAACTTTCTCTCTGATACATTTGTTTCTAATCTTCTCTTATGTGTCTACTCATTTATGGTAACATTCTCATATTTTCAATATCGAACTCATTCTTTTGTTGATTCTTTACCAACTAGCATTCAGTCACACACAATATTGCAGGTCTTATAAGTGTATGATATTTGTGGCACTTCATCCACAAGAGTGCAACTCCGAGGAAAACTACACTGGGTGACAAGGAAGCTAGCCCTGCTTTTCTTTCTTTTCATTTTCCACCAAAACAAATTTTAACTTTCAACCATTGCCTTAATAATTATCTTATTTCAAGTACGTTTATCCAATAAAAAATATGGTATATATGACTGAAGTAAGAAGATGGAAAGACTAAGGAAAGGAAGTAATTAAATCAACTGCAAGTAAGAAACCGAATCATTTAAAAAATAAAAATAAAAAGTACCTCCTGCACAAGACTCCTTCTTGAGTGCAGTCCACCTTCCCCAAAAGAATTCGACCATCCATTTCTGGATCATATCTAAATAAAAATGCAATTGTACATATAGGGCACTGAATTAGGAAAGTGATACTAACTACTAAGATGATTACAAAACTCATGAAAGAGATAAGAGAGTAGACTTTCTGAAGTATAATTTCTATGAAGGGATAAAAAACAAAGTATAAAAATTAAGTACCTCTCTTTTATTATTTTAGCTGCCTTTTCCCATGATGGTTTCTGGATAGGAAAGAGACAAAAAAAAAAGTCATCTAAAAACCTTCAACCGTTAAACAGAAGAAAGAATGGAAGAAAGAGAACGATACAGAGGGAGAGAGAAACCAGTTCCTCTCACAATCTAACTGAATACCAGTATTCAGTTACAGATTCCCAACTAACCAAAACTAACTCCTAACATAACAACTTAGCTATTTATAGCTAAGACTTCCTGAAAATATAACTAGTCCTTAGAGACTTTATTATTCCACTTTAGTCCCTAGACTTACTTATTCTGCCTTCTCTGATATACCTTTGTTACAATAGGCCTTCCCCTAATCCTATCAATACCCCCCCCCTAAAAGTATGACCTTGTCCTCAAGGGGAAAATCAGGAAATTTGGACAAAACAGTGGCTGCCAACTCTCAGGAGTTCTCACAGTCAGGTAAATCCTTCCAAGCAATTAACACCTCCAGCTGGCCTAAAGAGTTCTGTCTCCAGTTGAGCAAATCAGCAGGTTCCACCTCCAACTGATAATCTTCCTTTAACATGGGAGGTAAAGGTTGAGATGTATGACCCTGTGACACTGCCTTCTTCAACAAGGAAACATGGAAAACAGGGTAAATCTGTGCAGTAGAAGGCAAATCCAATTTATAGGCCACTTCCCCCACCTTAGCTAAAATCTGATAGGGACCATAAAACCTAGCTGAAAGCTTGGCACAAGGTCTAACAGCCAAAGACTTCATCTTATATGGATGAAGTTTGAGATAAACCCAATCCCCCACATCATACTCTACATCCCTTCGATGCTTATCAGCTTGATGCTTCATAGATGATTGAGCCTTGAGCAAATTCTGTTGGAGCTGAAGAAGCAATTCATCCCTCTGCTGAAGTAGCTGAGACAAGTCCTCAAGCTTAGTTGATTCCACACGCCCTCTCACCAAATTAGGAGGATCCCTTCCATATAAAGCTCGGAATGGTGTCATCCCTGCAGAAATGTGGAAATTGGTAATGTACCAATATTCAGCCCAAGACAGTTCATCTAACCATTTCCTAGGATTTGGCCCAACAAAGCACCTCAACTAGGTCTCTAAGCACCTATTGAATACCTCAGTCTGGCCATCAGTCTGAGGATGGTAAGAAGTGCTCATTTTGAGCAAGGTACCTGCCAGCCTAAATAGTTCCTTCCAGAAATTACTGAGGAAAATTGGATCCCGATCAGAGATGATGGTGGCAGGGAATCCATGCAGCCTTACTACCTCTCTAGTGAACAACAATGCCACATCCTTAGCAGAATATGGATGGCCTAGGGGAAGGAAGTGTGCATATTTTGTTAATCTATCCACTATCACAAAGACTGTATCTTTTCCTCTCACCCGTGGCAATCCCCCAACAAAGTCCATGGAAATATCTTGCCACACTTGATCAGGAATAGGAAGTGGTTGAAGTAACCCAGCTGGAGAAAGAGCTTGGTATTTACTTCTTTGACAAACTTCACATTCAGAAACATACTTCTGGATATCACTCCTCATGCCTGGCCAATGGAGGAAACTGGCCACCCTCTTATAAGTCCTGAAAATTCCAGAATGTCCCCTTGCTACAGTTGAATGACACTCTGCCAAAATCACAGGTATCCTATTGGATTGAGGGGATAACACTAACCTACCCTTATACCTCAGAACCCCTTGCTTCAGCTCATACCCTGAATGAGAAGAAGGGTTCAATAACAAGTCTTGTTTGATTTTCTGCAAAGTAGGATCCTGATCAGCCTCTTGTGCCAAGTCCTCTGCTTCTTCAGAATGCACTAGGGAGATGGCAGAATACATATCCCTCCTAGATAGAGCATCAGCAACCCTATTCTCAACCCCTGGCTTAAATTGTATCTCAAAGTTCGGGCCAATTAGCTTCACTGCCCACTTAAATTGCTCATCACTGAATAACCTCTGGTCCGTCAAGAATTTCAAGCTTCTTTGATCAGTTTTTATGATGAAATGTCTCCCTATGAAGTAATGCTTCCACCTTTGCACAGCCTGTACCACAGTCATTAACTCTCTCTCATAGACAGATATTTGTTGAGATCTCAAAGAAAGGCCCTTACTCCAATAAGCCAAAGGTCTCCCCTATTGCATAAGCACTGCCCCCAAACCCTTGCTGGAAGCATCAGTTTCAATGACAAAAACCTTGGCAAAATCTGGGACTGCAAGTAATGGTAGGTTGATCATAGCATTTTTCAAAGCCTGGAAAGAAACAGTAGCTTCTGCAGTCCAAATAAATGCATCTTTTTTGGTTAAGTCAGTGAATGGCTTAGCTAACTTTCCATAATCTCTTACAAACCTTCTGTAATAACCAGTCAGACCCAAAAATCCCCTTAGTCCCTTGATCTCTGTTGGAACTGGCCAATTTTGCATTGCTTCCACTTTCTTTTCATCAGCTGCAACCCCTTGCCCATAAATTATATGCCCCAAATATTCCAAGCTTCTTTGGCCAAAAGAGCATTTCTTCTTGTTGGCCTTGAGTGAGTTCTCATGAAGTACTGCTAGGACCTGCTGCAAATGAGTAGTGTGTGCCTCCATACTCTTGCTGTATACCAGGATATCATCGAAGAAGACCAGGACAAATTTTCTCAGAAATGGCTTCAAAACATCATTCATCAAAGCCTGAAATGTCGAAGGAGCATTAATAAGGCCAAAAGGCATTACTAAAAACTCATAATGGCCTTCATGAGTCCTAAAAGCAGTCTTTGCAACATCTTCATCTCTCATTTTTATTTGATGGCAGCCAGACTTCAAGTCCAACTTGGAAAAAACAGTTGCCCCTCCAATTTCATCTAACAATTCCTCAATAACTGGAATAGGGAATTTGTTTGGAGTAGTGACTTTATTTAAAGCTCTATAGTCCACACAAAACCTCCATCCCCCATCTTTTTTATTTACCAAGATAATTGGACTAGCAAAAGGACTAATACTGGGCCTAATGATACCTGAATTCAACATTTCCTGTACCATTTTCTCCACCTCAGTCTTCTGAAGATGAGGAATCTTATAAGGCCTGAGATTGGGAATATCAGCTCCAGTTTTCAAGTGAATAGCATGGTCATGCTTCCTGGTTGGTGGCAGCCCCTGAATATCCTGGAAAACTGCATCAAACTCACCCTGGACTTCAGCTAGCTCAGTGGGAATAGAGGGGTCAGTGGCTGCAGCTATGCCCTCACTGGTCAGGTGTAATAACCAGCCTTCTCCTTCTTTCCTGAGGAGATTCATGAAGGTTCTCATACTGACTTGGCTTCTGGTCAGTGCAGGGACCCCAGTAATCATCTTCCAATCTGCTCCCTGCTTAATTGTGAGCTGAAGCTTACCAAAGTCAGCCTTTACCTCCCTTAGTCCAGCTAACCAATCTAATCCCAACACAAAATCTATACCTTTCAGTCCAAATAAGTAGTACTTTTGTTGGACTAACACACCTTGGATATCAATCAACTGCCCATCACATCTCCCTTGTCAAGAGATCTTGAATCCATCCCCAACTTCCACAGTGTAAGTGGCTGTTGGAGTAATAGGCAATTTCAGCTGTGCCACTATCTCCTGAGAAACAAAATTGTGTGAAGCACCACAGTCAATTAGGATGATTACTTCCTGTCCATTTAAAACCTCCTTCACCTTCCAAGATTTTGCTGAAGTAAATCCAGCCATGGAATGCAAAGACAGTTGCAAGGAACTCAAACACTTCCCTTCTTCTGCTTCCATCTCCATAATCTCCTCTTCATCCTCTTCCTCCATGATAATCATTCTTAGTTGTTTATTTTTGCACTTATGATCCCTACTAAAAGGTTCATCACATCGAAAACATAACCTCTTCTCTCTTTTTTCCTTCATCTCTGCATTTGTCAACTGCCTATAATCCCCACTTCTTAGTGAGGGTCCAGTACTCAAAGTAGAGCTTATGCTACTGCTTGGTGTAGATTCCACTTTCTTATCCCCTACAACGTTGGCATCAAATGTGACTACTTTATTGAATGAATTATTCCTGTAAAAGCTATTTCCTCTAGCATTACTTCCAGGATTAGATTTTTGCAAAACCAGATTCTTTTGTTCTATCATCAAGGATTTTTGGATTACAGTAGTTAAAGTAGGTAAATCATAAAGCTTTACCTCCACTCTGATTTCTTCTTTCAAACCGTTCAAGAAAATTCCTTTTGCAAAATCCTGATCAATCTCCTTCAGAGCTCCCACGTATCTTTCGAACTCCTCCACGTAAGCCTCCACTGTATTGCTCTGTTTCAAAGAAAGCAACAGCTCAAAAGGATTCTGCACCATCACTGGTTGAAACCTTCGAATCACAGCGAGTTTGAAACCTTCCCAAGTAGGAGTTGGATTGCATCGTTCCCACCACTGGAACCAACTCAATGCTTTCCCTTCCAAAGCCAAAAGCGTAGCCTGCATGCGTTCATCATCAGCGACACCTCTGAGTTCAAAATAGCGTTCCAATTTGAGAATCCAGCCATACGCATCTTCTCCCCCGAAAATCAGAATCTCCAGCTTCCTCCACCTGCTACCTCCTTTGTCGCGTTCAGGATTCAATTCTACACCGCTTTCCGATCTGATTTCGCGTGTTACGGTGTCGTCAATGGTTGTGATTCCCAATTTCGAAAGCACAGCGTACAAGGAATCCTCGATTCTCTTCGCTCTGGTTTCGTTTTCCACGATCGCATCTTCTACACGCTTCGTTCTGGCTTCGTTGAGCTCCATGCGCACTCGAAGCTCTTCTTTCTCTAGAACATTGTCGTCTCCTCCGTGTGAATTCGCGCGCGTCACCACCATCGCTATAAGCTTCTGAGTTTCCCAAATTCTTCAGCGGAAGCAAATCAGGGCACCAAGATCGGTGATCTGATACCAGTGTTAGAACTGGTAATCTTAAACTACTGAATTAGGAAGAAAATCACAGAACAATGGAGAGAATCTCCATGAAAACTGAGATGAATTGCATAGAATGGAAGAAAGAGAACGATACAGAGGGAGAGAGAAACCAGTTCCTCTCACAGTCTAGCTGAATACCAGTATTCAGTTACAGATTCCCAACTAACCAAAAACTAACTCCTAACATAACAGCTTAGCTATTTATAGCTAAGACTTCCTGAAAATATAACTAGTCCTTAGAGACTTTATTATTCCACTTTAGTCCCTAGACTTACTTATTCTGCCTTCTCTGATATACCTTTGTTACAATAGGCTTTCCCCTAATCCTATCAAACTTCCACAAATTTCTTTCATCATGACTAAGTAAATAACCAATCATCTTATATGGGCAGATGATATGTACTATGTGGCATTTACACCCTTTCAATGCCATATCATTTAAGCCTCTGCATCACGACATAGCATTGGTCACTGCTAAAGCATATTTGTTGGCAAGATTGCATTGCATTAAGCACTCCAATCAGCCTTTAACCCTGACTATCTTTCATAAAAAAAGCCTTTAACCCCTACTAAATTGGTCTGTACCTAAGAGGAAGTTTGTCTTTTAAGGACTAAGAAAATGTTGATTATAGTTACAGAAAAGTAAATGTATTTAAACAACAAAAAAGACATAAAAAACCATCTTCTTTGTTGAAGTTTGTAGGAAGCAAGAATGAAGATAAAATAATTACCAAGCGTTGACTCCAGTAACACCAAGGAGCATAGAAATTTACAACTGTAATCAGAAATCTGCCAGAAGATTAATCAAAATGGTGTAAATGAAGCATAGCTACTAGAAACCTGAGAGAGGAGGGAAAAAAACTATTCTACTCTCGCATAGCTGAAACCCATAAAAATCCAATGAATGACTAACATATTGACCCACTTACTGATGTGCATATTTGTCAAAATTGTTTGCTGTGAATACGAAAGCACCTTCAGGGGATTCATCATCTAGTTTATCATCATGCTTAATGACATTAGCAAGATATTCTGAATGGAATTCAGCCCCAGTGGGTTTTAAATTTGAATCAATAGAAAATTTGCGAACTGTTTTTGTTATGTTCAGCCTGTTCTGCAAACAATTGGTCTCAAATTAAGGCAATGGGATGAAATATTACAAAGATCAAGGAACCAGAGATAAGAAGGGTATTATATCATAGATTTCATAGCATCGAAAATCATAAAATGCATAAGAAAAGTAAATATTTTTCCACTTTGAATAAAAGAATAGATCATAAATGATTAACTAACTCACGGGCAAATTATGGCAAGGATGAGGCACATACAATTTTTTAGGTCTATTAATGAAAAAGTATTCTTAAGGCTAAAGGTAGATTTATAAAACAACACATGAATTCATAGAAGAGCCAATGAACAACATTTTGTAGTGATAAATTACAGGTTGCTTGAGGTCTGAATTCACAAAAATTGTAAAAAGTATCCTAATGTTAAGCCTTTACTTTGCCACTGTTAGGAACCAAAATTAAAAGAGTGGTTGGTTTGTGCTAGGAGAATAAATAAAATATTAAATGATAGTGAATAAGTGGGGATAGATGCATATAAATAATCATTCTATTGGAAGAAGGGGACAGGCGTATCCATTCATTGTAAAATCTGTTATAAATAATCGTTGGTTTGAAGAAGTCAGAGGCTTCTTGCGAATAAAAACAGTGTTCTTATTCTAATTCTTCTTTCTCTTTCTACTTTCTTCCATAATCTTATACTTTCTCTGTTTTTCTTTATTAGTTTCTTCAAGAATCCTAACAGCTACTCAGTTTTAACAAATATCTTTATTGATAGGTATTATTTATCCAACATACAAAGATTTTATTACCTTATTACATTCCCTGAAGGAAATAATAAATAAATGGAGATATTAATTTTCTTATTCATGTCTTAAAGACACTTTACCTGTTACAGTTAGTGCAGGGAGGATATGATATATATAATTATTTATAAACCAAAATGCACAAAAATTAAGAAACCAGAATCACAAATGCTTGTCTACTAGAGATGATCAGATGGAACAAATGGAATAATAGAAACTTACTGTTCCCAGTGCATCGCTCACATCAACTGATCCAAACTCACATGAGAGAGCAGGAAAACTACAAGTTAAATAAATTGAAGCCATCAGCAAGAAGCAGTTGATAGACTAAAGGAGATCTTATACATGGCCATTATGATATTGATTGAACATACTCAGAATAATACAAGATATAGTTGCTACATGAATTGAACAAGGAACTGAAACTCAGAAAAATCATTAGATATGAGAAAAAGAATTCCCACCTTCACAATCCTTGATTCTATGCCAATTTCACATCCATCACAACACATCAAATAAAAATCAGGTTTCTGTTATTTCAACATCCCACCACTCCCAGTTTGGAAACATGCTAAGAGAGGAATAAAGTAGGTAACAATAATATTAACATCATGTAAACTGATCAGTTAAGCTCTAGCCTCTGCATCGTAGAAAATACTTTTTGTCAAATATAAAGTCAAATTACTAACCATTTTCTTGAATGAATTAACTATGATTTTGATGAACAACTAATCAAAACTTAAAACCCTAAAGAAGTAACCTTCATAAACTCTCTAAATAAAGTTAAGCATTACTGAACGAGAGCTTTGGAACAATGGTTCGAGTTGCTGGCAGGTGATTAGAATGTCAGAATTTTGAGTCGTGGAATCATTCTCTTGCAAATGCAAGATACGGCTGCCTAAAGAAGATCCATAATGGGTCCAAGCCTTCAATGGACCACACTATGGTTGGAGCTTTATAGCACAAAGTTTCCTTTCTAGAGAGCTATGCATTTTTTATAATAAGAGCCACAGTTTACAAATGTTATGTGCCCAAGTTGTTTGCAGTGTGCCAAGATCAACGAAGAAAATCATGAAGCCCCCAATGATTGATCTACACAATTGTATGAAGATACAATAGAGTGTATTTAGATGCAGAGTTTTTGAGTGAACGAAACATAATAAGATGGTTCTATAGGTTTATAAAAATGAAAAAGGGATTAAGAGATTAGGTTTCATGATAATATAATCTCTAGAATATGTACTTGAAATTAAATATTTATCCTGCTTTTCCTTTCTCCCCAAAACCTTCTCTCCCAAGCAAACCCTTAGGGAAACATCATATTTGAATAAAGATAGCAAATACCTATTTAGACTTTTACCTGATATTGAAATCTATACGTAAAAACTCCCCATCAGAGCTGTTGTCAACAATCACAGATGTAGAGGCGCTGACAGATAAATAATCATTAAGTTCCTGCAACAAGTTTGCATTCACCAAAACTAAATTTGATAACTAAGGACAAAACCAAAATGAGGCATATAGAGTATATACCAATCCAGAACACATGCATACTAATATACTAAAATGTCAAAGGGTTAACGTGTAATAAACATAAAACAGAAGTGGTAAAAGCTACTGACCATTCCAAATAAAAACATAATGGACAGAGCTGCTATTATGGATAACCCTGCTCCTGATAACGATGCCTCAGTTAAATCCCTTGGGATTTTTCTGTGGATAGAAGACAACAGTTAAACGCTTATCTATGAGCAAAAAGATAATGTCATACATGCATTTTCAAATCCACCCTTCTGTATTAAATACATCTGATTCTGAATGATATATGGTTACTTTTTTCCTTTTCCAATTTCAAAGCTTCAATAAATTTATCTAAGCATGTTCTCCTCTTTAGTTTCAAACATCTTCTCTCTTTTAATCTACATTTTCCTAGATTCCTGCTGAATTTAAAAATAGACAAAGTTCAAGACACGGGGCACTCACTAATTATTAAAAGTTAAATTGCTTGTGAACAAATACTGTATGTTATATCTCCATTTCATTTTTCAATTTTAAATTTGATAGCTTTCACTTTCAGTATAAAATTTCTGACACTTTCAACAAACAAAGAAGTACCAAACGAGAATATTAAATCAAGCCTCCCACTTCCAGAGAAAAGTTTTTAAACGTGTTTCCAGTAGCCGGTACCATATGGTTCACTGATAGTGATAGTGTTAACAATCATTTTACAGTGTCAGCAGTATATATCAAAATTCAGAATTGAATCCTTTATTTACAAATACATTTGCCTTCACTCTTTGCATGTAAATGTAGGCACAGAATAAGTTGTTCTCTGATGCCGTGCATTAGGCGGAATCATCCAAGGACCAAGACAAGGCTTAACAATAAGCTAAATGCATTACAGAATCAAAGCAAATTAAATTACAGTCACAGCAAAGACACACAAATGCTAATGCTACCAAGAAAAACTGTAAGACTGCAAGAATATGGAAATAATCTTTTGTGTCTTTCATTGATCAATAGCAAGAGTATATATACAGGTAAAGTCAACCTAGGAATAAATATAATTACAATAAATTAGGCATAATTACAGGAAGAATATTTCATATTCTATCAAAAACAGCAAATAACAGGGACAGTGATTGCTATCTGAAGCAATCTGAAACCAACAACACATTTATGATCAAATTAACGGCATTACAACTTCAAGATTCGCTCGCGAACACGCAAGTCGGTGATGGAACAAGGTGATCGAGAAACGTGAAATGCAGTGATTCGAACGATAAGAGGAAGTCAATAGAGGGAGAAACTGACCTGTAAAAATCGACGGATTTGATTTTGGTTGAAGAAATCATGGTTGCGCGAGCTAGAAAGGGGAATTTCACAGAGAGAGACGAAGAAGAGATCGATTTGAGAGCGGAATGTAAATGCAATAGGAAGTAATGGATCGAAGAAGGAAAGATTGTCTTGAACTGTTAGCTTTTGCGTGAGATGTTCATACGTTCAACATTAATTAACTATAACTTCGCTCTCTCTCTCTCTCTCTCTCTCTCTCTCTCTCTCTCTCTCTCTCTCTCTCTCTCCACTTTTAAGTGTTAAGACGCAAATATTAAAATTTATTGGATCATTATAATTGCCAAATGAAATGCCCTTCAAAAAAAGGATGGAAATGAATAAGTTTGGCCAAAGTATTATAGTCTTTTTTCTTAACTAAGTTATTGCCTTATTGCCTTATTAGTCGATTCCTGGCGGGTGCAATTTATCTTTCTGATATAAAAAAAACATCCTACTTAATAAAAAACAGTTTTATTTTCATACTCTTAAGATTTGATTGATTGGGAATGTAAAACAAAATTTACAGGGTCACTTCATCTAATTTTTTTCTCTTAAAAGAATTGTTCTATACTTAAAATACTATACAAAGTGGGGGTGGGGTTTTAGTTGCAGGTATTTTTTCTTTCCCTTTTCCAAGCTGTTCTCTTTTGAATAGTGAATAGCTCGAGCCCATCATGCATGTTATATATAACTTTTATGTCGCTCGTCCAATAACAAAGCGCATCTGGTGTAGTGGTATCATAGTACCCTCCCACGGTACTGACCAGGGTTCGATTCCCTGGATGCGCAAATTGATTATAATTTTTTCAAGGGTTTTGTTTTTTCCCTGTCAAAAAGCATCTCAATACAATTTTATCTTTTAGGGAAATGCTACATCTCATTACAATTTTAACTGTAGGGAAATTCTGGATTGCACAACCCTTTTTCTTTTACTACCGGTTATAATTAATATTCATGCATTTTTACCATTTTCCTTCAATGATTTCTCACAAAAAAAAAAATTCACAGAGAAAAGCACATGTTGTGCGTTGGTCGTGCTAATATTTTTTTTTCTTTTTGATTAAATTTGAGACTTAAAGCGCCAACTAACCTCTCTCATAGAGGGTATTACAAGAATCAAACCTAAAAGGGACATAACCAAAAGAAGGTAAACTATCATAGATCCTCATAGGCATGAGCAAAGATAGCTTATTCTTGGCAAAAGTGTCCGCTACTGAATTAGCTTCGCGATAAACATGCTTCCAATGGAAATGGGAGCAGCGAGAGAGGAGGACCTTGATATGTCCAACAAGGGAAGCACTGGCGTGAGAGCTTGGACAGCTCTTATCGAGCGGATTAATAGCTGTCATAGAGTCAGATTCAATTAGGATTTTGGAGAACTCTCTTGCCAGTGCAATTTCGACACCATGCAAGATTCCCCAAAGCTCTGCTTGAACGATAGAACAATTGCCAAGGTTGACTGAGTAGCCACCAAGAATTGTCCATTGTGGTCTCTAAGGATGCCACCACAAGCAGCTCGATGTTGATCCATGACGAGAGATCCATCATAATTGATCTTAATCCAAGAGAAAGGAGGGGGCGGTCCATCTCATGGTTATTAACTCACTCACCCGAGAGACTGAGAGGCTCGAAACTTAATCAAAGAAGGCTACTCGGATTCTACTATAGGTGGCATAAGGGGAGTTGCCTAAATTCTCAAAAACCAGCTGGTTTCTAGCTCTCAAGATGGCCTCCAAAGCAACTCCAAACACGGTGTTTCAAGGGACCTCATAATGGAAATATATGTGATTATCAAGATTGGAAGCCAGCCAGTTCTCTGTTCCCAAATTGAAGAAGGATTGGATCAAATCTCAGGGAAGAATCTGTAACCAAATCTCCTTTCCAAAAGATACAATCTCATAGCACATGGAGGGTAGACTCACAAATGAAAGGGCATCTCAGGTAAGAGAAGTCCCCTATAATATGCCCATGAACTCTTTGTTCATTTGTTAAAAGGATGTTAGTAGCCACTTTCCACAGTAGAATCCTAATTCTCTGTGGCCCTTTCCACTTCCAGACATGGCGGTAGAGATTTTCATGACCTCCTTGTGGAGCCACTATACTAGCTGTATAGGCAGATTTTATGGTAAAAACTCCATCTGCATCTCCTTTCCAAGCTATCCAGTCCTTTGAGCCTGAATCTTTCGGAGGAACTACGGTGATGATATGGTCCACCAAACAACCAGGGAGCCATTCTCTAAGTTTGCCTCTATCCCAAGAACCTGAGGCTCCAACAAAGTCCCTACACTTGCAGAGTTTGTCTTCAGCCGAGAGGTTCTTAAGGGCAAACTGCTCCAGGGATTGGAAAGCTGGGAGCCAGCAATCTGTCCAGAAATTGACACTAGTTTCATCACCTAGTCTCCACCAAATTAGGGGCTTGGCATTCTCCCAGTTTCTACAGACACCACTTTAGAGGTTAGATGAATTGCTCCTCTAAGAGAAAGTTGGTAACAGATCATTACCACACTTGTATTTCAATTTGAGGACCTTCACTGAAAGAGTAGAGGGTTTTGAGCACAATCCCCAACCCACCTTCATAAGGAACGCAACGTTAGCTCTTTTTATCAGTCTCAAACCCAACCCTCCATGATTAGTTGGAGTGCAAACACGATCCCAGACCATTAAGTGGATCTTCCTCTTGTCCACTGGGTCTCCCCAGACAAATTCTCTGCACGTTTTGTCTATGCTATGACAAGCAGAAACTGGGAGCATATTTGTTTGCATAGCATAAGAGGGAAGTGCAGCAAGCACTGATTTCATGAGAGTGAGCCTTCCAGCAAAGGATAACTTTTTTCCTTTCCAAGCTGAGAGCCTCTGATTGACTTTATCTACAATGAACTGAAAAGTATCCTTTGAGACCCTTTTATGGTGAAGAGGGACCCCAGGTATTTCCCAAGGTCATGAGTACTTTGGAAGCCAAGTCGAGCAGTTAGGTGTGTTGTATGGCGTTGTGCCATATAACATTGCTTTTATATATTTCCTTTTTAAAAAGATTAGAGCATTCAATTTTCAGTTCTTATAGTTCAAAAAAAAATTTCAGTTCTTATGTTTCTTATGGTACTATATAACAATTCTTTTTTTTTTTACAATAAGAGTTGAAACAATTGTATAGGATTTTAACTAAAAATTTTGATGTTTCGAATAATAACTCAAGTGGTAAGAGTTAGAAGACATATGGTTTGGAGGATAGGCCAAGAGATCAATTTCTGTAGGGTGCAATTTATATTTCCGATGTACTAAAAACACTATGTATTTTGAAAATATATTATATATGATGAATACAACGATATATAACTTTTAGCATCAATATAAAATTCATAAATTATAACAAAGCTAATATTTTTTTAAAAAAATTATGATTATATTTATTTATTTTGATGCATATTTATTCAAATAATTATTTGAAATGACCGCCACTAAAAGTCATTTATTCAATCATGCACTAATATGACCAGTAGTCATATAATAAATACATAAACAACCAATATGATGGCAGAAGGATGCAATCGAAGGGTGGAAGAGTCATAGGTGGGTGACAATTTTCGGGTGATAGGGTGCGTGAGATAAGGGGAGAAGATGAAAAACCTCGATTGAGTGATAAGAGGCACGATAGGTTGAAATTAGGGGTTTAAATCAATGACTATTACTTAATGCTTTCATCTCTTATCATAGCACACTCATCTCACTTGATATGCCATATATATATATATATATATATTAAATATTATCATGTGTATTTAAAATAATTAAGCAGAAGTACTAATTAGTCAACAATGTTATCAAATGGTTTTTTGTTCATAATATTATTTTAAAAATTTTATCAAGTTATTAATTATTATCAATATGTCATAAATTTATGAGATTAATATTATAAAACTATAAATATTTTACAATTAAAATAAATTTTTTACTTAATTCATGATTAAAGCTCTCATTAATTTTTTATCAAGTAAATTTCACTATATTCATATTATACAACGATATTTTTTTCTTGTACATCGGAAAGATAAATTGCACCCGGCAGGAATCGATCTCTAGACCTCCCCCTACCCAACCCATATGTCCCTCAGCTCCTATCACTTGAGCTATCATACAGGGACATACAACAATATTTTAACTCAAATCAAAACTATTTTTTCTAATTATTTTGTTTTCAAGTAAATTTATTAATTTTTTTTTGAAATTAGTAAATTTATTAAATATTTACACAAAATTATTTTGTTACTAGTGCTTTTTTACCCGGGCGTTGCACGGGGAATATGTCTATTGTATTTGATATATCGATTCATATTTTAAATTATAAATATTTAAGATGCTAAGAATATAAGAATAATCATAATAAAGATGTAGATATTTAAAGAGCACAAATTTTGAAAAACACAGAAGTTAATAAACCAAAAGCTTTAATTTTTGCATGTGAGGTATAACTGAATTTTGTTTGTGAAGATGTATACTCGTGTTGCATAAAGGGTAATGTTTTTGTGTTGTAGATATATAACAATACATAAATATATAATTATTTTTTAAATTATTAAAAATACACTTAAGTTATAGAAAATGAATTTTATTTTTTTTTAACTCGTACAAATTTTCATTTTCATGTAAAATGTTTCTCCCCGTGAGATCTCGTAATTCTAATTTGTTAGCACTAATAAATTCAGGTCATAATTTTATAGTCCATATGTATTAATATTTTGTATTCCTCGTACTTTTCTTACTATCAAATTATTATAGTTATATACTTATATAAATATACACTCTTTAAATTTTGAAATTAATACTAAAGTTAATTATATTAAATTTATTCTATTAAAATAATATCAATTAATTAGTTTAGAATATAATGATTGTATAAAAAAAGTATAATGATACTTTTTATATAAAACAAAATCTCACGTAGATAGCATTATAGTACTTTAAAATTAAAACTTACAATTGAAAATTATACGCAAATACAAACAACAACTGCTTTTAGGTTTCAGAGCAGACTTAGATGCAAATCATCTTACTCAATGGATTCTCATTTATCAGAGAAACAAAATCTTATAAATTTCATAAATCAATATAGATTTAAAATTTTCAAATTAGCCAAGATAGATTTGTTTTGGAAATGAATTTTAGGTACAGAAATTTCTCCTCGTCATTTATACTCCCTCCGTCCCCTATTATAAGTCACTTTTTGTGAGTTTTTTTTTCCAAAATATAAGTCACTTTACAATATCTATGCAACATTAATTTTTTCTCTCCATGTTTACCCTTGTAGCATTTAAAGAATTTTCCTACTTTCCAATATTTTTCTTTATTATCGAGGTCACTTTCATTTATATCTACTCAAAAAACTTCCAAAACTTATTTTTTATTGGTGGAAGGCAATAAAGACACCATAAAAATTAATTAATACTCTCAATATAAAATAAAAGATCCAAGCTAAAATCAAGAAATAAACAACTTAAATCTTAATCAAATCTAAAATTTAAAAAGGTACTAATTAAAGATAGATAAAAACTACCAAAGTCTAGCAAAATCACAATAAAAACTCATAAAACCCTGAATTAAATAAAAATCCGAAAATTCAATAAAAATACGATAAAAATTAATTAACACTCTTCAGGGAATATGTAACTATATGGTTTAAAACTTATGAAAGGTGCTGGTAGACTGGCGGTATGTTTTTCATGGGAATTGAAAACCTTTTACCATGTACATTATGAGAGGGAAGGTAACGTTTGGCACAAAGAAAACTTATATAAGAACAGAGAGGGAAATATTGAATGGTAACATATTAACCATGTAATCAATATTTTAATTGTAAACATAAACGGGATGCCAATCATAAATAGATAAATATTTTTAATTTAAATTCACTTTAAATCTTTTGAAATATTAATAAAATATACAATAAAAAGTTCATATGCAAACAAATAAATGTTCTCAAGATTTAGCTTAAGCAAATAAGGGACCATAAAATTCTAAAGAAAATTCACCATTCCAGAAAAAAAAAATGCAACCTAGCAATAGGATTTGGCAATTCCAAATTAACACTAACCTATAGGTATTCAGTTGTAGAAGAATCCCACCAAAACTATGAAAAAATCTAAATTGCAAGGTGAAATGAATCACACTACTTTTCCGCATACCTGTATTAATTAAAAAATATATATTTTCTATTGTTTTATATGCACAATATTTTTTTTATTGATCTCAAGTTAATTATATTCTCATAAAAAATACCTTTTTAAATTTTAGATTTGATTAGGATTTAGATTGTTTATTTCTTGATTTTATCTTAACTTGTTTTTAATTTATTTCTAGAGTATTAATTAAATTTTATGGTATTTTTAGTGAATTTTTCTGATTTTTATTTTATATGCACAATATTTTTTTTTATTGATCTCACCTTGCTTATGTTAGTCACTAAGACTATGTTTGTATAAATGTTCACATACATTCAAATGCACCTATATCTCAATCTTTGTTAGTGAATAATGTTATCTACACACCTCTCTTAGAGGTGTGTAGAGGTGGAAGGAAGAGAGAGATAGGAAGAAAAGAAAAAGTAAGAGAGAGAAAGTATGAGATGTGATAGATGATAAGAGGAGAGAGATAGAAATAAAAATAGGTGGAAATGAAGTGTTTAAAAAGGGAGGTGTGTATATATCATTACTCTTTGTTAGTAGTACATGCCTCAAATTAAAGTACGTACTTATGGTCATTAACCTTAAGATTTGGATAACACACTGCAGTAAGATCTGGTTAGCCTAATTTATAAGCTTACAACATCAAAGAAACTTTTAATCCCCCCTTAAAAAGTGAGAACAGATGGAAAACAATTCACCTTTCATGACCAGTGAGAACAGATAAATGTTGAAATAACATACATAACAATGAAAAATAAATAAATGGGATGTTCATCTATCAATGTTAATTTTTTTATCAACAAACACATTAATACATGAACATTACAAAACAATAATAATGAAACATAGAATGGGTTAAAACATGATTTGGCGAACAAAAGACACTTCTAGAACTACATGAAAGAATCATTAAAATTGAAGAAGACGGACTACCAGAGATATGAGGAAAATGATATGCCTTTGACTTTTGAGTGATAACAATTCTTAGTCTACAAAGCCACAAAGCATTGTTTTTTACATACCTGGAACAAAGAGGCTAAAGCAAGAAGTGAGAAACTCGTTTTTGAGTTTGAAGAACATGCACTCTCAAATCTCAATTGTGATTTCCCTCGGTAACCATAAAAAAAAATTCTCAATTGTGATGGGGATGAATTTATAATGAAAAATTTAATTGAAGTGAAGGTCCATGTTGTTTTTGAAGCATATATGATTTGAGGTTTGCCATGGTTGAGATGAAGAAGGGAGAAATAGAGAAAATTGTGTGAGTATTTGGAGATAGAGAACGTATGAAGGTTTTTTTTGCTCTTCTAACCCTTTTTATTTTCTAATATAGATTGATATTGATACTCTATATAAAAAACAATATTTTTTAGGAAGATTTTTTTAACAAAAACTATCTAACAAAGATACATAAAAACAAACAACCTAAATCCTAATCAAATCTAAAATTTAAAAAGGTACTAAATAAATATAGATAAAAACTATCAAAATCTAGCAAATCACAATAAAAACTGATAAAATTCTGAATTAATTAAAAATCCGAAAATTCAATAAAAATACCATAAAAATTAATTAATGCTCTAAAAATAAATTAAAAATAAATTAAGATTAAATCAAGAAATAAACAACCTAAATCCTAATCAAATCTAAAATTTAATGTGGCAAATAGGGCCAAGGTGGAAAAGCTGATGTGTAAATTATTAAATGAGAATTAATAGGTGGAAAAGCTGACGTGTAAATAATTAAGTGAGAATTAATCTCGGAGCGACACGTCACTAACTTGGCCTGTGAGAGCGACACGTCATGCTAGAAGTTCTTCTTTTCTAACAAAGATACATAAAAACAAACAACCTAAACCTTAATCAAATCTAAAATTTAAAAAGGTACTAAATAAATATAGATAAAAACTATCAAAATCTAGCAAATCACAATAAAAACTCATAAAATTCTGAATTAATTAAAAATCTGAAAATTCAATAAAAATACCATAAAAATTAATTAATGCTCTAAAAATAAATTAAAAATAAATTAAGATTAAATCAAGAAATAAACAACCTAAATCCTAATCAAATCTAAAATTTAATGTGACAAATAGGGCCAAGGTGGAAAAGCTGATGTGTAAATTATTAAATGAGAATTAATAGGTGGAAAAGCTGACGTGTAAATAATTAAGTGAGAATTAATCTCGGAGCGACACGTCACTAACTTGGCCTGTGAGAGCGACACGTCATGCTAGAAGTTGTTCTTTTCTAATATATATATATAGATAGATATAGATACTTGTTAAAATTTGATGATAATATTTAATGAAAAAGATAATGTACAATTTAAGAAAATGTAACCAATTCTTTTTAAGAAAACAATAAAAAATGATTGGTGGTAGTACTTTAAAAAAAAATATTCACATTAAATGTATTCAATATACTGTAAAAGGCTAATAAATGCTCATTCCCGTCAAAAAATAACAAATGCTCATAAATATAAAATATCTTAAGTTAAATGGGCTGGGCCATCGTGGTAAAAAAATAGAGGATCCCAAAAATATAAAACAAGATTTTATTGAATTTAAAACACACAAGTATAATGAAATTACCAAAACAATACAAAGGAATTCATTCACAATAATGAGAGTCTTCACTAGGAATGAATAATGATGGCTTTGGAATGTAACGCTCACTAGTGTCACGTAATCACCCTTCAGCAACTTTCAGTTTTAATCACCGACTCAACCAGGTGCAGGTAACATGTGACCTTTTTTTTCCTTCATCTTGATTACTCTTCACACATACCCCTTCACAAATTTTATCGTGGTCTAGTTTGTCACAACCTTTTCATTCATTCAAAATTTAGATTCAAAGAGAAAGGAAAAGTTCGTCTAGCACTATGGGAGATGTAGCTATGCCGGATAGTGAAGCAGATCACTCTGATGAGATTAACAAGGTAAATTAAATTCTGTGATTGAAATAAGTCATATAGCCTGCATTAATCAATGGCTTTGTGATTGGTGATATGCGTACCCTGCAATTATTGTTACGAAATCCCTAAATTCAAGTGATTTGGACCTAATTGCTAGGAGAAACTAAACTTTGAGTTAGCTAATCACGTTAATTATATCGATTTTATTTTTGGTTACAATTGTATCGAATTTGAGATTGGATATTCTCTCCAAAATTCTGATTAACCATTCCAAATTATATTAAATTCTTTTTGGTGGCTGGATCGTGACATTGTCATTCATGTCACTGTATGATCCTCGTATTTTTAGATCCTCATATGTATTAATGTATGCACTAAATTTAATTTCATTCTCAGTACACAAGTGAAGTTTACCCCATAGATTTTGTGTTCATCTTAATTTTTTTTTTCTCTTAATCAGGGTTTAGTTTATTGTTGATGGTGATTTGGGAATTAATTCTTCCATATCACATGACATTATTTTATCACAGTTTATCTATATAGTAATCATAAATACTCATGGAGTCACAATTTCAAATGATAAATTTATCAGCTATGTGAAATTTAAAGTTGCAGATGTGTTTATATGTCCGCTAATCCTATTTGAGATTTGTGTGCTATCGGAAAGTTGCAATTTTTTTACTATGACTTTGCTTGCTATATGATGAAGTTAAGTGAAATTTTAATGAGAGCATCTTTTGAAATCTGAACTATCTCTCATAGTACTTTGCACGTACTTATTGTCCAACTTGGTGACCGAATTAGAATTTGGCTTTTCTCTGCTGGTCGAAAAGCCAGAGACAAGGTGCGTGGCTGGTTTGGTTGGTTACTATTTCGTGTATTTGGAGCCTTAGGAATGCTTGCATTTTCAGAGGATTTGATTCATTTTAAGTCCTGGAATTGGATGAGAGGTGGATTCAAGGAATTTGCTTGCTCCCTTTATGAGTGGCAGCACCAACCTTTGCACTTCATTGCCCTGCTTTGATATTTTCTTTTAGTGGAGTGTGTCTCTGGATTGTCTTCTGCAGTAGCAAGCTTGCTCCCGTTCCCCCTCTCTGATCTGCTTTGGGCTGTGGCTTTTGTCCAGCTTTTTCCTGTTTGTTTGTTTGTCTGTTTTCGCTGGTTGTAGCTGGGTATGGAAGCACGTTTTTGTGTCCTTCATGCCCCTTCTCTCTTTATTTATGGGTTGAGATACCCCTAGTATCTCTCTTTAATCTTTTAATTTGCTTATCCATAAAAAACTTTTGATATCTAAATTTCTAATCATACTGGCCAGTTACATTTGAACTGATAGCAGCGGTTAACAATCATTTATCGCAAAAGTTTAAAATGTTTGGTAAAAAGAACATGAATGATTTTATATTATATTTCTTACAACAGAATCTAAATCCATTTCTAATTGTTTTGACAAATTTGTCAATTGAGTTCCATTCTAAAATGTTTTAACCACTATACTAATTTTTATAATGTGTATATTTTGTTTACTAATTTCTCAGGTGGATACCTCACAAACCACCTATGGCAGTACTGGATCTCAAACATTGTCTTCTGAACAATCTGCAAGCGCTAATGCTATCTCATCTGACCATTCATGTTCCACAAACCTCTCAGTGAGTTGTGGAGCAAACAACTCGAAACGAGCAACTGACCTTCTTTTTGGGATCTCAATGTATTCTGAGCAAACTAAGGCTGAGATCATTAATTCCGCGCGTTCAGCTGTGGATGAGTTGATAAAGATAGGCCTCGCAGGGAAACCTTTGTGGCAGCCCAAAAAAGAGAATAGTAGGTACGAGACACTAAACGATATCGAATACCTGAGACAATTTGGTCAAGCTGACACAACACTGAGAGAGATCATGAAGTTGGTTGAGGTTGGAGAGCCTCAAAGTTTGCCAAGCTTTGATGCATACCATACTCAACATACAACATCAAAGGAAGCTCCAAGACCAGCTTTGAAAGTTGAATCTTCAAGAGATATGGCATGTGTTAACATGACTCCAAAAAACATTACTGATCTGCTTATGGATGTGGTAGGTTATTAATTTCTTCTCTCTGTATAGTGAAATTTCAAGTAATTAACCATGAATTATCTCTCAATGGGCCTTTTTTTCCTTGGTTATTATTGATTAGAATCAATGGTCTGGAGTATTTCACAATATTGTCTCAAAGGCAGCGATCCTAGAAACCTTTACAGATGTAGTTGAAGGAAGCTATGATGCAACATTGCATGTGGTAAGTTCACTATGTTTTCTTCTTGCAAGATCATTTTATTTGAAGCACTTAAAGGATAAATTTTCAGGTGCCTAAGTTGGTTGTATTAGTTAGTACGTGTATGTTGAGATTCAATCAATTTAAATTTCTATAGATTGATGGCCTCATGGATGAAATTAACAATTAACTAAATTTAGCCACTAGAAAAATCCCTATGAAAAGGTTATGTATCATTAATGTTTATAATCAATGTACAAAAATAAATGCAGCTTGTCATTGGAATTTAAAAGTTAATTTACGTGTTCTTAATTTCATTGTATATGATTTTTTGTTTTGTTTTGGTAGATGAGTGCAGAACTTCATTTGCCTACCCCTCTGGTACGCACACGGGAGTGTTATTTTGCAAGGTACTCCAAGCAGGTGTCTGATGAGAGGTGGGTGGTGGTTGATATGTCGTTGGAGAAGTTTTTTCCTTCTCCATCAAACAATTTTCACAAAAGACCATCAGGCTGTTTGATTGCAGGAATTCCTAATGGGACCTCCAAGGTGATTTTGTAATTCATATAGTATAGATTGATTCTGATTTCCAAATCAATTGTAGAAAAGTTTCAAACACACTCAATTTTATAAGAATAATAACTGTGCCTATCATTGACCAAGAAAAATATCCAGTACATTAATCAATAAAAAAACTTCATTGCAAATTTATTTTAACCTATATATTAAAAGCAAGTTTTTTAAATATTTTAGACTATTACCTTTTGAAAAATGATAGTAGTACTCTTTTTTCCAGCACTCTCTCATTAATTAATTAAAATTTAAGTAGGGTCTACTAAAAATATGAGACTCACATGAATTTTAACTAATTAATGAAAGACCGTTGTAATTAGTATTTGAAAGGGAATGTTGTCAGAATTCCTTATATAATTTAGGTGAGTGTTAGCAACACTCACTTTAACACTCATTTTCAACATTTTCATATGAGTCATATAGAATTGAAAATGAGACTCATATTTTTAATGACGGACATGAGTTTCAACAAATTAGTAGGAAAGAGAGGGTTAAAATTAGTGTTGATATCATGTTTCTACCTTATATAAAAAGATGATGCACATGTGGAGCGATTGCTTATCTAAAAAAACATGTGGAGAGATTTTTAGCATGATCTTGTTGAGTTTCTGATTTGTCTAACATTCAAAATTACCTCAGGTTATATGGGTGGAGCATGTGGAAGCAGACCATAGCCAATTGCATGATCTTTTCAAGCCTCTAGTCGCCTCTGGTTTGGCTTTTGGTGCAACGCGGTGGCTTGCTTCCCTAGTTCGCCACAGTAAATGGTCTGAAACCCTTAATGCACCAGTACTGTTTGCAGAGAAAGGGGGTACATCTACTGCACTTTCTCCTTTAAAATTTCCAAAAACAGAGTCATTTTTTTGAGAAGTTAAATAATAACTTAGTTAATTCCTTTTATGTATATTAAAGTTGGATTTGGATTTATTGTAGTTGACTGCATATTGCTGCCGTCACAAATATAGTATGTTTGATTATGATTGGACAGATCATGTTTTTAAAATGTAATGACTATATTTGTGAGTGCAGTAATTGCGTCAAAACATGATGGGTGAATCCAGCCATGAATTCAGATTTATTGCAATATAGTATCCTACACTCACTAAAGCCAGAGATCTGAGTCTGTTAGATTAAAATGAGACCGCTCCAATTTTATTAGTTACTATGCATTTAGAAGTAACCTATTTGAACTAGAGTTGTCTGATTAAAGATCAAACAGTTATAGATTCCTTCTGTCAATGAATGCAGATCCTCCTACTGCAGGAATTTGAGCCCCCACCTATACGCATTTGGATTCCTTACACTCGGTTTTCTTGAATTCACTACAGTTGCATTTAATGTTTTGTAACCGTTTGATGAAAATTGGACGAACGACTAACATTTAAAATTATAATTTCGAGTGTATAACCATATATTTAAATATGAGTCGTCTAATTTTAATAGTGTGACATGCAACTAATGATTGTTGTTTGTTTTGATGCAAGCAGTTCGCATACCTCAGTCTGGGAGGACAACTTTGTTAAAACTAACGGATAGAATGATGAGAACCTTTTGTCGCAATGTGAGTGCTACTGCAAGCAATCAATGGATGCAAATGACTTCATTTCCTGGTTGTGAGGATGTGAGAGTGATGATCAAGAATAATCCGGAGGGTATCCCTATGTTTGGGAGAACATCGCTGGTTTTCACTACTTCTCTTCGTCTTGAAGTCTCCCCAAACCGATTATTTACCTTCCTTCGTCATGAGGATTCTAGAAAGAAGGTATGCTCAATAAATAATTTCAACGATTTAATTAGTATTTTTGTGTGTTTGTATGGATTGAAATTCTCTCATGTGATTATCATCTAAAATTTTGTATCTATATTTTTGTTTAAAAATAGTTAGGGATCCAACTTATTTTATGAACATAAAGAGAAAGTGAGTGAATTTTTTTTGAGTGAATCTTGACTCTTGAGAAAATTTATAGGACAAGCAATTAGGAGGTTTATGTTGGTTTTGAAATATATGTAAAACAGTTATAGAAACAAAATATTAATGGAAATTCAAAAAACTGATGGACTTCAATTTGTTATATGTAATTTAGGCTTTGAAAAGATGAAACTAAGATTAATTTTATTTTTAGAGAAGTTTGATGTTTTGGTTGGTAAATTTTGAGTGCATGAATGTTCAAATGATATAAAAAAAATTAATTTATAAAATTTAGTAGAAAATATGAGTTTAAGAGTTTTAAGTAGAAAGTAAATAAAGAAAAGATCCATTTAAATTGTAACAAATTAAAAAAATTACTGGGTACTAAATTTCACATTAACTACATTAAAGGCACTGAAAAATGATAATACATCTGGGTCTCGTACCATTTTAAATTAACATTTTACATTGTTTACTTTTTGTTGAATAACAGTGGGATATGCTTTCTCAAAATCTTACTACCGAACAGTTTGCCTACATTATCAAGGGAGAAAATGCAGGGAACCGAGCTTCCTTGCTGCGCGCAATTGTAAGCTCCTAATTTTATCTTCATTTAATTAGTGTATGTTTGAAAATTCTCATGGAATTAATTCTAAAATCAAAATCAATGACGAGAACTTTCTGTCAGCGGTTTCTGAGTGCCGTAATTAATTCTGTAGAAAAAACTTACCATTCAAACATGCTACAACTCACTTACACAACTTGCTTTGTTTATGGCATTCTTAGACTCCCAGGGGCAGGACTGACATCTTTTATGTGCAAGAGAGTTACACAGACTCATCATGCTCGTATGTGATTTACGCGCCGCTAGACGAGTGGGCTCTGCAAGGTATTGCAAATGGAATCAACCCTGACATTGTGATTGTTCTTCCATCAGGGTTTTCTATTCTTCCTGCAGGACAAGATCATGAAGGAAAAGACAATGCAAGTCTTCTAACAATTGCATTCAATCTCATTGATAATGAGGCTACTGAGTCATGTATTCCTCCTCAATCGGTTGAAACCTATTATGGCATTATTACAGACACTGTTACCTCTATCAAGGACGCAGTGCAGTATAATAATCGACTCAACAATTGGATTGGAGATTGAAATTTCAAGTGAAAGCTTCGAGCTAGTCCTGGTTGTCCTGGATGTAGCAAAATGTGATGTAGATTGTAGTTGGAAGTTTGTGTACTCATTAACTATCTTATTTGAAGCTGTTGGGATCATTGTATTTTTTGAAAACAGGTTGTGATAGACAGGTTTTTCCGTTTTAAAAAAACGTATTCAAATAGTTTTTGAATACTTTGGTGTCGCCACCCTTGTTCTTGTTGTGTTTGTGTGACGCTTCAGACTTCTTATTTTTGTCTGATATTTCCTTGTTTTGAGTGATTTTACTTAGTAGTAGAGCATTGTTGAGATTCGAGCATCTTCGATTAGGTTTGAGCATTTCGGTCATTCCAAGAGGTCGTGTAAAAGTGCCCGACTATTCTTCGAGTATCTAGGGTCTTGGTCTTTCACGACTCCGGTGATAATGCTCGAACATTATGGGGTAATGGATGACGTACTCGTCTTTGGCCATGATCTACACGTAAGAGATATGACGCTATCTTGATCATAATGCTCCAGAGGCTTTGGTTTAAACAACAAAATCTTGGTGGGATTCAAGGTTCCTGTAATCTGACTATGATAATAGTGATGGCTGTGAGAGCTGGTAGAGGTTAGGTTGAGGTTCATATACAACATGGCAATGTCACTAGTCCTATAAACTTTAGGTAACTTAATTTTTTTACCAAACGCACTATTGTGGTTGAATTTGTCCATGGCAATGATTTGGGAAACTTGATTACCTCCATCTTAACTATTTTTTTTCAATCAAACTTATCTTAATTGTAATTTGATGCTGCATATAAATTGTGGTGTTAAAGTGCTTACAATGCCATCTTGCTTTTAACGTATGCAAGGATTAAGCCAGTTTAAGTGATATTAATACTTAATACATTGGCAATTGAAGATTTACACAACCTATGCCAATCATTGGATAGAGTTCTGCATATTGAGTGGAAGGAAAAGAGAGTGGTGCAGGGGGTGAGAGATAGAAAAATAAAAATAAAGATATCATAAGTGATTTAATTAAAACAATAAAGAGAAATAAATAAAAAATGAAGATGAAAAATGAGTAAAAGTGTGAATGAATCATTATTTTTATCTCAATGATACTAGATTGTGGTTTACTTTAACAAAACGAGCCAAGCATCTTGCTGTCACTAAGAGCATCTCCAATGGAGTCTTTATTTTGGGACCTTAAAATAAGATCTGGATCTTATTAGATCTCACCATTGGAGCTATCCTACATGGCATGAGATCTTAGCAAAAGCTAAGATCCGTGCCTTAGCTCAGGTACTCTCAAATGTGGGATTTTAAATAAAATATTATTTTTTTCTCTCTCCTTCAATACCATAACCAAAGTGAAAATCAGGGAGAGAAATAAATAATATAAATATATTGGGTACTGTGGGTCCAATCAAAAGTAAAATAAGATCTCAACCACTAGAGTGAAATATGCATGAAGACCTTATGAGTGTCTTAAATCCTATGTGACAATTTGGACCCACAAAAATTGAGTTAAGTCCCAAAATAAGTTCCTACCATTGAAGATGCTCTAAAGCAATTGTAAAAAGTTAACAAACAAAAATAATTGAGTAATTAGGTGAAGAAAAGCAGATATAAGAAAAGCATGTAATGGTCATCCGCCAAACAAGAATATAATATTCTAATTGTCATTGTATGATTGAGATGAGTATGAAAGGAAGAATATTTAATGTTGATTTCATATTTACTTTTTTAATTTTCTTTCACAAATCCCTGATAATCAAATCACAAGTTTTATACGGAAGAAGAAACAGAGCCAGAAAAAAATTTAAAACATATAATAAATACTTTAAAATCTTCTAAAATCAATTCAGCTCCCAAAAAAGTTACTAGAAGTAGCTTTTTCCGGAATTAATTCTCCTTCCAACATGAAAATTTGCAGTGTATCTGAAGATGCACATAATACATATTGATCAATTCAGTTTGTGTAATTGAAAGCTGAAACCCAGACTTTAGAGTAAATCTTGAAGCTTGTTACAGAAACTGTCAATACACGAGGACTCCAAATTGTCTCCTATTAAGAAGTTTCTCACTTTGCTATGATTTGCTCTCACTTCTTTTCCAAGCTCACTCTCATCATCCATCACAATTTTCACAGCTCTGCAAACACTTTCTTTAGTGAACAACCCATCTTCTTCACCTTTCTCCACTTCAACCCCAACCTTCAACTTCGCACTCAACATTCGCGCATTCATGACATGATCAGCGCCTACTCGCGGAAGCAACACCATCTGACAAGTATTCACAAGTGCCTCAGTTATAGAAGCTGCTCCACAGTGTGTTATGAAGCAACCAACAGAAGGGTGTCCTAAAATCAATTGCTGCTGAATCCAACCTCCATATGCAATCCCTCTTCCTTGAACCCTTTCTTTGAATCCTTCAGGAAGAGCTTCTTCAATAGAATCAAATCCAGAAGGAGGCTTAAGTGCTGCAAGAAATGGAAAACCTGTTAGCTCAAGACCAAGCAACAACTCCTGAAACTGATTTTTCTGTAATGGACCTTCACTTCCATATGCACAGAAAATCAGAGAACCAGAATTAAATCCTCCAAGCCATGAAACCCATTTTTCATCTAAAGTGGACGTGGATTGCTCTGGTAAAAGAGGCCCAAAGAGCAGAACAGGCTTGTTATATACAGATTCAAGATACTCTGCATAAACACCATCAATTTCACTGCAACCTTTGAACCCAAGTGCATCTGACGAGCTTGTACCTATGTTCAATCGATCGTACAACAAAACGCCACTGCCAAATTCAATTTTCCGGGTGGCGGCTAGGAATCGAAGCTCATGTGAATGAAGCTTGATAGATAAATCAGGGAACCCCGGTGGTGGTTTCTTCAGATCAAGTTCAGTTAATTCTTTTCCTTGGCTCTGTCTTGGCCCGTTCCAGAAGTAAGCAATTGATAATGGATTAGCTATCCAGTTTTGTATGGATTTGATTCCCAGTTTCTGAGTCAAGGTGGGTAGCCAATGCTGGAAATCAAAGAAAACAATTTGTGGGACTAGCTCTCTCAGAAGAGTTTCGATATGATTCTGTGTGCGATCCATGGCGGCCGCGATGAGTGGGAATAACGAAAAGGGCACATCTGAAGTGGTTTCAGCATCATGGGGAAGGCCATCAACGTGAGGAACAGTGATGGGGATGAAGGTGATGAGGTGAGGGTGAAGGTTGAGATGTTGTAACTTGGTTTGTGTTCTTTTGGGGATGAAGAAGGAGATTTTGTGGCCTCTTTTTGCTAATTTGTTAGAGAGGTGGAGACATGGGGTTAGGTGCCCCATTGCAAACCATGGAAACATTGCTATGTGCAAAGAAGGTGCATCCATGGTGCTGGCCTAAGAGGATCTAGTGAATGAAGAAGCTCATAGAATGCTGCACAATGTTGCAATATTTATTAGGAAAAGTGGAAAACTTTTCCATTACAGGTCCTCTAGTGACGGATGTCCTCCCATAATTTACCAACAACTATTATTTATTTGTTGTAATATATAATAGTTGATTGTATCATAGCGGAATAAAATATGTACATGATTTTTTAATTAAGAGATTGGACCTTATGGCGAATAAGTATGAGATAATGATGCAAGTAAGTGTTATATGTTAAGGAAAATAATCTACACACTTAAATAAATTACACACCCACCTATTGAAATATAAAGTTTTTTTATTGACAAATGTTAGTGGTTAGTTGTTAGTAAGTTAGAAATTCTCTTCAAAGTTCATTTCCAGGATTCGAACCCTGGACCTTCCCCTCCCCACCCTTATGTCCCCTGGCTCTTACCACTTGAGCTAATCCTCGAACACTATTGAAATATAAAGTAAAAGAGAGAAAAAGTGAGATGTGATAGGAAAATAGTAATAGTGATGAAGAAAGAGAAAGTGAGTGACAATGAAATTGAAAAAAATAGAGCATGAGTGGGAATGTTTCCTTAATCAAAATGTGAATTACTTTTTTAATATAGGGCAAAGTGCACCAACCTCCCATAAGATTTATCATTGTTGCACTGACCTCCCCTCTGTTTTTAATAAGACACAACTACCCTTATTTTATCGGAAACATTGTACTAACCTCCCCTGATATTATCATGATTGCGCTGACCTACCCTATGATTTAATATCATGACACTCAAAGCCCCTCTGTTGTTGTAAATGATATATGAAAGAGGAGAGCTCATGGATTTCGCAAAATAGAGGGGAGTCACTGCAATATGTGACTAGATCTTCAATACAAAAATATGTTTTTTTTGTATGTAATGGCATTCAACTGCGTGCCCGAAGTTACTTTCCACACCTGATTTCAGTGTTATGAAATTCAACTTCAATTTCACTAGGTCTCGTCTTCTTTTGTGGAAGCTTTTGATCATGGAGGTCAGTCCAAGTTGAGAGATCAGTGAAACAAAGGCTTTCAGGAGCTCCACGAGCCTAATGCGGTGGCTCCGACAGATGAGGATACGGCGATGGCAGAGCTCCGGGAGGACGGTAGAACTTGCAACGGAAAACGAAACAATCATGTTCGTGGCATTGTTGGTTGTTACGGTGGAGTCTATAATCACAACCAATTCCGCAGGCATCTTTTCTTCTTCACTCCTTTTTCTCGTCTTTGATGCTTTATTTGAAGATTATATAATGGAATATGCTAAAAGAAATTGATTTGATGGATAACATGTCTTGTTCTTGAGTTCTGATTTAATTTTGGTTCTAGTACTGCACATATCATGCTTGTCAAATTTTGCTCATAAACTGTTCGATAAAAGACCTATGTAAACAATTGAGTTCATTATATTTATTTGTAAGCTACTGAATTAGATTTGTGACATTGAAACTTAGAAATTACAACAACTCTTTAAGCCTTTGACAGAAACTATCAACACATGAGGACTCTAAATTGTTTCTTAGTAATAAGTTCCTCACTTTGGTATGATTTGCTCTCACTTCCCTTCCTAGTTCATTCCCTTCATCCATCACAGTTTTCACAACTATGCACACACTTTCCTTAGTGAACAAGCCGTCTTCTTCACCTTTCTCAACTTCCACCCCAACCTTTAACTTTAAACTCATTATTCGTGCGTTCATGATATGATCAGAACCGAGTCGCGGCAGCAGAACCATTTGACTGGTGCTGATAAGTGCCTCAGTTATAGAAGCTGCTCCACAGTGTGTTATGAAGCACCCCACTGAAGGGTGTCCTAAAATCAATTGTTGTTGAATCCAACCTCCATATGCAATCCCTCTTCCTTTCACCCTTTCTTTGAATCCTTCTGGAAGAGCTTCCTCAATAGAATCAAATCCAGTTGGGGGCTTAAGAGCTGCAAGAAATGGAAAACCTGATAGCTCAAGTCCAAGCAACAACTCTTGGAACTGATTTTGCTGTAATGGACCTTCACTTCCATATGCACAGAAAACCACAGAACCAGAATTGAATTTCCCAAGCCATGAAACCCAATTTTCTTCTAAAGTAGAGTTTGATGGCTCTGGTAAAAGAGGCCCTGAAAGCAGAACAGGTGATGAACTCACAGAAATGCTACTGGTTTATTGAAGAAAACAGAGACTCAATCCTCAAGTACTGAGGTTGAATTCTCAGGAATTACACAGAAGAATCAAGAACACTAACAAGAACCCTAGCCTCTGGAATTCGAGATCCAGAATCTCCCAAATCCTAACCAACTGAATAACTACCTGTAACTTCCCCCTTTCCCTTATTTATACTACTAAGTAGTTCTAACAGAATCACAACTATTAACAGAATTAGCCAGCTGTACTCTAACAGAAACAACTAACCATGCCAGCTGTTTATTAACAGATCAACTAACAATAACAGTCACACTAAGTTGTGACTTTCCTCTTGTTTCTTCTCTCATACACCTTCTTAATTGAAGGTCTATGCTCATCAATACCCCCCCCTAAAAGTTTCACCTTGTCCTCAAGGGGAAAAGCAGGAAAAGCTTCATGGAGCTGGGCAGCAGATTCCCAACTGTTCTCACAAGCAGGTAAAGAGTGCCACTGAATTAGCACCTCAATCTGGCCCATTGTGGTTTCCCTAACAGCCAGCACTGATTCAGGTTCCACCAAGAGCTCATGATCTTCATTCAAGGCTGCTGGGAGAGGTTGAGGCTGAAAATTAGTCCCCACAGCCTTCTTGAGGAGAGAGACATGAAAGACAGGATGCACTCTACTGTGAGCTGGTAGCTCAAGTCGATAAGCCACAGCCCCAATCTTTGCTACAATAGGATAGGGTCCATAATACCTAGGACTCAATTTTTCATTCATTTTCTTGGCCAAAGACCTCCTTCTATAAGGTTGTAACTTGAGAAAAACCTCATCACCAATTTGATAATCCACATCCCTCCTCTTCCTATTTGCATATGTCCTCATCATGTCCTGAGATTTTAAAAGATTAGCTCTCAGATCTGATAGCAATTCATCCCTCCCCACCTGCAAATCATTTACTGCAGCTATCTTGGAAGGAATTGTAGTCCCTTGAAGAAGCACAGGTGGTTCCCTACCATAAAGAGCTTGAAAAGGAGACATTTTGGCAGATCGGTTGTAATTGCTGTTGAACCAAAACTCTGCCCAAGGAAGACAAGTAACCCATTTCCTTGGCCTGGATCCAGTAAGGCATCTCAGATAAACTTCAAGGCATCTATTGACCACCTCAGTCTGGCCATCAGTTTGAGGATGGTAGGCTGTGCTAAACATCAGTTGTGTGCCTGACACTCGGAACAGTTCCTTCCAAAAACTACTGAGAAATAAAGAGTCTCGATCTGAGACTATGGTTGTTGGGAACCCATGAAGTCTCACTACCTCATGAAGAAATAAAGCTGCCACTTCAGGAGCTGTAAAAGGGTGCCTTAATGGAATAAAATGAGCATATTTTGTCAGCCTATCCACCACCACTAAGATTGTATCCTTGCCATTAGATTTAGGCAAACCACCAATAAAGTCCATGGACACATCTGTCCAAACCTGAGTAGGCACAGGTAATGGCTGAAGCAGCCCTGCAGGGGAGAGATTGTCAAATTTGTTTCTTTGACATGTGTCACATTCTGCCACAAAATCTCTTATGTCACTCTTCATCCCTTCCCAATACACCACTGTAGCCAACCTTCTATAGGTTCTAAAGAACCCTGAATGTCCTCCCAACAAAGAAGCATGAAACTCTTTGCAAAGAATTGGAATCCTAGAAGATTGCTTGGACAGAACCAACTTGCCTTTATAAAACAACCTGTGATCCTTCAAAGTATACCCTTTATGAGCCTCAGGATCCACAATCAGATCTTGTACAATGGCCTGTAGCTTGGGATCTTGCAACATCTCAGTTTGCCACTCCTCAAAGTCATTCACCTTAAGAACTGACAATGCACAATATGAGCTTCTCCTGGACATGGCATCAGCAGCTGAATTGTCCTTCCCAGGCTTATATTGTATCTCAAAGTCATAACCTGAGAGTTTAGAAATCCATTTGAACTGCCCCTCTCCCACAACCTGTTGCTCAGTAAGGAACTTCAAACTCTTTTGATCTGTTCTAATTATGAAATGCCTTCCTAAGAGATAATGCCGCCACCTTTGGACAGCTCTGACCACTGCCATTAACTCTCTTTCATAAACTGATTTAGCTTGACTTCTATCTGAGAGTGTAGCACTCCAGAAAGCCAGAGGCTTCCCTTCCTGAGTCAAAACTGCTCCTAGACCAGTACCTGAAGCATCTGTTTCCAGAACAAAGACCTTGGAAAAATCTGGAACAGCCAAAGTAGGTATCTCTGTCAAAGTGTGCTTAAGAGCTTCAAAAGCCTGTTGGGGACTAGGTCCCCACTGAAAACTATCTTTTTTTAGTAGCTGTGTCAAAGGCCTAGCTATCTTGCCATAATCCTTGACAAACCTTCTATAGTATCCAGTAAGACCTAGAAATCCCCTTAAGCTCTTCAAGTCTTTAGGGACTGGCCACAACCACATAGCTTCCAATTTCTTTGGATCAGCTGCCACAGTTCCAGCAGATAACACATGTCCTAGATATTCAATCTGGCCCCTTCCAAACACACTCTTCTTACCATTGATTTTAAGATCATGTTGGTCCATCAATTGCAGAACTTGTGTCAAGTGAACAACATGTTCCTCCATGGTCAAACTGTAAATCAAAATATCATCAAAAAAAACTAGAGCACACTTTCTCAAAACTGGTCTCAGCACCTCATTCATCAGAGACTGAAAAGTGGAAGGAGCATTGGTGAGGCCAAAGGGCATCACCAAAAACTCATAGTGGCCCTCATGGGTCCTGAATGCTGTCTTTTCCACATCCTCTGCCTTCATCATAATTTGATGATATCCTGATTTCAGATCAATTTTGGAAAACACTCTAGCTGGACCAATCTCATCTAAGAGTTCATCAATGACTGGAATAGGAAATTTATTAGGGACTGTGATTTTGTTCAAAGCCCTATAGTCTACACAAAATCTCCAGCTACCATCTTTCTTCCTAACCAAAATCACTGGACTTGAATATGGACTAATACTAGGTCTAATGATTCCAGCATTGAGCATTTCAGCCACTAACTTTTCTATTTCATTTTTTTGGTAATGGGGATACCTGTAAGGCTGAATGTTGGGAATGGATGCACCTTCTTTCAGATGAATGGCATGGTCATGTCTTCTCTGAGGGGGCAATTCAGTAGGTGCTGCAAACAGTGCTGGAAAATCTGACTAAACTGCCTTCAACAACTCTGGAGTTTCCTCTGCTTTAGCCACCTCTTTTTCTAACATTTGATATTGAAGCACATATCCCTCTCCCTGCTGTTGAATGGCTTTAACCAATGCATTCATGGAAGCTCTCTTCTTCAGCAATTCAGGCTCCCCTTTGAGGACTACCTTTTTATTTCCCAGTTTGAACTTCAAGGTCAGCTCTTCAAAATTGGCTTTGATGTCCCCCAATCCTGCTAGCCATTCTAGACCAAGCACAACATCCACTCCTCTTAATCCAAACAAAAAGAAATCTTGAGTTACCACAAATCCTTGAATCTGCACACTGAGATTCTTACACACCCCCTTGCTTTTCACTACATGTCCATCCCCTACTTCTACTGTGTAAGCTGGAGTTTCTGTAATTTGTAACTCCATTTCTCTTGCCAAGGACTGAGAAATGAAATTATGTGTTGCTCCACAATCTACCAGCACCACTATGGCAGTTCCTTTCAATTTTCCCCAAACCTTGAGATTGTGTTTGGATGGAGGATTGTAGAAATCCAAGGGATTTTAAATTCTAGGGAATTTAATTGATTCAATTGAATTCCCTTGATTTTCAAATTCCCTTGTTTGGATAAGGTGATTAAATTCCATCAATTTTAAAATTCTTTGTTTGGGTAATGCTAGGGAATTCAATTGAATCAATTGAATTTCCTTTATCTTATTTTTTTAATCTAATTAATATTATTTGGATAATTATAATAAAAAAACTTAACTTAAAATTAACCCAGAATTTTATAATCGGCCCAAACCCCCTGAATTGACTCAAAAATCTGAAATTAGTTGGATCACAAATTTCTAATACATTCATGGAGATATCACATTTCCTATTACTTTAAATTTAAAACTGTGTTTTTAACAAGTGCTAACATCAATCCAAATGAAAATTAAATAAAAGAAAGTCTCAACAGTAACAAGTGCTAACATCAATCCAAATGAAAATTAAATAAAAAAAAGTCTCAACAGTAACAAGTGCTAACATCAATCCAAATGAAAATTAAATAAAACAAAGTCTCAACAGTGGCATAATGAAAAGTTGGAAACACTACAAATGAGTCTATAAACTATAGCAAATCACAAATCAGTGCATAAAAGCTAAGATGTAATCTTTCTTTCTCTCCATGGGAAGAGCTTTCAAAATCTCCAACTTATTTGGATTTTCTGAAAGCCAATCCACTGCTTTTAGCCATTGAGTGCCATTAAGGTCCGGAATGTTCTTTAGCTCATCCATCACATCATGAACCACTTCTTGGACATTTTTCACCCCTTTTCTAGTTGCTTGCACAAATTCACTCAAAGACTCAGCCACTTTATTCATTGAAGTAATTATCCCATTCTTCTCTCCACTTTTTCCCTTTTTGAATTCCATTGGTTGTTTGCTTTTCCTTGTTGTAGAGCTTTGTTCATCAGCATCAATATCCGCAATATAAGCTCCATCCTCATTTGCTTCTTTGCTCATGATGTCATCCGCATCCAAGGATGTCTCCGCTCCAATTCCTGTTGCTCTATCTTTAGCACACAAGTCTACAATGTCATCCCAATTAGCAATCACCTTAAATCGAAACCTCTTAGCGTCATTATGTGACTACAAAGAAAATAGGCAGCATATTAATACTAACACAAACATTAATTTAATTAAATAGTAATAACATTAAAAATGATTACCTTGACATACTCATTCCATGCATCTTCATTTGTAACAGAAATCATATATTTGGTTCCATCCCAATCAAAACCACTTTGACTAAGGATGTCACTAACAATGCCATACCATGATCTCCACAGCTTGATGCGGTTTTTAACATTCTCTCCAATAAGTTGCAAATTGAAGCGTGAAGACAACATTTGAGCCGCAGTGTTATATGCCACTGCTAAAAGCATAGCAATGACACTAGCAACAATGAATGCTATTTGCTCCTGCAATTTTGCCTCTTCTTCTTCTTCATTTCTTTTACGTTTTCGTAAAAGAACTGAAGTGTCAACTACTCTAAGATCCATTTGTTAACTAAAAAAAACATATAATAAAACATCAATATTGCATGACACTATAAAGAAAATAGGAAGTAAGAGAAGCTAACTCAATCAGATTCAAAATCAGCTAGTTTAAACATAAAAATGGATAAGATGTGATTAAAAAGCTCATATAATAAGATGTGATTAAAACATATATATGTGTTTGGTTTTATGATGAAATGTTCTAAAATCAATTCAGACTATAAGCTGCAAGTCTTATCTCTGTGCAGATTATAAAACTAAACTTGGACATAATAGCAGAGTTGATGGACCTCTTTTCCAACTAAATTGAATCTATTCCGGAATAACCACAGCAATGAAAATGTAATAAAATCTCCTTTACTCCATAAATTCTTTTTGCTGATAAATTATGAGCATGACTTTTGACAAGCAAGAAATAACAAATTCCATATCAGATTTTCAGAAGCAAAGCAGGTTTGGATTAAGATATTTTACCTGGTTCAGATTATCGGACTAACTAGTTACTACCAATTATTCTAAGCTCTAGAAGGTGAAGTAGTCCTACTACAAGTCATAGAAATTATCAGGGCACACAAAATGAAACGAAATCCCAGCAAGTATTCTAAAACTACCTAGCACTCATCTTCAGTTGGCACTTGGCAGTATATCATCCTCAAACTCCTAAATTAAATGCTTATGTTACATACACCTATTTGTAACATCTTCAAGTTAACATGCTTCCTCAAATGATCACAAGCCTTTACTAATCATAAAATTAGGAAGCAACAAAATTTAGTAAACAGTTAACCACCCAATCCGAGTTCTACAAATATATCATTTGATAAGTCACCCCAAAAAGAAAGAAAAGAACAAGCATACTGCTCCAATGTAGGGGCACTGAAACAAGTGGGAAATTAATGTTTTAAGAAGAGGTAACCTACCTTCTGCCTCAATGAATAACATACTGCTGCAAAGCCAGGAAATTCATTAACTAGCGGCTTAAAAATCAACCTGAAAACGCCAGTAAATCCTATATTTTTTACCTGAAGAACAGAGAGTGTAAGAGCACAAAATCAGAAAGGTTTTAGTCACAACTATCCCTATAATTTTATTCACAACTATCCCTTTTAGTTTCAGAGCTAAATGACAATATGTCCAATTAAATAAACTGGAAGAATTTGCTAGTGAAAAGTTCTTTCTATCCTAATATGTCCATGGTTGTTTTGAAATAAAACTCACTACAAATATTAAAATCACAGGCTTGACTATAAGATGAAATGAATAACTTTACCTTCTTCTTTCTGCACTTCTTGGCAGAAGCAGAGTTGCTAGTGTATCCACTTATAGCAGTAGCCTGAAATATTTTTCCGATCATCAAGGATTAGCAAAAAACAGTGACAATAAACACAAATCAAATCACTGTCATGACAACTTGAATAATGCTTGAGGAATGCAATGCACCTTATTATATATAACACACATCATGCTATTGCTACTTGCTATAAAAATACTCTTTATTCATCAAACTCCTTCTCTGCATAATGGGATTTTGTCCCTTTGTTTCTCCCCAAAACCATCCTAATCTAGAAATACACCTACAAAAGCATACCATCACCATGGAAGGACCAAAGAAATTCCAAAAGGGTGGTTGGAAATCAAGGTGGGTCAAGGCCAAGAGCAACAGAGGATTAAAGTACCTTTGATTTACACATGAATTGAGGCCTAGTCAATTTTCAGATTCAGTTTGAGCAATTCTTATGTAACTCTAATTATTGTTTTGGTAAAAAAATAGAAACCATTGTCTTCCTCACCTATGTTCATCTGCTTCTGAACCAGGCACAAAATGGAGAAAAAAAACATCACAAACCCAGTACTAGCATCAACGAACGAAACTCAAGACAAGAACAAAACAGATATTTTCAACTCCAAAAACAAAATCAAATTCGAAAAAACAACAACAACCACAACAACAATACTGCAAAATTTGTGAAAGAATCAAGAGATTTTACCTGAATGAAGAGGGAAGAAAGAGCCACTCCATGAATCGGGAGAGCGAGAACGAGAGAACGAGATCGCAGAGAGGTTGAGATCGGGAGCGAGAACGAAAGAGCGAGATCGGGAGAGTGAGATCGGGAGAGCGAGAACGAGAGAACGAGATCGCAGAGAGGTTGAGATCGGGAGCGAGAGTGAGATTGGGAGCGAGAACGAGAGAGTGAGAGACACGAGCCAGTGAGGGATTTTCCAATTACTTCCAATTTTGAGGGTATTTTGATTACCCCATAATCCCTTCATTAAATTACCTCTTTTAATTACCAGTATTTTCAGAATTCCACAAATAAATATCCAAACAAGGTATTTCAATTTAAGGGATTTAAAATACCCTCTAGAATTACATTCCCCCCAAAAATCACCCCATCCAAACACAACCTGAGAGATTTCCTTGAAGAAATTCCCTGTATACTGTTTAGTGACAAGTGCTTTAACTCCATAGCTTCCTCAATTTCTTCAGTGAGAGGCTCTAGTGTCTCAATCTCTTCTTCCTCACCATCATCCCTCAGCAACATTACCCTGAATTGCTTATTCTTACAGATATGGTTTGGTCCAAACTTTTCATCACATCTGAAACACTCCCCTTTTCTCAACTTTTCCTTCATCTCTTCCCCAGTGAGTTTTCTGTAAACTCCTCCCCTGGCTGGCCTACCTCCTACTCTCTCATTAACACTACCACTAGATGATTGCACTGTGCCCTGAGTTACACTACCACTACTACTCTTCTGTCCAGTATCAATTTGCACAGATTTCTGAAAAGTTGTGGATCTAAAAGGTGGTTTGAAAGAGGAATTATACCTGCTAGTACTGCCAATTCCAGCCTTGCTCACAGCCAAGTTCTTCTGTTCCACCATCAAGGCTTTCTTGACCATGATTGTTAGAGATTTGGGCTCATAGAGCTTGATTTCTGCTGCAATTTCCTCCTTGAGTCCATTAACAAAAATATCCATGTAATGCTCTTCATCAATTCCCTTGAGCATTCCTGCAAATCTTTCAAATTGTCCTACAAACTCTTCAACACTACCTTCTTGCTTCAAAGCCAGCAAAGCCGCAAATGGACTAGAATTCGAGGTGAGTTGAAATCGTTCCAGCATGGCTTCCTTGAACTTGGTCCAAGTAGTCACCTGGTTGCAGGTTTCCCACCATTGGTACCAGCTCAATGCCTTTCCATCCAAGGCCACCATAATCGCTTGTACCTTCTCTTCCTCAGTCGCTCCCTTCAGTCGGAAGTAGCGTTCCAATTTCTGAATCCAACTGTACGCATCTTCTTCACCTTGGAAAACTGGAATGTCAAGCTTCCTCCAACGCTCTGTTTGTGCATTTGCAGTGCGCTGAAGATTCTCTCGCGCATCAGCTTCATCTCTTACGCTTCCCGGTTGTCCTCCGTTCACGGTGCGCTCCTCCTCCATTCGTCGGCGTTCTTGCTCGCCGTCGCTGTCGCCGTGCTCGCCGGCTCGCCGGCGCGTCATCGTCTCGACAATCGCTTCCAGATTGCGAAACCTCTGCTCCACGCGTTCATGCTCGATCGCACGCTCTCTCCGTTCTTCGTCGCGAATCCTCCTGTCTTCTTCGCGATTCCTGCGTTCTTCCTCGCGATCGCGATTCAGAACCTCAATGAATCTCTCAATCGCTTCCACTCTGGCTTCCATTCTGCTCGCTACCATAGACAAATCGATACCACAGCTCCTGGATGGAGCTCTGATACCAATTGATGAACTCACAGAAATGCTACTGGTTTATTGAAGAAAACAGAGACTCAATCCTCAAGTACTGAGGTTGAATTCTCAGGAATTACACAGAAGAATCAAGAACACTAACAAGAACCCTAGCCTCTGGAATTCGAGATCCAGAATCTCCCAAATCCTAACCAACTGAATAACTACCTGTAACTTCCCCCTTTCCCTTATTTATACTACTAAGTAGTTCTAACAGAATCACAACTATTAACAGAATTAGCCAGCTGTACTCTAACAGAAACAACTAACCATGCCAGCTGTTTATTAACAGATCAACTAACAATAACAGTCACACTAAGTTGTGACTTTCCTCTTGTTTCTTCTCTCATACACCTTCTTAATTGAAGGTCTATGCTCATCAACAGGCTTCTTATACACAGTTTCAAGATAGTCAACATAAGGTCCCTCAATTTCTCTGCAACCTTTGAAAGCATTTGCATCTGCCAAGCGTGCACCTATGTCGAGACGATCATACAACAAAACACCATTTCCAAACTCCATTTTTCTTGAGGCAGCTAGGAATCGAAGCTCATGTGCATGAAGTTTGATGAATGAATCAGGGAACCCTGGTGGCGGTTGCATTAGATCAAGGTCAGTTAAATCTGTTCCTTGGCTCTGTCTTGGACCATTCCAGAAGTAAGCTACTGATAATGGATTAACTATCCAGTATTGTATGCACTTGATTCCCAGTCTCCGAGTCAAGTTGGGTAGCCAGTGTTGGAAAACAAAGAAAACAATCTGTGGATTTAACTCCCTCAGGAGAGTTTCAACGTGGTTCTCTGTGCGATCCATGGCCGTGGCGATGAGTGGGAATTAAGAGAAGGGCACATCTGATGTGGTTTCAGCATCATGAGGAAGGCCATCAACATGAGGAACAGAAATGGGGACAAAGGTGATGAGATGTGGGTGAAGGTTGAGATGTTGTAACTTTGCTTGTGTTCTTTTGGGGATGAAGAAGGAGATTCTGTGTCCTCTCTTTGCTAATTTGGTTGAGAGGTGGAGACATGGGGTTAGGTGCCCCATTGCAAACCATGGAAACATTGCTATGTGTAGAGAAGTTGAATCCATGGCTGCAAGTTGAGACACTAGATCGAATGAAGTATTTGTGTGTATCCCTTTCCTATATAAGCACAAATATTTGTACTATCAAACAATGCATACACCTTAGAATGGATGTACATAAATCTTTATTGAAAATCATCCATGTATGATTTTTTGTGTCCTGCAATTTGCGACGCCACAAACCACAGATGTCAGGTGTTTGTCACAAAAACATAGTACACGAATCAGAACTCAATCTTTATTTAGATTTGATATGTTCACACTCTCATTCTTTTACATATCATTCTCACTCATTCTCTCTTTTGTTTTCACTCATCTTTTCCTACCTATCAAATCATCTATTAAATCTCATATTTTCTCTTTTCTTCTCCTATATCTCATTAGATGGAGGAGGTGTATTGGAATTATGTATGGATTATTTTCCATCTTATCTTTATTGAAGCACATAATATGTTGGTTCTACAGTTCTACTGCTGGATGCAGTAGGTTAAACTACTCTCCCCTACAGAAAAAAAAAATAATAAAGAAATTCTTATAATAAAAGATATTAATTTCGATTCAAAATATGTTGATTCCATTCATATTTTTATTTTTCTTTGTCTACTTCAATAGTTTATTCGACTGCGTGAGGTGCGGGTCGAAATATTTAATTTCCCATTGCTGGGTTGGCGGGTTCAAATTGTAGTGTGCGGTAAATGGTCACATCAATTTAGATATTAAAACGTTGTTGTTATGCCCGAGTTAAGTACAATTTTAATTGGGAAAAGTTCACACTCGGTTCTGACACTAATAGTTTTAAACTATTCAATATCTTTTGTTGAATAATTGGATCTTAAAATTCACTATTTAATTGAAAGTCATTGCAACATAGATCATATGTACAAAATTTTACATTGATCTATTTTTTTTTTTGCAAGTTACATTGATCTAGAATCTTATGCCATTAAGATATATTAAGATTAATGTCATATAGACATCTTAGTATATGTGAAAAAGAATTATTTGATTACAAATTTTAGTTTTTAAAAACTTTCGGCACAAATACTGTAGGTGATAAATAGTTGTATTTGTATGGTTAGTTTGACAAAAAATATTTTTATCAAAAGTTATTAATGTTGTAAGATTAGAAGTGTGTAGGGGTATAAGTTAATCCCTCCCCATTCTGTACATTAGTAGCATGTCTTATTCTTGAGTTCTGATTCGATTTTGGTTTTTGTACTGCACATATTATGCTAGTCAAATTTTGCTCATAAACTGTTTGATAAAAGACCTATGTAAACAATTGAGTTCATTATATTTATTTGTAAGCTACTGAATTAGATATGTGACATTGAAACTAATTTATAGCAACTCTCTAAGCCTTTCACAGATACTATCCACACATGAGGACTCTAAGTTGTTGCTTAGTAATAAGTTCCTCACTTTGGTATGATTTGCTCTCACTTCCCTTCCTAGTTCATTCCCTTCATCCATCACAATTTTCACAGCTTTGCACACACTTTCTTTTGTGAACAAGCCATCTTCTTCACCTTTCTCCACTTCCACCCCAACCTTTAACTTTAAACTCATTATTCGTGCATTCATGATATGATCAGAACCGAGTCGCGGCAGCAGAACCATTTGACTAGTGCTGATAAGTGCCTCAGTTATAGAAGCTGCTCCACAGTGTGTTATGAAGCACCCCACTGAAGGGTGTCCTAAAATCAATTGTTGTTGAATCCAACCTCCATATGCAATCCCTCTTCCTTTCACCCTTTCTTTGAATCCTTCTGGAAGAGCTTCCTCAATAGAATCAAATCCAGTTGGGGGCTTAAGAGCTGCAAGAAATGGAAAACCTGATAGCTCAAGTCCAAGCAACAACTCTTGGAACTGATTTTGCTGTAATGGACCTTCACTTCCATATGCACAGAAAACCACAGAACCAGAATTGAATTTCCCAAGCCATGAAACCCAATTTTCTTCTAAAGTAGAGTTTGATGGCTCTGGTAAAAGAGGCCCTGAAAGCAGAACAGGCTTCTTATACACAGTTTCAAGATAGTCAACATAAGGTCCCTCAATTTCTCTGCAACCTTTGAAAGCATTTGCATCTGCCAAGCGTGCACCTATGTCGACACGATCATACAACAAAACACCACTTCCAAACTCCATTTTTCTTGAGGCAGCTAGGAATTGAAGCTCATGTGCATGAAGCTTGATGGATGAATCAGGGAACCCCTGAGGCGGTTGCATAAAATCAACTTCAGTTAACTCTATTCCTTGGCTCTGTCTTGGTGCGATTCCGAGGTAAGCTGTTGTTACTGGATTACTGATCCAGTATTGGACACTCTTGATGCCAAGGCTCCTTGTGATATTGGGTAGCCAGTGTTGGAAATCAAAGAAAACAATTTGTGGGTTTAGCTGAGTGAGGAGAAGTTTGATGTCGTTTTCAGTGCGATCCATAGCTGTCATGATGAGTGGAGCTAAAGAGAAAGACACATCTGAAGTGGTTTCAGCACCGCGGGGAAGGCCATCAACATGAGGAACATTGATGGGAAAAAAGGTAATAAGGTGTGGGTAGAGATTGAATTTCTCTAACTTGGTTTGTGTTCTTTTGGGGATGAAGAAGGAGATTCTGTATCCTCGTTTTGCTAATTTGTTTGAGAGGTGGAGAAATGGGGTTAAGTGCCCCATGGCAAACCATGGAAACATTGCTATGTGCAGAGCTGGTGTGTCCATGGTGGCTGCAGGCTGCAGGCTGAGACACTGAAGTGAAGAGAATGAAGTATATATTTAAATGTGCCCGTCTCTTTCATAAAATAAGGAGAAATTCTTAGGTGAACACCCACCTAACACATAATAAGTGGGACAAGTTCAACCGCTGGTGCATCAAATAAGAAACAAGTCTAGTCTGCAGAAAGACAAATAAAAGCAAAACCTCCTTGGAGCTATTAAGGTTGGCTTACCTGAATTTCCCTTAAGCATATGCCAAAGTATAGTATATATCTTATGCTTTCAATATTAATTGAACACACCCAGAGCCGGCTCAAGGGTAAAGCCACCCAAACAAGGGCTTTAGGCCTCCAATTTTTTTTTGTTTTTTCTTAAGTAAAAAAGACCTCCAATTTTATTTTTATTAAGTAAAAAAGGCCCTCAAAATTAAAATTAACAAAATTTTATATTAGATCAAATATGTTTCAAGGTCCCCAAAATTAAAATTCGCTTTAAGCCTCATTTGGTGTTGGACCGGCCCTGAACACACCATCATTAGTGGTTACTTTCAAGAAAAGAATTGCCAATAAAAGGCAGTGCCTTGATTCCATTCATGTATGTACATTTTATTTTCTTTTAGTTTATTCAGCTTGAATCGTGGGTCCAAATATTTAATTTCCTATTGCAGGGTGGGCGGTTTCTTATGTTTGTATGTGTTTTTCTTTGGATTCCCTTCAATATACACCTTTTTTTTTTGAAATCTAGTAATGCCCTATTTGTGGCGGTGGCTGCCACAAATGTCAGTTTAAAAGACGAATAATGTTGAGTTTACAAACCATTTTCATCTCCACCTTATTTAAATGTAAAGAAAAATAAGTGATATGATATGTGATGTGACAGAAAATGCAGAGAGAAATAGAAAGAAGAAATGAGATGAAAGAGAAAGTGAGCTGTGAATGAGTGGGAATAGATAGACCACCAACACAGGGTAACACCTAATAACCATCCAATTTGTATGGATAAATAACGAGTTAGCACTAGGAGAGTTCCTAGACAAATGGGTTTCTATGCAAAAAAAAAACATAATAATTATATTGTAACAACGTCATGATAAAAAAGTAAATGATGTAACTTCATGTAATTTAAGATTGATGCCTCAAATGGTGAGGCGTCCTATGATGGATTATAACATAGTGATTGTCATGTCTAATCTACTATTATTGGCAATTCTTTTCTTGAAAGTGGTTTCCTTCAATGGCCTCTCCCTCCTCATTTTTCATCAGATAGAAGAAACTGCCTTAGTTTTTTTTTTTTTTTTTTCCTTTGTCTTTCACTTCAGAACCACACACAAAAAACTAGAGTATCTTTAGCAAATGGTGAAATCAATTTAGATATTGCTTGTTGCCTTAAAACGTTGTTGAGATGGTGGAGTTAAGTACAATTTTCACTTCTGTTTTGGGTGCTGCTTCTTTTCTCGGGTTTTGTGCCTCCTTGTAGTGTTCTTGCCTTGCTTTGTTTTGTCAGGAGCTCTGCTTCTCAAGGAACTTATCTGGAGCGGTTTCATATTTAATGTGCTGTACAGAGCAGATTTTGTGTTTTCATACCTGCTTCTCAAGTTATAAATTTAGTGCCCGTTTGCATAAACAGTTTCCCGTTCGCCATAAAAGAAAACACATCCAAACACATTAACAGAAAACAATTTTTGGCACATCGACTCATATGTACATCGACTCATATAAATAGTTTCTCGTTCGTCATAAAAGAAAACACACATCCGAACACATTAACAGAAAACAAATTTTTGGCACATCAACTCATGTATATGACAAAAATAAGTTCAACGCAAATTCAAACATATACTCGCTATGTTTTCTCACTTTTCTACTCAGGTAGAATTTGCAACAACTCTTGAAGCCTTTGGCAGAAAGTATCAACACATGAGGACTCTAAATTTTCACCCAGTAATAAATTCCTCACTCTGGTATGATTTGCTCTCACTTCTCTTCCAAGCTCACTCTCATCATCCATCACAGTTTTCACAGCTCTGCATACACTTTCTTTAGTGAATAACCCGTCTTGTTCTTCTTTCTCCACTTCTACCCCAACCTTTAATTGTGCACTCATCACCCGCGCATTCATGATATGATCAGAGCCTAACCGCGGTAGCAGCACCATTTGACAGGTGCTGACAAGTGCCTCAGTGATAGAAGCTGCACCACAGTGTGTTATGAAGCAACCAACAGAAGGGTGTCCTAAAATCAATTGCTGCTGAACCCAACCTCCATATGCAATCCCTCTTCCCTGAACCCTTTCTTTGAATCCTTCAGGAAGAGCTTCTTCAATAGACTCAAATCCAGTAGGGGGCTTAAGTGCTGCAAGAAATGGAAAACCTGTTAACTCAAGACCAAGCAACAATTCCTGAAACTGATTCTGCTGTAATGGACCTTCACTTCCATATGCACAGAAAACCACAGAACCAGAATTGAATTTCTCAAGCCATGAAACCCATTTTTCCTCCAAAGTAGAGTTTGATGGCTCTGGTAAAAGAGGGCCTGAAAGCAGAACAGGCTTCTTATATACATTTTCAAGATACTCTGCATATGGTCCATCAAGTTCTCTGCAACCTTTGAACCCAATTGCATCTGACAAGCTTGTACCCGTGCCTAAGCGATCATGAAACAAAATACCACTTCCAAACACCAGTTCCCTCGTGCCAGCTAGGAATCGAAGTTCATGTTTATAAAACTTAAAGGATGAACCAGGGAACTCTGTTCCTTGGCTCTGTCTCCCAAGGGAAGTATTGAACACTCTTGATGCTGATGTTACTGGATTAACTATGAAGTACTGGACACTCTTGATGCCAAGGCTCCTTGCCATGTTTGGTAGCCAGTGTTGAAAATCAAAGAAAACAATTTGTGGGTTTAGCACCCTCAGCAGAGGTTCAATGTCCTTCTCTGTGTGATCCAAAGCTGTGGCAAGATTTGAGAATAAGGAGAAGGGAACTTCTGAAGTGGTTTCAGCATTATGAGGAAGGCCATCAGCATGAGGAACAGTGATGGGGATAAAGGTAATAAGATTTGGGTGAAGGTTGAGATGTTGTAACTTTGCTTGTGTTCTTTTGGGGATGAAGAAGGAGATTTTGTGTCCTCTTTTTGCTAATTTGTTAGAGAGGTGGAGATAAGGGGTCAGGTGCCCCATAGCAAACCATGGGAACATTGCTATGTGCAAAGAAGGTGAATCCATGCTGCAGGTTGAGATATTGAATCAAATGAAGTATATGTATTTTTATCTCTCCCTAACAGTAAGACAAATAAAAAGCAAACCTTTTTAATCTCCTTGGAGCTAGTAAGGTTGGCTTACCTGAATTAATCAGCTCAAGCAATAAGCATATACCAAAGTATACAATATATCCTATGCTTTCCAATTTCAATTGAACTCACCATCATTAGTGGTTACTTTCTAGAAATGAAAACCATGATTCCATTCTTATATTTACATTTTGACTTTCTTTGTCTACATAGTTTATTCAACAGCGTGAAGTGGAGGTCTAAATATTTAATTTTCTACCGGAGGGTTTGGCGGATTCTTGTGTTTGTATTTGTTCTTCTTTTAATCGCATTCAATAGGCTTAAATACTTTATTGGTCCCTGAGATTGTAAAGGGAATCAAATCTGATCCTTGTAAAATTTTCGCATCAAATTGGGTCCCCAAAATTGTTTTTTTAATCTAATTGGGTTCAAAGTGTGTTTCAGCATGATGTGGCACAAATTTTACCCAATTAGTATTTCCACTTGGATTTATTTTTTATTTTTAATGCAGACGTGTAAATGATTTTAACAAATTAAAATTAAACCCGAATTAAAAACCTAATTTCTCATCTCTATTCATCCCACACAACCTCCTTCTCATCTTCCCTTTCTGCAATCGATGGGTTGACAGGGGGAGCTTCTCGTGGTGGGTGGTTCAACGTTGTGTGTGGTTGCTATTTGTGAGGTTGCTGGTATTATGGGGCGTGGCTTGTAGCAGCGGTGGGTGGTATGGCAGGGGAGGCGGTGATGTTACTTGAGGCCTTGCTTGTATCTGTCTCTGTCCAACAAGGGGTAGAAATGATTGTGTGCCTGGGCTAAATTGCTCATTGCTTTCCTCGTGTGGTTTTTTTTTTCTTTCTTGCCACTGTGCTTTTACTATTGTCTTTGATTTTGATTCCAGCTTGTAAACTTTATTTGGCATAACTTGTGCCGTTTTATCATATATTGTCATGGCTTATCCAAACAAAAAACCATACCACCATGCTATTGTCTGGATTTCATATATCGGTATGTGGGTGAGGCAAGGGTGGCGTTGCTGGTTTGAGAAGAGAATCAGTGGGTAGGATTTTGTGGCAGGGGAAAGAGGAAGGTTATTGAGGGGTTTTAATTTAAGGGGTTTGGGGTTATTTAGGAATTTTAATTTAGTTTGATGTTTTGGTTTGTTAGTGATTTTTGAAGATGAATGAGGATGAAGAGGAAGATAAATTTCTGGGTTTTTAAATTTCTGGATTTGAAGATGAATGAGTATGTTTAAGTGGTGAGGTTTTTTTCAGATTAGGTTAGGTCTTTTAGATTAGATTCGGTTTTTTTTTTCGTTACAAGATTAGTTTTTTTTAATGTTATGAGTTGAAATTAAAAAAAAGAATTGAAATTAATTATATTAAAAAAAATGAAATAGTCAAGTGGAATAGCTGAGTGGGATTAAAAACAAGCCACATCAGACCTAGACACACTTTGAACGAAATTAGATTAAAAAAAATAAGTTAGGGACTCAATTTGATGCAAATATTTTACAAGGATCAGGTTTGATTCCCTTTACAATTTTAGGGACCAAAAAGGTATTTAAGCCCCTTGAATATTTCACCATTTTTTATGGACATTTAGTGACACCTGCTATTTGTTGTGGGGTTTATGACTACTACAAGGTACAGAGTTTAAAAGAAATATTAAATTTGATTGGGGCCTATCAAGTATCAAAAGCCCCACAAACTGTACGTGCACTTTCTAGATGCACAGTTTGTTTGTGATGGTTTCAAGCCGCTTTGAAACATGTTTGATATTTTTCTCAACCTCTGCATTTTGTGGCGAAAAAACAACCACAAATCCCATGTGTTGCTAAGTGCCAACTGCCAACCAAAAGGAGTGTCCATCAATTTCCTTTTTTCATTTAGTGAATAAGTATGAGATAATGATATAAGATAATGAAGCCCGCTAATTAGATTTATGAAATTATGACTCGAATTTAATACCCGAGAGGTGAATTGTTATTGGTGAGTCGTCCCGTGATTAATTATAGCATAGTGATTGCCATGTCTAATCTGCCACTAAAGATTCCTATTTTTCATGAAGTTTAATTTTAAGATTTATCTTTTTTTTTTCTACAAGCAATTCAATTCTTTCATTATTAAACTAGTCTCTGAAGCAAAATGTTAGCATCAAATCAATTTATAATTGCTTGTTGCCTTAAAACGTTGTAGAGATGGTGGAGTTAAGTGCAATTTTAACTTCTGTTTTTTGGGCTGCTTCTTTTCTCTGGTTTTGTGCCTCCTTGGAGTCTTGCCCTGCTCTGTTTTGTCAGGAGCTCTGCTTCGCAAGGAACTTATATGGGGTGGTGTCATATATAATTAGCTGAACTGTGCAGATTTTGTGTTTTTACCTACGTTCATATTTGCCGGGTACTCTGGTGATAAATTTAGGAATAATCTTTTATCTACACCGGTGTGAAAAGGAGGCAGAGGATTAAAGAGATAGAAATAAATGAGAGAAAATGTAAAGGTGTGATAGACGATTTGATTGATAGAGAAAAAAGAAATAAAAAAAACATTAAGGTAAAAAAGATGTGGAAATGTGTATGAATCGTAAACATATTGTTCATATGTTTACGATTAAGTGATGCGGGAGCAGATTAATTAGGAATTTATTATTTTTAGTATTTTTAAATATATTTAGGATCTATTCCGAATCTATTCTGTTTCAATTAGAATCTTTTAGGATCATATTTATTTTTGGTTAGGAACTTATTTATTTGCAATTAGGATCTTTTATTTTCAATTAGGATCTTTTAGGATATTATTTATTTTTCTATTAGGATATTTTCTTTTCCTATTTAAGCACTTGTAAGGCAATAGCCTATTCAGTTTTTAATTGATAATAAAATTCAAGAGTTTTCTCTTCTTCTCTGGTGGATTCCAGTGTATTTTCTAGGGTTTTAGCGCTGGCTAACTCCCTTTCTGGTGGATTCCAGAAACCTTCTTTTTAGGATTTGCGCTTGCAATCCTAGTTCGACTTCCGCTGTATCAAGTGGTATCAGAGCAGGTTTCTCCTGTCTCTTTTCGTAGCTTGATCAATCATGGGAGATCAAACAGCAACCAAAGCAGACTTGAAGGATGTTACCGCGGTCCTCACTGCTATGACGCAACAGGTGGCGACGTTCACGGCGACTATAACGGCGCAAATCAACAACACCTACAAAGTGAATCGGAACCGGCAAGACAGGAGAGGGAAACCACATAGGTTTCTGTGTGACAACGACAACAATCACTCTGCTATATACTTACCTTCCCAATCCTTACCTTCACCATCGGTATCTCATCCTTATTACCAAGTTCAGTACCCAACCTCTAAAACCACCGAAACTCCACACCCCCAACCTGCTACATCCAACCTTATCAATCCTTACCCAACATATCACCGACTGCAAATCCAATTTCCTTGCCACAACCCCTACCAAAACCTACTTCAAATTCATGTCCATCTGCAAGACCTATGTACGCAACTTCTTCGGAATCAGATTCTCAAATTTCATTTGCGCCATCCTCTATTGTTGACATGGAAGATGAGGCAAAAATGTTGGTGGATGATTTGTACCATCTGCACAGAAACCAAGGGAAGTTGACGTTACAAAAGATGAAAACTTTGGCCACATGAAGTCCTCAGAGTTTCTTACATTCAAATCTTCAACTCCACTTCCTACAGGAGTACAAAGCACTATCCCCTATAATTCAAAAGCCCCCAAGGTTATTTTGGAGAAACTAGAGAGGTTAGAATTGCTTAAAGATAGTGATGGTGCTCATGAGATATTTGTTGAAGGAGATGATGAAAAGAGTTCGGAGTTGTAGTAATGGTGTTGTTCGTTTGGTTGGTTTGCATATTGAAGCCTTTTATTTAGAAGAGAACTTGTGGTCAAGTTCTTTGGAAGAAGAGGAGAATGTAAAGACATCAGAGGCACTTGGTTATGACGCATTCATGCGGGCATCAGATAGTTCTACACAAATTTGGGTATTTGACCCTAGCATTCTTAATATTGTTCATTAGTTCCGGACAGAGGCCTCCTTTGTTTTTTTTTTGTTACGTTAGAACTCGGGGTCGAGTTCTTCACAAGAAGAGGAGCCTGATACAGGAGCAGATTAATTAGGAATTTATTATTTTTAGTATTTTTAAATATATTTAGGATCTATTCCGAATCTATTTTGTTTCAATTAGAATCTTTTAGGATCATATTTATTTTTGGTTAGGAACTTATTTATTTGCAATTAGGATCTTTTATTTTCAATTAGGATCTTTTAGGATATTATTTATTTTTCTATTAGGATATTTTCTTTTCCTATTTAAGCACTTGTAAGGCAATAGCCTATTGAGTTTTTAATTGATAATAAAATTCAAGAGTTTTCTCTTCTTCTCTGGTGTTGCTCTGATACCACTTGATGCAGCGGAACGCACAAGAGTTTGCAAACGCACAAACCCTTGTGCAGTTTACATTAACGCAAATAAGAAAACACGCATCCAAACACACTAATGGAAAACTAAAACTTTAACACATTAACTCACATGTGTACTCTTGGTAGAATTTACAACAATTTTTGAAGCCTTTGACAGAAAGTATCAACACATGAGGACTCTAAGTTTTCGCTCAGTAACAAGTTCCTCAATTTGGTATGATTTGCTCTCACTTCTTTTCCGAGCTCACTCTCATCATCCATCACAGTTTTCACAGCTTTGCACACACTTTCTTTTGTGAACAAGCCGTCTTCTTCACCTTTCTCCACTTCAACCCCAACCCTTAACTTCGCACTCATCACCCGTGCGTTCGTGACATGATCAGAACCAAGTCGCGGCAGCAGCACCATTTGACAGGTGTTGACAAGTGCCTCAGTTATAGAAGCTCCTCCACAGTGTGTTATGAAGCAACCAACAGAAGGGTGCTCTAAAATCAGTTGCTGCTGAATCCAACCTCCATATGCAATCCCTCTTCCATGAACCCTTTCTAAGAAGCCTTCAGGAAGAGCTTCTTCAATAGATTCAAATCCAGTAGGTGGCTTAAGTGCTGCAAGAAATGGAAAACCTGATAGCTCAAGTCCAAGCAACAACTCTTGGAACTGATTTTGCTGCAATGGACCTTCACTTCCATATGCACAGAAAACCACAGAACCAGCCTTGAATTTCCCAAGCCATGAAACCCATTTTTCCTCTAAAGTAGAGGTTGATGGCTCTGGTAAAAGAGGCCCTGAAAGCAGAACAGGCTTCTTATATACAGATTCAAGATAATCCACATAAGGCCCCTCAATTTCTCTGCAACCTTTGAAAGCCATTAAATCTGCGAAACGTGTACCCATGCCAAAGCGATCAGGAAAGAAAATTCCACTTCCAAATACCACTTTCGCGAAGGAAGCTATGAATCGAATTTCATGTGCATAAAACTTTAATGGTGGATCATCAGGAAACCCCAGTGGCGGTTTCATGCAATCGACTTCAGTAATTTCACTTCCTTGGCTCGGTCTTGGGGTTCCAAAGTAAGCTGATGTTGCTGGATTAACTATAAAGTATTGGACACTCTTGATGCCAAGGCTCCTAGCCATGTTGGGTAGCCAATATTGAAAATCAAAGAAAACAATTTGTGGCTTCAGGTCCATCAGGAGAGGTTCAATGTCCTTCTCTGTCAAATCCAAAGCTGTGGCAAGATTTGAGAATAAGGAGAAGGGAACATCTGAAGTTGTTTCAGCATCATGAGGAAGACCATCAACATGAGGAACAGTGATGGGGACAAAGGTAATGAGTTGTGGGTGCAGGTTGAGATGTTCTAATTTGGCTTGTGTTCTTTTGGGGATTAAGAAGGAGATTCTGTGTCCTCTCCGTGCTAATTTGTTAGAGAGGTGCAGAAATGGGGTTAGGTGACCCATGGCAAACCATGGAAACATTGCTATGTGCATAGGAGCTGAATCCATGGCCGCTTGAAGCCTTGAACTATTTGCTGTTTCTCTTCCTGTGTGAAGGCTAAAGTTTTGAGGGTTGAATATGCTATCTTTTACACTCTTACTCTTCTAGTGATCTAGTCTTGTTTTGTTTTTATTCGGTCTCCTGATAAAAATATAAGACTCGTGAACCACAGTATGCATTATTAAAATAGTGTTTTGAATTGAAAGAGACCGCCTAACAGCCATTTATATTAGACAGGGCATCTAACAGCTACCGCACAATATAATATGGTGTCATCTAAGAAGATAAAGAGAAAATTGGCTAGAAAAAAAGTGCAAACACTGTTTAATGTCTGAAAATGAGACAAATTAAAAACATAAAAATGAGTTGTAGAAACTTACATTGTGCAAACATCCAACACTACTACTCAGTATGAGAAAAAAAGAGAAGAGTGACAACTAATTGAAACAAATCCAACCAAACCTTAGACAAGGTGTTAACTTTGTGAAAATGAGATCAATTAAACACATAAAAATGATTCGTAGATCCTTGCACTATGCCGACATCCATCAGATACGCAGATTGAGAAAAGAAGAGAAGAATGAGAAGTAATTGAGACAAATCCAACCAATCACCTTAGACAAGGTGTTAACTTTGGGAACAATGGCGAACAGGTGCTCTGGTGATGGAGAACTGAATGCTTTGCTAGTGCTCCTTTGCTGAGTGGTTTCTCTATTGTGGTTCTCCTTCTTCCCGATGTTGGGTCCTCCGCCGGTGGTACCTAAGAAGACACCTGCGACGCCCAAGTCACTAAGAGTTTTAGTGGTAAGTTGGGGCTAGGATCATTTGTATGCCTTAGTTTGTTTCATGTCCCTTTATATAGGTGAAGGTCGGAGCGTCTTACTCTCGTCAATGTCATCTGAATTCCTAGGCGCGGCATGGTTCTCAGTGAGCCCTTGGATCTTCTATGTTGAACATCCTTCCTGCAGGTCGATGAACGGTGGATATGCGCTTTGTTGTCTACGCTGCTTGACGTTGGACAATAGATCGTTGACCCTAGTGTATTCAAGCAGGAAAGACATCGGGGGAAAAGATTTGGAGTTTTCCTCGGCTGTAGCAGTCACAACACATGTGTAACTCAGTAACAATCATTACTCGGCCTAGTTGCATAGCTCGTCTAAGGATGTACGGTACTCGGTAACTCAGCTATATGTTGTATAGGTCGCGGTAGCAGTGACGTAACTCGTCCTAGTTGTATAGGTCTGCAAGGATGAAGACTATAACTCCACTTTGTAAGTCTGCAAGGATGGGTGGTGTTTTGAATTGTAGGCCACTTTACATTATATGACTCAATTGAGACAAGACAAACAACCACAGAATCCGAATAGATTGATCAAAATAAACGCAATTTTCATTAAACATATTTAACCATAACAATAAATTGCAGCAGATAATTTTCTAAATTTGGTCACTTTAGTAAATCTTGTAGCTTCTTGCAGAAACAATCAATAGAGTCTGACTCCAAATTGTAGCTGAGTAAAAGGTTCTTCACTTTGCCATTGTGAGGTAGGTGATGAATCGAAGGAGGAAAATTGAACTGTTGAGGAAGGTTTTGGATTTGTTCATAATGTGTTGTCTAAAGGAGGAGAATAGATTTGTATCAGAAGCCATGTCAGGTTAGTAACAGAGGTTTGGTATGCATAGTTGTCAAGCAGGCTTGCTTCTGAAACGTAATTGAATTTAATTGTATTTTTGAAATGCTTCTCACTTTCACTTGTCTATAAATATTGGCATCTTCTGTTCATTTTTGTGTTTTTGGTCAGAGCAATTTTTCTTTACTTATCTCCTCTTTCGTTTAGACAATTGTTGGTTGTTGTTAATTATGGCTTTTACTGCTGGCCCTTTCCATCCCCTTCGTTGCTTATGCAAAGGGCAAGATACATGGAAAGTTAAGGTTCGCGTTCTTTGATTGTGGGAAATGTTTCCTGTTGATGAACCTGGCAAAGCATATGCTATTAATCTTGTCTTGATCGATTCACAGGTTATTTATTTTATTTTGTATTTTTGTAGTTCTATTTCTATGTGGAATTTAAGCAGATCCTATAATTTGTTCTTTTATTTTGTTGTATAGGGTGTCAAAATTGAGGCTTGTATTAAGAAGAACTATCTCAGTAAGTTCAAGAGTGAATTCTCAGAGGGTGGTGTGGTGTAACTTATTTTGGTGTTTCTGAAAACTCCGGCGCATTTCGTGCATCAGATCATGAGTTCAAGATTTTCTTCAATTTGAGGACACGGGTTGTGCCTGAATCTTCAGATGTTATTCCAACGATTGGGTTATCCTTGAAAAACTCTGCTGACATTGAAGCTACTCTTGAAGAATCAGATTTTCTCATAGGTAAGTTAACTCCTTCCATTTCAATGAAGGATTTTTTTTTTTGGTATGATGATGATGATTATGAGTTAAGGTTTATGTGTTTTATACTTATCTGTGGTGTATTACATTGTGTTGTAATTGGAATGCCAATTGAATTTATATCTTATGTAAGCTATGATATTGAGGGATGCTAGCAATATGTTTGACCGTTGGTTATTTAGTGAAATGTATTTGTGATTTACTAAAAAAAAACAGGATCACTTGGAAAGCAATGAGGGTGATCCTAAGTTACTTGTATTCATTCCGTAAGTTTCTATGCCCTACACTCATCTTGTTTTGTTATACACACATGCTAAGATGGTGTAAGGCCCAAGTTTTAACGCTTTGGATAAGTAAATAAAATAAAAGAGTTTATTTGATTAAGATAAATTTGGGAAGGAAAAAGGTTCAGGAAAAGTCCAAGAATTTATCGAAAAACCGATAAGAGTTATAGCACGACTAACATACGCTTAATCCTAGGTCAAAGGTATTAGTGAATAGTTAATTTACGCTTAGGGACACGATGGAAACTAATTCCAAAAATCCTCAGAGAAATGTTAGAACTTCTCTTTTCCGTCCTTAAACAATTATTTCGATGCGAAATTCTGGAAAGTACGAACGTCAAATTCCAATTCTCGGAAGTTTGCCGAAACAGAATCCCTGATAGTTCGAGAAACCTAAGATCGACAGACGATGAAGACTTTTTCTATTGGGAGCTGCAAATGAAGATTCCACCCGCGTTCCCCTATTTCTCTCGTCATTCCTAATCTTTCTTCAGAAGGAAGTTTTCTCATCCGACGATCACTGCAAAAAGTAGTTTTTCGGGATAAACCGACTTACACCGACTTATGCCGATTTTGGATCTTTTGGTTTAATTCCAAGAATCCTGTTTTGAGTTCTGGAATTCTGTCGCCAGAACCTATCTTAGAATGCGCAGAGGAACGCGCAGGAAAAATCGGAATCGCAAAAAAATCATTTTTCCGTTTTTTCCAAAACCTATAAATAGTTGAAAAATTAGATTTTTTGAGAAAAAAACCCATTTTCCCCCACCCCAAAACCGCGAGTTCCTAGAGAGAGAGAGAGATCCGGATCTTCGTCGTTTCTTGCCCGTTTGCTTCACCGTTCGTCACTAATCGAAGACCTCGAGGTAGGTAATCTATACTCTCCTTCGAATCGTCGTTTCTGTCCATTTCTCCTGCGACTTTCTGAGTTCAAAATTTTGAGGTTTTTGAAAAACTGTTCAAATCAGTTGATTTCAGCGTCTAAACTTCTTCCCTGCATGCTCCTGAGCGTGTTCTGCGGATTAGATTTTGTCAAATGTCGACGAAATGCCGCCGGGATCAATTTCTACCCTAAATACCCATTTTTCGGCAAAGTCGCAACCTTTACGCTCTAATCTATCGACTTGGCTTAGTGCTAGTAGGATTTGTCGTCATAAACGTCGTTGTGGACGTCCCCATCCAATTTGTTTTTCAAAAATCCAACTTTGAAATTCTGAGCTAAAAATAATGACCAAACTGCCCCTATATCAGTTTTCGATCCGAAAATTTTTCCGAGCTTAGAACCGTCTTAGTTACGGCTTATGTTAACCTAGGAACCAAGTTTGATCGAAGAAAAATCGACCCTCCCAATTAAGGAAAGTGGCCGAGAGCTTTACCAAGGGGGGAGGAAATCCGACTTTTTCGAAAACTTGTCTTAACGCGTTAGATTGTCGTACCACGGAGTTGTAGTGTTCCGTGTGACCCTAGGACTTATTGTTTGCTGAGTTTCTGACTCATTGTGATTGATTTCTGTGAAATTGCTTTAAGGTTCGTTTGAGGAATTCGGAGGACTTGAGGAGGAAGATCGTGAAGGAAAGACCAAGGAGCGAGCTGGAAAACCAACAGGTGAGGGCTACTCTCTGAATTACTAGATAATGCTTTAGGTGTCGATGAAATTCGACTTGATTTATGTGTTATGCACCTAATTGCTAAATGTCTGAAATGATTTCTGAGGCTTCGGCCGAACTTGTTGAGTACTTGATGCCATGATATTGTGTGCTAAATGATTCACATGCTATGTGCTACATGGTTAACTTAGGATGTGTTGGAATATGCTGTTTATGCCTATTGGTTGAGCTGTTTCATTGATGCTATTCCACTCGTGCCTATGTTTCTGGAAAGTGAGGATTACGGGCAAGTCATGCCGAATTTTTATGAGATTTTGAGAGAGTTTTAAAGGACGAACGGAGTTCGGACCTTGTTATGTTTTAATGGATCGAGACCTTCTCAGGGAATTATTTGAGATTATGGGATCTCTAAAAACTCTTAGGAAGTATTATAAGATTAAAATGAAAACTATTTTATCACGGAAAACTCATAAGACATTAATCAATTTCTAAATCCTTTGAACAATAATGATACCCTTAGATAAGAGCTTAGAGCCTGAATATTAGTTTGGGAAATATGAGAAGTGTCGTCGAGTCCAAGTCTTGAGGAAACTTACAAGTTTCCGAGTATGCTTATACTTTTTCGCTCGATGAGCAGTTTAATGTTTGGCTATCTAAAGTTTAGCCGGAGACTATAAGTTTCCAAGTACTTCGGTACCTTTTCGCTCGATGAGCAGTTTATTGATTGGCTATCTAAAGTTTAGCCGGGAACCATGAGTTCCAAAGTATCTTCTTCTTCTTTTGATTAATTCATTTTGTCGCAGAATCGACGTTTGCCTTAGGGTAGGTTTTTTAGAGACAATAAGTTAGCTAGAACACGTGACGACGTGTCGAGTGAGGTCGGAGTCGTTGTTTGGCTAATCACTTGCATTCATGCACTCATTTTGAGGTTAATACACGGCGGATTACCGGACCTCGGTGGATTCCAAAATGGTCATAAGACCCGGATTTCCATATTTAGGACACTACGGTGGTCCTCAGTAGCAGACGGAATGGCAGACCTACGGGTTCACTGCTGATCTGACTACTTTTGTGTGGTGTAAGAGACGCCCGAGCGGAATGGTCCCACTTTGGCCGGTGTTAGGGCTGACTCGATGGTGTCCATCCTTCTTCCGGAATGCATTTTGTTACCCAGCATTGCATTTCATGCAACATACATGCTGACTTAGTTGCTGAGTGTGGTTGGTACCTGTTCATCCTACTTGAGGCATGCTAATTGTTATTATGATCTTTATATTCATTGTGATATATGCAACCCTAGGATGTTATCCCTAGACGTATGAGCCTGAGAGGCTAAATAATTATTACCCTATATATCTGGTTTTATTATTTATATAATTCTTTGGAGTTGACCCTCGCGTCTTCTGTGTGTGTTTGGGCGGACTACGCCATTGTCAGTTGAGTATGGCGGACTGGTACGAGACGGTCGTCCCTTCGGGGGGGACCAGGTTTGAGATGTTGGACCAAGACACCCCGGGCTCATGGGTGGTCGACCCCGCTGGCCACCGAGCTATCTATTCGGGGCGAATAATGGAGGATCGCATTGACCGGATACCAAGCCTGACGCACAGAGTTTGGAGGCACTACACTATCAGCTTCAACTTGCCACCGGGTGTACACTGCGGACCTGGACTGGGAGTGCCACCACCACCGTCGCCTTCGGACGACGTCTACCCCTCGGAGGAGGTGCCTGTGGGAGGGACTTCTTCAGGCACTAGTTCACCCACTGTCGCGGCTGCTAAAGACTTGGGATCGGGTGCAGAACCCGCTCGACCAACTGTGGAGACCGATGCAGTCATCGACATAGTCGTCTTGGATTTAGATTCAGACGACGATCTTGGGGATGCATAGTTGGGATTAGTGTAGGAGTAGCGTCTTGGCTCTGATGTTCAGTCTTTCGTTTTGGGCAGGGTAGGTCCCCGACCTTTAGCTTTTCTTGGGGTTCTCTTTACGGAAATCACAGAGAGTTGGTTGGACTAAGAGGTCTTGTTTTAGGCCATCTGGGCTAACTCATTCTCATTTTGAGGGATAGTGTTGCGGACACTTGACTTTTCTTTTGGTTTGTACTTTTGCCTTCGGGCGTTACTTTCTTCTGTCACCCGTCGCTTGAGGTTACTCGCGATGTGGCTGGTACTAGTGTGGGCATGTATATATTTACGTAGATGTATATTAGTTCTCTTTTACCTTTTGTCGAGAAGATTATTTACCTTCAGTCTTTCATTTTATTATCGAAAAAAAATAATTCACGTTTTTCCGCTTAAGTTATTTCTTTGGTTACTAAAGTGACGCCACCGAAATCGGGGTGTTACAATTGTGGTATCAGAGCTTGTCGAGTCTTTCGGGAGTCTTTGGGGAATAGGTCTTCTGTGCTAGGTTGTGTGACTCTGTAAAGAGTAAAAATTGATTGTCTGCAAGCGATTTGTCGCTTAGAATTGATTGAAGTTATTGCTTAATCATATTGTATAGTATGTTAGATGCTATCTTATGATGAGTACTAATTGTTTGTTTGACTAAACATAGGATGGTAAGCCCTGACCGTATGGCGAAGGCAATAGCTACCATGATTGAGGCAATGATGAATCAGGCTGCTGAGGACGCTTACAGACGCGCTGAGGAGGCGGCACGTGAGCAACCTCAACCGCTAATCCAGGCGTCCAAGTACCAGCATAGTGGATTGGACCGAGCTGGAACTGGAGGACCAGTGAGATCAGGTTCTCAGGAGCACCGACGGTGGAAGCCATACCAGCATCCTGAGGGAAGAGACCCTATTCCAGGATCACGCAAGTCGACGACCACAACTATTGGCCAGGAGGCTGTGTCATGTTTCCGTTGTGGAAAGCTTGGACACTACGCCTTTCAGTGCTCAGTGACTGGACCACAATGCTTCAAGTGCAAACAACGTGGACATTTGGCCGTGAACTGTAGGACGTTCCAAGCGGGACCGTCTGACAACAAGATGAAGGGTAAACTTCCTGCCATATCTAAAGGGGCGAGGAAGCAAGTAACGTGTTACAGGTGCAAGAAGGTGGGGCACCACTCTAACAAGTGTCCAGACGGGAGACCTCTATGTTTCAATTGCAACCGTCCGGGGCATCAAGCCAAGGATTGCAATGTAACTAGGGTTGAGCCATCTGTGCCTACGGTGAGAGGAAGACATCCTGCTGCACGGGGAGGAGTCTATGTCTCGTGCGGCGAGGGAGCTGACGGACTAGTCAGAGGAGAGCACACGAACGATGGTAACCTTCTAACTATTCCTTCTCATTCTAGGATAACATGCTTTATTACTCTCGTAGAACGTGCAACACACCTAACTTGCCTTTACTGTCAAGCTTTGACTTTATAGTTATTACGCCTAATAATACTTTATTTGACCGTTGCTCGTGTTTAAACTATAGAAGTTACACGAGGTTTAGAATAACACGTTAAGCCTAGAAAGTAGTCTTGCACCGATGCGTTTAACAAAGGAGCTAGAAGTTGAAGAATGAATCTCCGAGAGATTCCGTATGGATAGTATACGTATGGTGTCGAGAGTGTGTAGTTCCGTAGCGGCATCATTGAGGATTTAATATCAGGGTAATTGTGACTACTGGATGATAGGAACTCATTGACTGTTCCAGTGGGTTTTTCTAAATCTTCACCTTCGATGTATTAGGCCTGATCAACTTAATATTGAGGGGGTGATATTCGGAATCAGAACTGGCAATGGACTTTGATAGATGGATTGGTAAGATTAATTTGATTGGATCGAGGATTAGTTGAGTTGGGAAGTAAAGTTCTTGTTAAGTAGTTGATCTCCTTTGGGGAGGAGTTATAGTTTAAGAAATGGATATTCATTTAAGAAGTATTGAAGAATTAAAGGACATTTGAGGTCCAAACGTGGTGAAAGTTTAGGTTTTAAGTCTATGAATTCTTGTCTTAAGTGCGTAGGACTCAAGGTTTGTTGGGTTTTGATCGAGAGACTAAGTATCGGATTGATGGGAGGACGATCTAGTTACGGAAATAAAGAGTTAGTATTAAGATAAATATTTGAGGTTGTTATAGGTGGACAAATTTCTTAGAGTCTAAGAGTGAATGGAACTTTGTTATGGATTCCGATATTGCATGCTGGGGTTAGCAAGTGAATTTCACTAAGTTAAGTGAGGATTTAAGGGTTAAGATTGACCTTGAGAGGTGAAAATCATGTTCGAATCAGAGATTTAGTGGTGTTGGCATTAATGATTGTAGTTAAACCTCCGAATGTTGAGGGATCGGATGATAAAATGACTAGTTAAGTTTCCTGAGGTACAGCTATGGGTTGATCTTCTAGGGAATAAGTTCGGATTTGGGGGAAGTGTTAAGGATTTTAGGTAATTGTAAAGTGGGTTGTGAATAAGTGAAGATTGGTTTTATGGTTCAAGTAAGGGAAGTCTCGAAAAAGGGGAGATGACAATAATGGATTGTAAGATATTAAGATGGTGATTAGCTTATAAGTCGCTGATGAATGGATGTTAAAAGGGATTGGGTCTAGCGATGCACAAGGTATTAAGACTCACGTCGAGTTTTACTTTGAGTGATGACTAAGTAGAAGATTGATTTCATGGTGCGAATGAGGATAGTTACGAAGTTGGAATCGACGTTAATGGACTAGTAGATTCCAAGGGAATAGTTCGTCTATGAGTTATAGAGCGACCGAGTTAAGTTTTGAATCATGAGTGGAGATCACGAGGACAGGTTGAACATTCACTCTGGAATGCCAGAGGTGTACTGAGTTTAAGCAGAATTTTTGGACGAACAAAAGTAAAGGATCAAGTGGTTAAAGTTGTGCAATTGCACGTAGCGTCAACCAATGTTATTTCCAACATAGAACCGACACGAGTGGTCGAGCAGGACGACATAGAGCTTAAAGTACTTGTTTGACCAGAAGGAGTTGAACATGAGACAACGACGCTGGATGGAATTTCTCAAGGATTACGATATTACCTTACAATACCATCCTGGAAAGGCTAATGTCGTTGCTGATGCATTGAGCAGGGAGATGCATATCTCATCAATGATGGTTAAGGAGCTGCAACTGCTGGAACAATTTTGAGATTTGAGCTTAGATGTGAGAGCATCTGAGGGAGAACTGAAGTTTGGGATGATCAAGATCACCAATGGATTGATGGAAGAAATCCGAGACCAACAGTTACAAGATGAATTTTTACTCGGAAAATAAGAATTTAGTAATTCAGGGTAAGGACCCGGAATTCAAGGTAGGGAGTGACAATATCCTGCGATGCAAGGATAGAGTGTGCGTACCTAACAACCCTGACTTAAGGAGGTTGATTATGGACGAAGGTCACAAAAGCAAGTTGAGCATTCACCCTGGAATGAAAAAGATGTATCAGGACTTGAAGGTGAATTTTGGTGGCCAGGGATGAAGAGACAAGTGGCAGAATATGTAGCTGCATGTTTAATCTGTCAAAAGGCGAAGGTGGAACATCAGAAATCTTCGGGTATGCTACAAAGTTTGGATGTACCTCAATGGAAATGGGATAGCATATCGATGGATTTTGTCGTGGCGTTGCCAAGAACTCAAAAGGGATATGATTCGATTTGGGTAATCGTGGACCGATTGACTAAGTCAGCTCATTTCATACCTGTGAGAACTACGTACAACGTGGATAAGCTATCAGAGATTTATATAACTGAGATTGTGCGACTTCATGGAGTGCCAACAAGTATCGTTTCCGATAGAGACCCGAAGTTTACTTCACATTTGTGGGGAGCTCTTCATAATGCTTTGGGAACGAGGCTGAGATTAAGTTCTGCTTATCATCCACAGACTGATGGGAAAACTGAGAGAACTATCCAATCATTGGAGGATTTGCTACGAGCTTGCGTGTTAGACAACAAGGGCAGTTGGGATACCCTATTGCCACTGATTGAGTTCACATATAACAACAGTTTTCATACGACCATAGGTATGGCACCGTATGAGGCTTTGTATGGCCGCAAGTGTAGAACACCTTTATGTTGGTATCAAGATGGAGAGAATTTGTTAGTAGGACCGGAACTTCTGCAACAGATGACTGAGAAGATTAAACAGATCAGAGAGAAGATGAAGGCTTCTCAGGGTAGACAGAAGAGCTATGCAGATCAAAGGCGCAGAACCCTGGAATTTGAAGAGGGAGATCATGTGTTTCTGCGAGTTACTCAGACTACAGGAGTTGGTCGAGCAATCAAATCAAGAAAGCTTACGCCAAAGTTCATTGGACCTTATCAGATTACTCGTCGTGTAGGACCGGTAACTTATCAGATCGCACTACCGCTTTTTCTATCAAACGTTCACGATGTATTCCATGTGTCACAACTGCGGAAGTATATTGCTGATCCGACGCACGTCATCGAGCTGGATGACATTGAGTTGAAGGATAACTTGTCTTTCGAGACACCGCCAATCAGCATTGGTGACACAAGGATAAAGCAGTTGAGGGGTAAAGAGATCAAGTTAGTGAAGGTTATTTGGAACAAGGACACCGGCGATGCGACGTGGGAGCTGAAGGAAAAGATCAAGGAACAGTACCCAGAACTTTTTACTGACCCTTAAGTTTCGAGGTCGAAACTTTCTTTTTGGAGGGTAGTAATGTAAGGCCCAAGTTTTAACGCTTTGGATAAGTAAATAAAATAAAAGAGTTTATTTGATTAAGATAAATTTGGGAAGGAAAAAGGTTCAGGAAAAGTCCAAGAATTTATCGAAAAACCGATAAGAGTTATAGCACGACTAACATACGCTTAATCCTAGGTCAAAGGTATTAGTGAATAGTTAATTTACGCTTAGGGACACGATGGAAACTAATTCCAAAAATCCTCAGAGAAATGTTAGAACTTCTCTTTTCCGTCCTTAAACAATTATTTCGATGCGAAATTCTGGAAAGTACGAACGTCAAATTCCAATTCTCGGAAGTTTGCCGAAACAGAATCCCTGATAGTTCGAGAAACCTAAGATCGACAGACGATGAAGACTTTTTCTATTGGGAGCTGCAAATGAAGATTCCACCCGCGTTCCCCTATTTCTCTCGTCATTCCTAATCTTTCTTCAGAAGGAAGTTTTCTCATCCGACGATCACTGCAAAAAGTAGTTTTTCGGGATAAACCGACTTACACCGACTTATGCCGATTTTGGATCTTTTGGTTTAATTCCAAGAATCCTGTTTTGAGTTCTGGAATTCTGTCGCCAGAACCTATCTTAGAATGCGCAGAGGAACGCGCAGGAAAAATCGGAATCGCAAAAAAATCATTTTTCCGTTTTTTCCAAAACCTATAAATAGTTGAAAAATTAGATTTTTTGAGAAAAAAACCCATTTTCCCCCACCCCAAAACCGCGAGTTCCTAGAGAGAGAGAGAGATCCGGATCTTCGTCGTTTCTTGCCCGTTTGCTTCACCGTTCGTCACTAATCGAAGACCTCGAGGTAGGTAATCTATACTCTCCTTCGAATCGTCGTTTCTGTCCATTTCTCCTGCGACTTTCTGAGTTCAAAATTTTGAGGTTTTTGAAAAACTGTTCAAATCAGTTGATTTCAGCGTCTAAACTTCTTCCCTGCATGCTCCTGAGCGTGTTCTGCGGATTAGATTTTGTCAAATGTCGACGAAATGCCGCCGGGATCAATTTCTACCCTAAATACCCATTTTTCGGCAAAGTCGCAACCTTTACGCTCTAATCTATCGACTTGGCTTAGTGCTAGTAGGATTTGTCGTCATAAACGTCGTTGTGGACGTCCCCATCCAATTTGTTTTTCAAAAATCCAACTTTGAAATTCTGAGCTAAAAATAATGACCAAACTGCCCCTATATCAGTTTTCGATCCGAAAATTTTTCCGAGCTTAGAACCGTCTTAGTTACGGCTTATGTTAACCTAGGAACCAAGTTTGATCGAAGAAAAATCGACCCTCCCAATTAAGGAAAGTGGCCGAGAGCTTTACCAAGGGGGGAGGAAATCCGACTTTTTCGAAAACTTGTCTTAACGCGTTAGATTGTCGTACCACGGAGTTGTAGTGTTCCGTGTGACCCTAGGACTTATTGTTTGCTGAGTTTCTGACTCATTGTGATTGATTTCTGTGAAATTGCTTTAAGGTTCGTTTGAGGAATTCGGAGGACTTGAGGAGGAAGATCGTGAAGGAAAGACCAAGGAGCGAGCTGGAAAACCAACAGGTGAGGGCTACTCTCTGAATTACTAGATAATGCTTTAGGTGTCGATGAAATTCGACTTGATTTATGTGTTATGCACCTAATTGCTAAATGTCTGAAATGATTTCTGAGGCTTCGGCCGAACTTGTTGAGTACTTGATGCCATGATATTGTGTGCTAAATGATTCACATGCTATGTGCTACATGGTTAACTTAGGATGTGTTGGAATATGCTGTTTATGCCTATTGGTTGAGCTGTTTCATTGATGCTATTCCACTCGTGCCTATGTTTCTGGAAAGTGAGGATTACGGGCAAGTCATGCCGAATTTTTATGAGATTTTGAGAGAGTTTTAAAGGACGAACGGAGTTCGGACCTTGTTATGTTTTAATGGATCGAGACCTTCTCAGGGAATTATTTGAGATTATGGGATCTCTAAAAACTCTTAGGAAGTATTATAAGATTAAAATGAAAACTATTTTATCACGGAAAACTCATAAGACATTAATCAATTTCTAAATCCTTTGAACAATAATGATACCCTTAGATAAGAGCTTAGAGCCTGAATATTAGTTTGGGAAATATGAGAAGTGTCGTCGAGTCCAAGTCTTGAGGAAACTTACAAGTTTCCGAGTATGCTTATACTTTTTCGCTCGATGAGCAGTTTAATGTTTGGCTATCTAAAGTTTAGCCGGAGACTATAAGTTTCCAAGTACTTCGGTACCTTTTCGCTCGATGAGCAGTTTATTGATTGGCTATCTAAAGTTTAGCCGGGAACCATGAGTTCCAAAGTATCTTCTTCTTCTTTTGATTAATTCATTTTGTCGCAGAATCGACGTTTGCCTTAGGGTAGGTTTTTTAGAGACAATAAGTTAGCTAGAACACGTGACGACGTGTCGAGTGAGGTCGGAGTCGTTGTTTGGCTAATCACTTGCATTCATGCACTCATTTTGAGGTTAATACACGGCGGATTACCGGACCTCGGTGGATTCCAAAATGGTCATAAGACCCGGATTTCCATATTTAGGACACTACGGTGGTCCTCAGTAGCAGACGGAATGGCAGACCTACGGGTTCACTGCTGATCTGACTACTTTTGTGTGGTGTAAGAGACGCCCGAGCGGAATGGTCCCACTTTGGCCGGTGTTAGGGCTGACTCGATGGTGTCCATCCTTCTTCCGGAATGCATTTTGTTACCCAGCATTGCATTTCATGCAACATACATGCTGACTTAGTTGCTGAGTGTGGTTGGTACCTGTTCATCCTACTTGAGGCATGCTAATTGTTATTATGATCTTTATATTCATTGTGATATATGCAACCCTAGGATGTTATCCCTAGACGTATGAGCCTGAGAGGCTAAATAATTATTACCCTATATATCTGGTTTTATTATTTATATAATTCTTTGGAGTTGACCCTCGCGTCTTCTGTGTGTGTTTGGGCGGACTACGCCATTGTCAGTTGAGTATGGCGGACTGGTACGAGACGGTCGTCCCTTCGGGGGGGACCAGGTTTGAGATGTTGGACCAAGACACCCCGGGCTCATGGGTGGTCGACCCCGCTGGCCACCGAGCTATCTATTCGGGGCGAATAATGGAGGATCGCATTGACCGGATACCAAGCCTGACGCACAGAGTTTGGAGGCACTACACTATCAGCTTCAACTTGCCACCGGGTGTACACTGCAGACCTGGACTGGGAGTGCCACCACCACCGTCGCCTTCGGACGACGTCTACCCCTCGGAGGAGGTGCCTGTGGGAGGGACTTCTTCAGGCACTAGTTCACCCACTGTCGCGGCTGCTAAAGACTTGGGATCGGGTGCAGAACCCGCTCGACCAACTGTGGAGACCGATGCAGTCATCGACATAGTCGTCTTGGATTTAGATTCAGACGACGATCTTGGGGATGCATAGTTGGGATTAGTGTAGGAGTAGCGTCTTGGCTCTGATGTTCAGTCTTTCGTTTTGGGCAGGGTAGGTCCCCGACCTTTAGCTTTTCTTGGGGTTCTCTTTACGGAAATCACAGAGAGTTGGTTGGACTAAGAGGTCTTGTTTTAGGCCATCTGGGCTAACTCATTCTCATTTTGAGGGATAGTGTTGCGGACACTTGACTTTTCTTTTGGTTTGTACTTTTGCCTTCGGGCGTTACTTTCTTCTGTCACCCGTCGCTTGAGGTTACTCGCGATGTGGCTGGTACTAGTGTGGGCATGTATATATTTACGTAGATGTATATTAGTTCTCTTTTACCTTTTGTCGAGAAGATTATTTACCTTCAGTCTTTCATTTTATTATCGAAAAAAAATAATTCACGTTTTTCCGCTTAAGTTATTTCTTTGGTTACTAAAGTGACGCCACCGAAATCGGGGTGTTACAGATGGCATGTTTGGAATATAGTGGGTGGATATAGTTATCAATTTAGTACTTATGCCATAGTTAATTTTCATTTTTCAAACTACTTCCATGTCAATTAATGGCCTAGAAGTTTGAATAATCTTTTCAACAACATAACATCTCTATGTTTGTTCGTAGATATTGGAATTAAGTGAGATTATTTTGTTTACTATTTTGTCTATAATTGTTTCACCCTTTGATAAATAGATATGAAATTTATATTATATTCTTAGTTTCTATTGAAGTATGATATTGGTGTACATAATGCCAATATGTACGAGAAATAATAAAAAAATTATCAAGTTATTTTTCTTGCTTATTAAAAATAATTTAGTTATATTTGTGTTTTATTAGACTTATAATTTCAACATTTGTACATTTCTAACAAAAACTATAAGTTTTTTAAAAAAAAAAAAACTATAACATTGTCAGTGTATTGACGTTATATTGGAAAAATATGTAAAACACATTTATTATACATATTAAAGGTCATAATGGGTTTTTTATCACCTATATATTGGGAAAAAAAATGTAAAACACATTTGTTACGTGATTATCCAAGTTTGCAAGTTAATTTATTCAGTTTAATAAACTCAGTAAATAAATATGATTAATCGTAGGATTGCTCGTCCGTGCATCGCACGGATACGGGCTACTATCCTAGTGTATATATATATATATATATATATATATATGTGCGTTTATGTTATGGATGCAGTAAGTCAAATTATTCTCCGCAGTAGAAAGACAAATAAAGTTACAGAAAGTCAAGCTACATTAAAAGAAAACCTTAAAAACCTGCTTAGTGGTATGCTTTAGCCTTTGAGGAGATTCTCTTCAATATTATATTCGACAGCGTGAAGTTCGTGTCCAAATATTTTGTTTGCTATTTCAGGGTTGGTGGGTTCGAATCTTAGAATTATACTCCTACATTTTATTTTTCTTTTGGTGACTAAGAATGACAGAGTGATACAAGAAAATGAGTCCCAACCAATTAAATTCTAGGGTTAAATGTGTTCTCCGTCCCTGAACTTTGAGCGAGATCTGATTTCCGTCCCTCGCCGGAAAATCTTCCTATGGACGTCCTCAAACTGACATTTTTGTTTGGAAACCGTCCTTGCCGCCGATTTAGCTCCGGTCGCCGTAGCCAAGTGTCACTTTTGGCCTATGTGGACATGCCACATCATTTAATGAAATGACGTGTAATTTTTTTAAAAATAAAGAAAAATAATTTAATTTTAATTAAGTCCCCCAAATCTTAACTAATTTAATTTCTAACCCCAAAACTAATAAGACTTAATTAATAACACTTTTGGTCCCTTTTCTTCAATCTTCAACCTCATTTTCCATAATCTTCTTCACCTTCTTCAATCTTCATCATCTTCTTCCCCCACCCACCACACTCATCACCACACCCACCACCGCCTCCAACCTCAACAACACCACACTAAAATATTTAGCCATTTACTTTGAGCGAGAATCAAAGTTTCTTTAGCAAATACAACAATCAGATCAATGATACCTTCTAAAGCACTAGACTAATTACTCCTAGTACAATTCCTTGGTTCAATCACCACGATCTGTTGGATTTCCACGATTACCAACTTGGATTAAAATTGACATAAACACCCAGTACCAGTTGGATTTCCACGATATGTCAAAGCATAAACCAGTGCCCCAACTTCATCTTCCCCCACCCACCACCTCGCCTCCAACCTCAACACCACAACCACCCCCCAAACCCAGAAACCCACAGCCACAGCCTTCAACCTCAGCCACTGCCCCCAACCTCATCTTCAACACCCACTGCCACAGCCCCCAACCTCATTTTCAACACCGACAGCCACCGCCCCCAACCTCGCCCACCACCAGCCACCACCACGGTCACCAACCCAGAAACCCATACCCACCACTACCACACCCACCACCAGAGCAGAAACCGACCACCCTTGCTCCCACCACCCTCACCCCCATCGAACAACCCCCACCACCCAGAAACCCAAACCCAGCCCCACAGATCTGTCAAGAAAACCAGAAAAAAAAAAAAGAGAGAAGAAGGTGAAACAAATCAAAATTATGAAGCTTTCAACCCAATTGATGAAGGGCTCTGAATTTGGCGATGATTGATTTAGAATAAACATGGTGAGTGTAGGAGGATGCAAGCGTATTTCACCCATTCGGTGGCGCCGTTGATATTGTGGTGGGTATGGGTTATTCTATTCTTGGGTGATGTAGTGCTGTTAGGAGTAAGGGATGGGAGTAAGGGATGGTGCGGGTTGGACCAAGAAGAAGAAAATGATAGAAGATGGTTGAAGATGAATAAATTGGAAGATGGTTGAAGATGAAGGATTAGAGTTGGAGAATTGAGATTATAGACTTTCTTTCTCTCTCAGACTTCTCAATATCAATAGAAAATTAGGATTTTGATATGATTTAATTAGGAGTAGAAGATAGGTTAGTGTTAGTTTTAATTTAGGGTTCAGAAATTAAATTAGGAAAGATTTGGGGGTTTATTAAAAATTAATTATGTTATTAATTTATTTTATTTTTTTAAAATTCCACATCAGCTCCAAACGGACACCTGGCCACGGCTGTCTGAGCTATATCGGCGGCAAGGACGATTTCCGTACAAACAATTGAGTTTGAGGATGGCGTTAGGAAGATTTTCCGGCGAGGGACGGAAATCAGATCTCGCTCAAAGTTCAGGGACGGAGAACACATTTAACCCTAAATTCTATAATGAATCAAATCTTGGAACCAGATCTTGTCTTTTATTACTATCTTACAACCAACAAAATATCCCCAAAATTTAAGCTTTTAGGTAAGAGTTGTTAATTATTTTAATAATTAATACTAGTGTTTTTTTACCCGCGCGTTGCACGGGAGGGAATATATTTACTGTATTTGAAACGTCAATTAATACCTTGATTATTAAAAATTAAACAAAAGATGAAATAGAAGAGTTAGAAATGCTGAGATCAACAGGAACTCGTTTCAAATTCTTCGTGAATATGAAGACAATAGCACAAATCACAAATATAAGGAATTACCAACATATTAATCTTAAAAAAAATGAATGTGATAGTAGTACAAATCAAGATTGTGAAAAATAAATCATAAATTATGACATTATTGTGTTTATTCCAAGTCATCCAAGTTTGAGTCAATATTGACGCTGAAAGCAATTTTCTGTCTGCATATTAGATATAATCAGTAGTCCATTTTATTCAAGCTTGATATCATCTTCTAAAATAAGCTTGATATTATCTTGACATATTATTTATTATTTTCTGAACTGGACATATTATTGATTCTATTTATCCTTAATTGGCTAGATAGATAATTAATGTTTTTTTCCTTAAAAAAATAATTATTGTGTTTTTATTTCCTATTTCGTTTTTATTTTGTATATATTTCAAAATTTATATAATTTTGTGCTTTTTATATAGTTATAAAATTTATATAGAATATTAATTTTAAAATTTTAATTGTTTTCGAATTAAAATGTGAATTACTTGAAATTTATACAAAATACATTTTTTTTTCGGGAAAATCAAAATAAAAAACATTGATGTTGTAAATTTTTTTAAAAATAAATATTTATTTGATTTAGAAAATAAAAAAAATAATAATGATGTTGTTAACTAAAAAAAATCAATATTTATTTGCTCATCATACACCTTTTAAAACCAATGAAATATTAAATAGATTGTAAATTTTTTTTATAGCTATCTAACAAATTGACACGTGGGATTCAGGTTCCTAATTTTATGGCTGGTCTGTGTTCCGCATTTTTCAACAGAGGGTCTTTATAAAGCTAGTTTGATGCTTCTTGCGCTGTGTTTTTGTTCAAATTGATGCTTCGGAGTGCTAAATGTTGTTTTTCCCCTCCGCCTTTTTGCAACTTTGGTGTTAACTGCAGATCTGATGATTCTTCCAGCTCTGTTCGTGAGGTGTTGCAAGGTGGAGTTATGACCGAAGGCATGGGGCAACCGGTGCGGCGATGTACTTTTTCATAGATTGTTTTGGGGCGTTATGGTTCTTGTTTTGGGCGCAATGGTTCTGGGCTGTCGGAGTGCTACTCAAGGTGAACAGTGAAGGTGGTGAAATTTCTTTTACACTCTTCTAGTGATCTAGTCTTGCTTTGTTTTTATTTGGTCTCCTGATAAAAACATAAGACTCGTGAACCACAGTATGCATTATTAAAATAGTGTTTTGAATTGAAAGAGACCGCCTAACAGCCATTTATATTAGACAGGGCATCTAACAGCTACCGCACAATATAATATGGTGTCATCTAAGAAGATAAAGAGAAAATTGGCTAGAAAAAAAGTGCAAACACTGTTTAATGTCTGAAAATGAGGCAAATTAAAAACATAAAAATGAGTTGTAGAAACTTACATTGTGCAAACATCCAACACTACTCAGGATGAGAAAAAAAGAGAAGAGTGACAACTAATTGAAACAAATCCAACCAAACCTTAGACAAGGTGTTAACTTTGTGAAAATGAGATCAATTAAACACATAAAAATGATTCGTAGATCCTTGCACTATGCCGACATCCATCAGATACGCAGATTGAGAAAAGAAGAGAAGAATGAGAAGTAATTGAGACAAATCCAACCAATCACCTTAGACAAGGTGTTAACTTTGGGAACAATGGCGAACAGGTGCTCTGGTGATGGAGAACTGAATGCTTTGCTAGTGCTCCTTTGCTGAGTGGTTTCTCTATTGTGGTTCTCCTTCTTCCCGATGTTGGGTCCTCCGCCGGTGGTACCTAAGAAGACACCTGCGACGCCCAAGTCACTAAGAGTTTTAGTGGTAAGTTGGGGCTAGGATCATTTGTATGCCTTAGTTTGTTTCATGTCCCTTTATATAGGTGAAGGTCGGAGCGTCTTACTCTCGTCAATGTCATCTGAATTCCTAGGCGCGGCATGGTTCTCAGTGAGCCCTTGGATCTTCTATGTTGAACATCCTTCCTGCAGGTCGATGAACGGTGGATATGCGCTTTGTTGTCTACGCTGCTTGACGTTGGACAATAGATCGTTGACCCTAGTGAATTCAAGTAGGAAAGACATCGGGGGAAAAGATTTGGAGTTTTCCTCGGCTGTAGCAGTCACAACACATGTGTAACTCAGTAACAATCATTACTCGGCCTAGTTGCATAGCTCGTCTAAGGATGTACGGTACTCGGTAACTCAGCTATATGTTGTATAGGTCGCGGTAGCAGTGACGTAACTCGTCCTAGTTGTATAGGTCTGCAAGGATGAAGACTATAACTCCACTTTGTAAGTCTGCAAGGATGGGTGGTGTTTTGAATTGTAGGCCACTTTACATTATATGACTCAATTGAGACAGGACAAACAACCACAGCCGAATAGATTGATCAAAATAAACGCAATTTTCATTAAACATATTTAACCATAACAATAAATTGCAGCAGATAATTTTCTAAATTTGGTCACTTTAGTAAATCTTGTAGCTTCTTGCAGAAACAATCAATAGAGTCTGACTCCAAATTGTAGCTGAGTAAAAGGTTCTTCACTTTGCTATGATTTTCCCTTACTTCTCTGCCAACCTCACTCTCATCATCCATCACAATTTTCACAGCTTCACAAACACTTTCCTTTTTGAACAACCCATCTTCTTCACCCTTCTCCACTTCAACCCCAACCTTCAAGTTTCCACCCATCATCCTTGCATTAACAATGTGATCAGCATCAAGCTGTGGCAACAACACTATCTGACACTTACTCATCAGTGCCTCTGTCAATGAACCAGCCCCACAATGTGTCACAAAGCAACCCACAGAAGGGTGTTGCAAAATCAGCTGCTGCTGAATCCACCCACTCTCCACAACCCCTCTCCCTTGAACCCTCTCTCTAAACCCTTCTGGCAGAGCAATTTCAACTGTTTCACACCCAACAGGAGGTTTCAAAACTGCCAAAAATGGCAGATCTGTTAGCTCAAGACCCAACAACAGTTCTTGAAATTGATCTTGTGGTAACCTCCATTCACTTCCCAATGCACAGAAAACTACTGAACCATGCTTGAATCCTCCAAGCCATTCAGCCCATTTTTTCTCCAAAACAGTGTTGGATGGCTCAGGTATGACAGGTCCTGAAAGCAGAACAGGCTTCCCAAATTGCTCTCCAAGGTAATCAACAAAAGGCCCTTCAATTTCTCTGCAACCCTTGAATCCAATTGCATCTGCAAGCGTTAAACCATTGTTAAGGCGATCATAGAAAAGAACCCCACTACCGAACTCCCAGGTTATCTTTGAAGCTAGAAACTTTGCTTCATGGGCATGGAGCTTGATGGAAGAAACAGGGTACCCAGGTGGGGGTTGCATGAGGTGAAGCTCTGCTTCTGCAATGTCACTGCATTGGCGCAACCTTGCTGGGGATCTCACATAAGAAACTGTAGCAGGGTTAATAATGGAGTATTGAAAAGATTTGATGCCCAATCTGCGAGTCAAATTGGGAAGCCAATGGGTGAAATCAAAGAAAACGATTTGAGGATTTAGCTGAGTGAGGAGAAGCTCAATGTCTTTTTCAGTGTGATCCATTGCTGTCATGATGAGTGGAGCTAGAGAGAAGGACACATCTGAAGTGGTTTCAGCACCATTGGGAAGGCCATTAACATGAGGGACATTGATGGGGTGAAAGGTGATGAGGTTTGGGTAGAGGTTGAATTGCTCTAACTTGGATTGTGTTCTTTTGGGGATGAAGAAGGAAATTCTGTGGCCTCTGTTTGCTAATTTGTTGGAGAGATGGAGAAATGGGGTAAGGTGGCCCATGGCAAACAATGGAAACATGGCTATGTGCAGAGGAGGTGAATCCATGGATGTCTTGTCTGGAACTATTTGCATGTCTCACTCTGTATGAAATATGTGAAAGTGAAGGAAGCCAAAATGGGGCCAACAAAGACATACCTCAAGGTAGGATTACATAGTTGCCCTTTGATGGGGCTCTAGTTAATGAAATATATGGATAATTTTTAGATGTATATGGCATAGTTAATATTTAAAATCAATACATGCGGCATACATGTTTAATGAAAAAATGTATTCTCATAGGATGTATACTAGTAGTTTTAGCCTTGTATATTTTGGTGCCGTGTAATATACATATGAAAATAAGTCATGTAATGATAGTATACGTATTATTAACCATTGATATAGTAATGACTAATGACTGATTGAGATTAAACTATTGAAATGGTTAAGCAACTCTTAAAACCTATCTCAATTCTTCGTGACGAGATGATGTTAGTGAAGTGTTGATTCTGACTGCGATGAGGTGAGACTCTTTTTAGGGCGAGGTCACGGTCTGATGCAATGAATGCAGCGAAATTCAGAGGTTGCAATTGGGGCTTCGCATCAACGATGATGAAGGGATTTATAACGGTCGGAGGTTGAGAGTTCGATTCTTATGAGCCTCACTCTTAAAGATATTTTTAGTCTACACCCCACCGAGTTAGAATTATAAGAGTAATTTAACACATCAAAAAATGAATAAAATGGTAAAATACTTCAAAAATGAAAAATGAAAAAAAATATTTCTTTCATCCTAAAATCCCACATACTAGGGGAGTACTAAATGTTCGGTGCTACGAATGTACCAAAGTTTTTTTCCTCTCTGATGGATTAGGCATCTCCAACGGTGGTTTCTTAAACCAGCTGGAGATGCTAAGAACCGTTTCTTAGCTTTTCAACCCATTGGAGCTTGCTTAGTTGGCAGTTTCAATTTCTTAACTACAGTGCATGGTTGCTTCTGCAAGCAACTTTGCTTTTTCAGTTTCTTAACTAAAATAATCTATTTTCTCTCACTCCCCCAACAGCTTTCAGAGGCAAACATAACAGAAAGGATGAAATTGAACAATTCAAGTTCAACAGAGACATAATCAGAGGACGAAAATTGCAATTTTATTGAATGAATTGAAACTTTACATGAAGAAATTGAAACTTAAAACACAAAAATTGATATTTACATAAATAAATAAAAAATCTTCTCTGGTAAAGTTCTGGAAGCTCTGATCTGAAAGTATTTCCCCTTGCATGTGTGAAAAGGAAGGATTTTTGCAAGTTTCAAGGCTTTGAAGCTATGAAACAGGGGTTGTGGGGGTCGGATTGAGGTTGTATGGTGGCGGTGGTGGTTGTTTGGTGGCCGATGGTGACTGCATGTGGTTGTTTGGTGGCGGCGGTTTCTGTTTGGTGATCGGCTGGGGCTTTGGAGGCGTGGACCAGAGAGATCGAGGGAGAAGAAGTGAGGGAGAGAGGAAGGAGAAGCAGAGGCATCGTGAGGAAGCAGAAAAGGAGAAGTGAGGCAGAGAGGAGGAAGAGGGTGGATTTGAACTCAGAAGAGGGAGGAGCTGCCGGAGAAGAAGAAGAGGGATTGATTTGAACTCAGAAGTCAGGAGAAGGTGAGAGAGCGTGAGAGAAGAGAGGAAGAAGAAGAGGAGCGGCTAGGGTTTTAGGAGGAATGGAGAGTGAGTGAGGAAAAATAGTATTTATAGGGGGTAACCGGCTGAGCCGGTTTTCTGCTCGTTATGGACCGGTCCAGACCGGTTTTGACCGGCTGGAACCGGTTTTCTGCCCGTTTGGGCGTGAAAATTGACCGGTTTTACCGGTTTTGAGTATAAATATTAATTGAATTAGTTTTTAATTGAAGTGTTGATTTAATATTAAATTTTAAATTTAAATTGGGTGAAAATAAATATTATAAATTTATGTTGTATAGTGGGACCCTTCAAATAGTAATTTAAGAAACCATGGATTGGAGCCAAATCTGCTTCATCAGTTTCTTAGGAGTTCCTTAAGTCTGATGTGGCAGTACGGGCCCACAGAAATAGTGTAGAATAGTGCTGAATAGGGTGTTAAGCAACCAAATAAGAAATTTGGCATTGGAGTTGCTCTTAGCGGCAAGAGGTCAAATCTGTTTTTGCCACCTCTACATTCCTCTCTTTTGAATTTAGTGCATCTAAAATTGAAGGAAAAATTCACGTTTTCATTTCACCCATCCATTCTTATGGCCAAAATGAAGCTTAGTGAATTGAAGGTTTGAAACCCTTTTATTTTATTCCTAAAAAAAATATAAATTGTGGATGTCATATGCTAAGGGTAAACAAAGTAATTTTTAACTATTAAAAAATTATACAGTTAGATTTTTTTATAAGCAATTATACCAAAAATATATATACACACCTAATTTTTTAAACATTTTATTTCCACCTCTTTTTATTTCTATCTCTCTTTTCTTATCATCTATCACATCTCATACTTTCTCTCTCTTATTTTTTCTTTTCTTCCTATCTCTCTCATCATTCTACCTCTCTCCACCTCAAAGAGATCTCCATCTCAAAGAGAGGTGTAAATGAAACATTATTCCATTAGGTGGTAAATGGATGAGAATGTCAATTATGGCAGCAACAAAAACTCACTTGAGACAGGGCAAGCATACATATTTTATTTAATATAGATGATTATAATAATAAATTGCAGCTGATTATTTCCTAATGCTGGAAAAATCACCTGACTAAATCTTGAAGCTTCTGACAGAAATTATCAAGACAAGCTGACTCCAAATCATGGCTAAGCAATTGGCTTCTCAATTTGGTATGATTTTCCCTCACTTCATTTCCAACCTCATTCTCATCATCCATCACAATTTTCACAGCTTTGCAAACACTTTCCTTTGTGAACAACCCATCTTCTTCGCCCTTCACCACTTCAACCCCAACCTTCAAGTTTCTACCCATCATCCTTGCATTAACAATGTGGTCACTATCTAGATGTGGCAACAACACTATCTGACACTTATTGATCAGTGCTTCTGTCAATGAACCAGCTCCACAATGTGTCAGAAAGCAACCAACAGATGGGTGTTGCAAAATCAGCTGCTGCTGTATCCATCCACTTTGGACAATCCCTCTCCCTTGAACTCTTTCTTCAAAACCTTCAGGCAGAGCAATTTCAACTGTTTCACACCCAACAGGAGGTTTGAGAACAGCCAAAAATGGCAGATCTGTTAGCTCGAGACCCAACAACAATTCTTGGAATTGATCTACAGGTAACACCCACTCACTTCCAAGTGCACAATAAATTACTGAACCATGTTTGAATCCTCCAAGCCATTCAGCCCAATTTTCTTCCAAAACAGTGTTGGGTGGTTCAGGTATAACAGGTCCTGAAAGCATAACAGGCTTCCCAAATTGCTCTCCAAGGTAGTCTGCATAAGGACCCTCAATTTCTCTGCAACCCTTGAATCCTATTGCATCTGAGAGGCTTAAACCATTATACAGACGGTCATAGAAAAGAACACCACTTCCAAACTCCCAGTTCCTTTTCGAAGCTAGGAACTTAGCCTCATGAGCATGAAGCTTGATGGATGAAGCAGGGTACCCAGGTGGGGGTTGCATGAGATCAACTTCAGTTATGCTACCCCTTTGTCTCATCCTTGCTGGGGATGTAGTGTATGATATTGTTGCGGGGCTAATGATCCAGTATTGGAAAGATTTGATCCCCAATCGGCGAGTCAAGTTTGGTAGCCAATAGGTGAAATCAAAGAAAACAATTTGTGGCTTTAGCTCAGTTAGGAGAAGCTCGATGTCCTTTTCAGTACGATCCATGGCTGTCATGATGAGTGGACCTAAAGAGAAAGAGACATCTGAAGTGGTTTCAGCACCATGGGGAAGGCCACCAACATGAGGAACATTGATGGGGTGAAAGGTGATGAGGTGTGGGTAAAGGTTGAATTGCTCTAACTTGGCTTGTGTTCTTCTGGGAATGAAGAAGGAGATTTTGTGTCCTCTTTTGGCTAATTTGTTGGAGAGGTGGAGATATGGGGTTAGATGCCCCATAGCAAACCATGGAAACATTGCAATGTGTAAAGATGAAGATGAATCCATGGCTGAAGGTTGAGACACTGAGCAGAATGAGGTATAGATACATATATATGTGTGTTTATGTCATGGATGCAGTAAGTCAATTACTCTCCACAGTAGAAAGACAAATAAAGTTACAGAAAGTCAAGCTAAATTAAAAGAAAACCTTAAAAACCGGCTTAGTGGTATGCTTTAGCATTTGAGGAGAATCTCTTCAATATTATACTCGACAGCGTGAAGTGCGTGTCCAAATATTTTGTTGGCAATTGCAGGGTTGGTGGGTTCGAATTTTAGAATTATACTCCTATATTTTTATTTTCTTTTGGTGACTAAGAATGACAGAGTTATACAAGATAATGAGTCCCAACCAATTAAATTCTATAATGAATCATATCTTGGAACCAGATCTTGTCTTTTAGGTAAAGTCAAGAGGCCCCTGTTTAAAAGTAAAAGAGACATACCAAAAAAACGTACTTGAGTTAGGTGGTTTATGACCGGCGCCACCACTCACATACTCAAATCCTTGTATCAAGCTCTTTAAACCACAAAAGAAAACAAATAGAAAATTCAGGTCTGGGCGCACTTATCACAATAAATTACAATTACAAAAAACTCAAAGCAAACTAACTAATACATAAATAGAAAAACATAACACTAAAGATTCGAATAATCAATTCACAAAAACCATTAAATTAAGAAAAAATCACCGTTAGATAAAAACCTCAATTTCCAATTCATGAACTGTGTCTAATCTATGTAGTTTCCACCACTCCTCACATCAGCAACTGCATGGGTTGTATGAGAGCATTTTCTCAAGCATTCCTTCTCACACTGTTCGAAGAAGTGTCTCTCGGAACTCGGAAGAGAGTCTAATCCAGAGATTACTGATATGAACCCAGCATGTAACGCAAAAATAAGAAAATGCTCAAGCTTTTACTTAACACATGTATAAGAATAATAAGAAATAAGACTGCATTTGGCACCAAATTTTGACTGAGCCTATCAGCATAAAACACTTCTGAATCTTTTAAAATTTTAAAGTTTTATGAAAAAATTTCTCATATTTGAAATTGCCTTTAAAAAATCGGTTTCAAGATTTGTTATGGAAATAAATTTTAGGTGAAGAAAAAGTTTATTTTTAGAGTATTAATTAAATTTTATGATATTTCTATTGAATTTTCGAATTTCCATTTAATTCATAATTTTATGAGTTTTTATTGTGATTTGGTACATTTTGATAGTTTTTATTAATTAATTTTTATGGTTTTTTTTGTTTTTTTATTTAATCTAGGTAAATCTTAGATAGTTAGGGCAAATATTTTAAAATTTTAATATTTTATGAATAAATTTCTCAGATTTAAACATAAAAAGTTATCTAACAAATTGACACGTGGAATTGTAACTGTGAAACTTTTTAACAGTCTAGTTTTTTTAAATTAGGCTTGAGAGACTTGTCCGAATTTAAAGAGATAATGAAAACGGTTTCAAGATTTGTTTTGGAAATAAATTTAGTACGGAGTAATCTAGGTAAATCTTACATAATCAGGGCAAATCTTTTAAAATTCGATTCAAGATAAAATAACACAAAAGAAGAGAAGATATCTAATGGAATGACATGTGGAATTTTTTTATGAGAATTAACCTGAAAATGAAACGTGAAATTTTTTTTATGAGAATTAATCTGGTGTCACCACGTCACTAAATGAGCCTCTGGTGCCGCCACGTCACTAAATGAGTCTGATAGAAGTTCTTCTTTTCTAATATATATTGATTGATTCTAACACGCCCCCTCACGCAAGAGCCCTTTGGGCTTGAAACGTGGATAAATGCACAGGCCCACCCATCATATGCTTAATCAAATTCCACTTTTTAAATTGAAAGTAAGGGGAGCAAGGATCGAACTATAGACCTCTCGGCCATAAAGACTCTGATACCATGTCAAACAACCACTTATCTCAAAAGCTTAATGTCAAACAACCACTTATCCAAAAGTTGTTTGACATTGGTATCAAGAGTCTTCTTCTTAGAGGGACCTGTGAGTGAATTGAGTAAAACCGACCATAAAAGCCAAGACACCTTGCTTCAATTCATCAAATATATGGATTTTGAAACTCCCTACACATCACTAGCACCACTTGTGTTTGATGGTGATAATTATCATATCTAGGCAGCAAGAATGGAGGCACACATAGAGGCAAATGATCTTTCAGAAGCTGTTGAGGAGGACTAGGAAGTTCTTCCATTACCCGCCAATCCAACTATGGCTCACATTAAAATTCACAAGGAGAGGAAAGCAAGAAAGTCAAAGGAAAGAGCTACCTTATTTGTCGCTGTCTCACAAGACATTTTTCACCAGAATCATGACAATCAAATCAGCATTTGAAGTCTGGAATTTCCTCAAAGATGAATATGAAGAAGATGAACGGATCAAGGGAATGCAAGCCATGAGTCTGGTTAGAGAAATGGAGATGCAAAAAAATGTAGGAGTCTGAAACAATCAATGAGTATGCAAACAAACTTCTTAGCATTGCTAACAAGGTGAGGTTGCTAGGTTCTGAATTTTCTGACTCAATAATTGTTCAAAAAAAAATTGGTGACTGCCTCTGAAAGATTTGAAGCTTCTATTGCTTCACTGGAAAATACTAGGGATCTATCTAAGATCTCCTTGACGAAACTTGTAAGTTCTTTGCAGTCCCAAGAGTAGAGAAGATTGATGAGACAAGATGGCATAGTCAAAGGTGCTTTTCCAGCCAAGCACCATTATGCTGAAACTAATCGAAAGAAATATGGCAAAAATGATCAACCAACAAATTACCCACCTTGTGAACACTACGGGAAGATTGGTCATCCACCGTTCAGATGTTGGAGAAGGCCAAATGCAAAATGCAACAAGTACAATGAGATGAGTCATGAAGCTGTGATTTACAGAACCAAAATTCAAGAAGATGCAGATGAAGCCAAAAATGCGCAAGAGGAGGAAGAAGACGTGCTCTTTGTTGCTACTTGCTTCTCTAGCAACAACTCAAGTGAATCTTGGTTGATTGATAGTGGTTGGACTAATCACATGACCTATGACAAAGAATTGTTCAAGAGTTTGGACAGCATCGAAGTCAAATAGGTCAGAATTGGAAATGGTGAAAAAAATCCATTAAAAGGCAAGGGGGCAGTAGCTATAGCAAGCTACATAGGTACAAAAATTCTCTCTGATGTTTTGTATGTACCTAAAATTACTAAAAGCTTGCTTAGTATTGGACAGTTGCTTGAGAAAGACTTCAAAGTTATCTTTGAAGATAAAAGCTGCATAGTTAAAGATCCAGAAGGCCTTGAAATGTTCAAGTTAAAAACGAGAAGCAAGAATTTTTCATTTGATTCAAAAGAGGAGGAGAAAACTGCATTTCATGGTGATTTGACCAATGAGCATGTCACATTTCTTAGTGAAAGTGACGACGGAGAGAAAAGGAAATGGAAAGTCAATATCAACAACATCAACAAGGGTGTTACTGTTGAAGATGATAGTGTTGAAAATGATAGTGGTGTTGTTGCAGCCAATGGTGTTTTGGGTAACCAGTCAAAAGGTAAAGAGCCTCAAGGATCGTTTCAAAATTCAAAACTACCCGATGAGAGTCCTCCATGTCATCACATGTACCCAACACATTACTATGTACATCCATTTTCTCCTTTCATTTACAACCACAACTATAGTGTGGCGTGTTATGCACCTCCGCGGCCATATTCATATGCATACGTGATGCATCCAATGAATGGAAGCGAACCCGTCGAAGCGCATATTCCAATATCAGTATGGTTGACGTTTTAAACACTGAGAAGTTAGAACCTTGCAGCTACTGATCTAAGGATGAGTGTTGAGATTATGTCTCAGTAGCTGTTTGAATTTTTAAGTTTAAGTTGTTAGTTTAAGGAATTAAGGTTGAATGAGTCCTATTAAGATAAGATATTTGAATCCTTGTTAGGTCAGTTTAGAGTTATCTTCGTGTTAGTTTTTCAAATCTTGCAGATTTTAAGTTAGTCTGTTATTCAATCTTTTTATTTAAAAAGGGCAAGTTCTGATTAATAAAATTACTATCTTCCGTTAGAAATATTTTCTTCTCTTCACGTTAAAATCACAAACAAAAGATGTTTGTTTGAATACATTGAAGTTACTCAAAGCATTAATGTGTAAGCTTATCAATGTTTTGCAGCTATAAATTCTTTGAGTTTGCTGGGGGCACTCATGTGATTAAGTTCAACGGTCTTAACTATGCTGATTGGTCAGAATAGATTTAGTTTCAACTGGATACTATGGATTTAGACCTAGGAATAGTTACAAACGAAAAGCTTGCAGCCATTACTAGTACGGAGGATGACAAGTCTTATTATGAAGCTTGGGTAAGGTCTAATACGCTGTGCTTGAACTTAATGAGAATGGCTGAAAATGTTAAGCCATCAATGCCCAAATAGACAATGAAAGGGAATTTATGGCAAAAGTTAAGGAGTTCTCACAATCAGAAATAACTAACAAGTCCATTGTGAGACTCTAATGAGTAAGTTGGCGACCAAAAGGTTTGATTGGTCTCAATCCATTCATGATCATGTGACCAGCATGGAAAATCTAGCAGCAAAGCTGAAGTCCATGGGTATGGATGTAAGTGAGTATTTTCTCGTACAATTTATTATCAACTCACTTCATTTTGAGCTTGGCCAGTTCCAGGTGAACTACAACACCATTAAGGAAAAATGGAACTTCAATGAAATTAAGGCCATGTTGATTCAGGAGGAAAGGAGATTAAAAAAATAGAGAGACAACTCCATTTATCTCATGACTCACAATGAAGCTAGTAGCAGCAAGGCTAAACCGAGTAGAAAGGAACAAAAGAATGACAAAGCCTTAAAGGTTAAAGAGGGCCAAATTTATAAGGAACATGTATGCTACATTTGTAAGAAGGTTGGACACTTCAAGAAAGATTGTCCGAAAAGATAGGCTTGGTTCGAAAAGAAAGGTACATTTTATGTTTCAATTAGTTTTGAATCAAACCTATCGAAGTACCTAATAATACCTGGTGGTTGGATTCTGGTGCAACTACTCATGTGTCACATACTATGCACAAATTCCTTTCGACCCAGCCCATAAGAGGAACTGAAAAGTTTCTGTACATGGGAAACGAGATGAAAGTACGAATTGAAGGAATTGAGACTTACAGATTGATCTTGGACACTGGTCATCAGTTAGATCTAGAAAAGTGTCTAGATGTTCCTGAATGTGCTAGAAATCTTGTTTCAGTAGGAAAGTTGGATCGTTTAGGATTTGCTTTTAAGATTGCACATGATTGTTTTTCTTTGTATAAACTTGCGTACTATTATGGTTCTGGTACTTTGTTGGATGGTTTATATTGTTTCTACCTTGATGTTAATTTTGTTGAATCCCTATTTCATGTTGAGCACAATAATAGTGTTAAAGTAGTGCACGTAATGAATGCTCTGCTTTCTTGTGGCATAAAAGTCACATATCCAAAGAAATGATGATGAGGTTAATGAAAAGGGAAATATTGCATAGACGGAGGAGAATTTTATGGTAAATTTAATGAAACGTGAATTTCTCCTCCTCTATTAGACCTCACAATTTTTACTTTTCTATCTAGCTGTCTTTCCACCTCATTAATGAATATCTCATAGACATTCACTGATTGAGACTTTTCATGTCGTAGATACATATAACAATAACGTGAGAAGTCATCAATAAAGAGAATGAAATACTTTTATCCACCCCAAGATAGAACATCAAAGGGTCCACATATATCAGTGTGTATCAACTCAAGGAGTTGGCTACTTCTTGTAGCCGAGTTCTTTGATATATGTTTCGTTTCCTTGCCTTGAATGCAATCCACATATATATCCAAATCAGCAAAATCCAATTGAGGTTGTATTTCACTTTTCATTAACTTCATCATCCTTTCTTTGGATATGTGACCTAATCTTTTCATTCATTACGTGCACTACATTTAACACTTTATTGTGCTCAACATGAAATATGGATTCAACAAAATTAACATCAAGATTGAAACGGTATAAACCATACAACAAAGTATCATAACCATAATAGTATGCAAGTTTATACAAAGAAAAACCACCATGTCCAATCTTAAAATCAAAGCCTAAACGATCCAACTTTCCTACTGAAACAAGATTTCTAGCACATCCTGGAACATATAGACACTTTTCTAGATCTAACTGATGACTAGTGTTCAAGATCGATCTGCAAGTCTCAATTGCTTCAATTCGTGCTTTCATCCATACAAAAACTTTTCAGTTCGTCATATGGGCTGGATCGAAAGGAATTCCAACATAATATGTGACACATGAGTAGTTGCACCAGAATCTAACCACCAGGTATTATTAGGTATTTCAATAAGGTTTGATTCGAAACTAATTGAAACATAAAATGTACCTTTCTTTTCGACTCAAGCCTTTCTTTTTGGACAATCTTTCTTGAAGTGTCCAACCTTCTTACAGATGTAGCATACATGTTCCTTATTAATTCGGCCCTCTTTAGCCTTTAAGGCTTTGTCTTACTTCTATTCCTTTCTACTCGGTTTAGCCTTGCTGCTACTAGCTCAATATTGAGTCGTGAGATAAATGGAGCTGTCTCTCTCTTTCTTTAATTTCCCTTCCTCCAGAATCAACATTGTCTTAATTTCCTGGAAGTTCCATTTTTCCTTAATGATGTTGTAGTTCACCTGGAACTGGCCAAACTCAAAATGAAGTGAGTTGATGATAAACTGTACGAGAAAATACTCACTTACATCCATACCCATGAACTTCAGCTTTGCTGCTAGATTTTCCATGCTGGTCACATGATCATGAATGGGTTAAGACCAATAAAACCTTTTGGTCGTCAACTCACTCATTAGAGTCCCACAAATGTCTGATTGTGAGAACTCCTTAACTTTTGCTATAAATTCTCTTGCATTGTCTGTTTGGGCATGGATGACTTAACATTTTTAGTCATTCTCATTAAGTTCAAGCACAACGTATTAGACATTACCCAAGCCTCATAATAAGACTTGTCATCCTCCGTACTGGTCTCAGTAATGGATGCAGGCTTTTCGTCTGTAACTATTCCTAGGTCTAAATCCATAGAACCCGGTTGAAACTAAATCTGTTCCGATCAATCAGCATAGTTTAGACCATTGAACTTAATCACATCAGTGCCCCCAGCAAACAAAGAAGTTATAGCGGCAAAACATTGATAAGCTTACACATTAATGCTTTGAGTAACTTCAATGGATTCAAACAAACATCTTTACTTATGCATTTAAGTCCATTTTTGGATCTAACTTAAATTCATAATTTCAAACAATAATGATGCTAATAAAAAACTACTTTAATAGACAAACATTCAAACAATCAACATGCTTATAAATCTTTAGATATATAAACACATTTTTCAAGTATGTTAATTCCTTATTTAATGCCATACATTATAAGTAATGGTCCACCTTTGGGTGACACAAATATTTCATATAATAGTAAGTCATCATAACCTCATTACATATTTTCATAGCATCAAAACCATGGGTTGTAAATTGCAACTATACATCATGAAATTAAATAAACACATTTGGTCACTTTGATGATACAAATCTTTCATATATTTAATTTCAAAAACTGTAATTATTTTTAATACTTGACGCGTAAGCTATGAGCTTTTCTCAGTTTATGTGAATAAACAACTTTACAATTTGTCTTAGCCAACAATAACAGATGCGGAGGGGAAAACCAAATCCTTCAGATATATCAATTTCATGATATAAAACTAGATTCTTTAAATTCTTATCCATTAAAGGACAAAACAACATTGAATAATTTTCTTCTGGATCCCAAGGCATACATACATGGCAATCTGATAAACTTAAAGGCTGTCAAAACAACTAGAAGGCAAAATGGCTGGCAAATACTATTCTTTTATGTTTTCATAATGTTCGTACAAGAAAACTATCACTACTGTTCACACTATTCAGGATTATATAATTTCGAGAACCAAAAACCATTCGGACATTGCAATACATTTTCGGCCAGTCACAAGCAATTAGCACAAGGCAGTGGGAAACAAAAATACCATAATTGAATCCATAAATTTTTGGTATCCTAGGGTTTTCAACATGCAGAAAACCTAAACCATGATCTTTAAATTAATATGACTCTCACTAACTTTTATAGGGAGGAGATGACTAACCTGGATTCATTCTAGATTCCATGAAGAATTTCTTATGCTTTATGAACTTTTTTCTCTCCTCTTTGCCTTCCACTTTAAGTTCTTCTCTGATGGATGAGAAGAGGGGCAGAATATGTTACGTTCAAAAACTGCTCGCTAACCCCTTTTGTAGGATAGTTAATGTAACCATCCACTAACCTTTTATTTTTCTGAAGGAAGAGGAGAAGGAATTCAAAATTAAATTTTGAATCTCCAAGTAACTTTAATTACTTTAATATTCTAATGACCATCACATTAAGAATCTTTTCATAAAGTTAGTCCTACAAGTTACATGGACCACATTAATTATTAAAATAATTTAACAAGAAAATCATTCCCTATGAAGTTTAGGAGAATATTTCAACCAGTTATCGGAAGCGAAACTCGCGCTCTCGATGGAAATAGAAACAGATCGCACAAGAAGAGAAAGAGGAAAGGGTTCAAAGATACCTCTGCTTGCAGCATCTAAGTAGTGGTCTCTGTGAAGCCTAGTGATGGCTGTTGATGTTGTTGCCGCTAGGGTTTGAGATCATGACATAGTTGTTTATCGACAGCGAGTGGTGGAGAGGTCCAGCTTCAGTCAAGTTAGCACCTTGTCTCATCCTTGCTGGTGATGTAGTGTAAGATGTTGTTGTTGGGCTAATGATCATGTATAGAAAAGATTTGATCCCCAAGCGACGAGTCAAGTTTGGTAGCCAATAGGTGAAATCGAAGAGCACAATTTTTGGGTTGAGCTTCATCAGTAGAAGCTCAATGTCCCTCTCAGTGTCATGATGAGCAGAACTAAAGAGAAAGGCACATCTGAAGTGGTTTCAGCACCATGGGGTAGGCCTTCAACGTGGGGAACATTGACAGGGAAAAATGCAATGAGATGTGGGTAGAGGTTGAATAGCTCTAACTTTGCTTGTCTTCTTGTGGGGATGAAGAAGGAGATTTTGTGTCTCCTCTTTGCTAATTTGTTGGAGAGGTGGAGAAATGGGGTTAGGTGCCCCATAGCAAACCATGGAAACATTGCTATGTGCATATAGGAGGTGTATCCATGGCTGCAAGGACTTAGCTGCAGGTTGAGACACTGAACAGAATGAAGCATATGTGTTTCTCAATTTTCTTCCTAAATAAGCATAAAATATGTTGGACAAGTTCTACCGCTGGTGTAACATCATGGATGCAGTAAGTCAAAGTCTACTCTCCACAACAGAAAGACAAATTAAGTGACGACAAATGGATGAAAACTCAAACTCTAGTGTTATAGTTCCACATTCAAATTCAAATTTGACCAGAAAACCAAAAAAAATTCCACATTCAAAGCAAACCTTGAAAATATCCTTAAAACTAGGAAGGTTAGCATGCTCGAATTGCCCTTAAGTATATGCCAGTGTATCATATGCCAACAGAATATATTATTATTGTTCTTGTTGACACCATCATTAGCTGCATACATTAAGGAAATGAAAGTCCACTAAAAGTTATTAATAGTTACTGTCATTATCTAGATTCCATTTACATGAGTCACCATTTACTGCTAAGTACAATTACAAACACCGGAAGAGAGAGAATTAGTCACTCTTGTTAGTGGTGGATATCCTGGTCTATTCCAAAAAGAAGAGAGTCCTGCAAATTAAATTCATTAATGAATCAAATCTTGGAACCAGCCTTCTATCTAGTTATTTTATGTATTTTATTATATGACAATAGTATCCTCCTAAAAGGATGAGATGACTTTTAATCTTATTACTAATGATGATTCCGCATGAAACTATTATATGAAAAGTTGTTTTAAGATTTATATTTTCTCCAGACAATTAAGTTATTTCATGTTTATTGCATTGTTAAACTCAAGTGTTTAAAGCATAAATGGAAACAGATGAAATCAATTTAGATATTGCTTGTTGCCTTATATTTTCTGCCCTGCTGTTTTGTTCTGTGCTCTGCATTCTAATGGAACTTATCTGGGGTGGTGTGTGTTATGTTCAATTTTCTACTACGGTGCTGGTTTTTTGTTGGCTTTTCTTGAGCAAGGTGGGATGCATGTTTCTTCTGTTGGTTCTACTTTTCTCACTCACAATTGTTTTTTGTAAAAAACTCACTATTTTGTTGACAGCCAAACAAATTCATTAAAAAGAGATACAGGGGTACCTCAATCCAAAGGATTCATGGACCACTCCAAAAAGGAGCTAGAGAAGCTAGCAACTTTGGCTCAAATTGTATCAAACTTTCTTAAAATATTCCAAGGTATACATAAATTTTAAACTAACTAAGGTTTTAGGTTCTACATCATGGAACCTAAATTTAAAACTAACTAAAATTTAAAATTTAGGTTCTAGGATTTAGAACTAGGAACACACCCCTTTTAGTTTTAAATTAGGTTCTAGGCTTCGAGTTCTATATCCTAGAACCTAATTTAAAACTAAAAGGGATGTGTAAACATTGTAACTATTAGGGATTTATTCACGAAGTTCAACCTGAACAAAAAGAAAACCATTACCGATGCAGTGTATGCGGAAGTTAAAGAATCATTGGAAGGAAAAAGACCTTGTAAACGCACTCAGAGAGAACCATGCAACAGAGAAGATCTTGCAAATCGGAGACCGAATCGACCTTGAGAGTGAGGGAGAGATCGTGGAGCTGCTTCCTCCACCGCTCGTACTGCTCCTTCATCCACTTCTTCTCCTCGCGGTGGGTGGTCAATGGCTACCTCATCCGCCATTGCAGTGGGGCCCACGACACATTCTTCAGCTTTGCTCCCTGCCACCTCATCCATGGCTCCACGCGGTTCTGGATGAACTCCACGGTGGAGGACGTCTGAGTGCTCCTATCTTTCTCTCTCCCAACAACTTCATGCGGATGCAAAGTGCTGTAGCTGGGTCTCTGTTGTTGACGATGCCTTAGCCGCTCCTCTGTTCAACGTCTCTTCTTTCGACCCCTGCTTCAAGATTGAGTCTATGCATCTCAAAGGTTAGGTTTTTCTACGCCTTCGATGCGGGCCATGATTCCTTTCGCAATGCCTTCGATGCGGGCCATGATTCCTTTCGCAATGCCTTCGCTGCTACTCACTCTTCATCCACTACTTCAAGATTGGGTTTCTGCTTCTTAGAGATTAAGTTTTCATTTGCTTCAGATGTTTGCTCAGCCACCGCTGCGATCTCTGATTTCCTCTGCGATGCCTTCGCTGAGATCAATGGAAAGAGAAGGGATATGGTACAGCTAGCAACATCACAGGCCCTGTAACTAAATATGATTAAGGCTTAATTGCACTTTTGGTCCCTTATGTATCATGGTTGTGCAATTTAACTCCCCAATGTTTAAAACGAGCGGTTTTAATCCCACTAGTTTTAATTTGTGAAAATTAGGTCCCTCCGTCAGTTTACTGTCAAATTGCTAACGGAAATTGCTGATTTGGAATATTTATTAATATTTTACTAAATTTTTTACCCCTTCAGCATTTCTTTTTCTTATAATTTTTCCATGTCACGTTAATCTTCACTTCATCTTCTTCAACCTGTGAAAGCCCCAATTCCAACCCCAAATCCTCCTCCTCTCCTCCTTCTTTACCACTGCCTCCCTAAACCAAAAACCCTCAACCGGTCTCACCATAAGACTACCATGGTTGTTAACCCTAACCCCATTTTCCCCCTCAGTTCTCATCCACTGTTCTTCTTCCCCACACCATCCAACCCAAGCCAAAAACCCAGAAATAGTAAAGAGTGAAGACAGAATCAGAAAAGAAGAAATGAAAGAGATGCGTGTAGAGATTCTGCGCAAACAAAAATTGAAAGGCAATTCGAGTTTCAGAAACGGAGACCCACCATCGTCCAGACCCAAAACCCCATTTGCTTGGTGGAGAATGCAGATCCTGGTTCCAGTACCAGTGAAAAACAAGTAGCACAACATTAAAATCAGCATGGAGGACAAATCCCCATCGAAGCCACGACGGTGGTGAGAGCGGTGAGGCTGTTGGAGAGGGAGAAAGAAGCGGTGGAGAGAGAGAGAGAGAGAGAGAGAGAGCGATGCAGAGATGGTGGTGAGAGATCGATGGTAGAATGTTGGCTTCTCCCTCGCCGCTAGCACCTTCCTCTGGAGTTGAGATCCAACTACGGACCCATGTCGAGTCGAGGGCTTTCTTGGCCCATGCGGCGGCGGTCTCCGGGACGAGGAGGGTCGCCGCTGTGCCTGAAGCAGCGAGGGCGTGGAGGCAGGGGAGGGCTTCGGAGATTCCGCCGTAGCCGGCGAGGCCCGCGATCTCGGCGAGAGTGGGGGAGAACGAGAGGAGGAAGAGGCCGCAGAGGGTCTCGCCAGAGCGGAGGCGGGACTTGAGGTTGAGAGGGGAGGCGGTGGAGGTTGCGGCGGAGATGGTGGTGAGGGAGCAAAGATCGATATGTGAGATACTGATTTCACGTTCTGCATTTTGGCCGTAATTGTTTTTATTTATTTAATTTTCTGTTTTATTTACTTAGTGATGTGGCATCCTACGGCAAATCTCTCAAATCCACGTCATTTAATTAGTGACACATAGTCTAACTTTGTTAGCAATTTAACAGTAAACTGACGGAGGGACCTAATTTTCACAAATTAAAACAAGTGGGATTAAAATCGCTCGTTTTAAACATTGGGGAGTTAAATTGCACAACCATGATACATAATGGACCAAAAGTGCAAGCCTATGATTAATAAGAATAAAGAATCCCCAATCCTTGTCATGATTATCCAATCTGCAATATAATTTCCTATTTTACTTCATGTGTGTAAGAAGTGGCTGAAATAAACAAGAATAAAATTATTCAAGAGACCTATTCATTTACACCATAATTATGCATAAGTAAAAAAAGGATAATTACCTCGGGGAAGATAACTAGTGCTTGAGCATTTGTTTTGCATCTACTTCCCTGCTCTCGTTTTGCTCTTGCTCAGTCACATACCAATTATAGGGAACATAGAATTTAGGCCCCAAGCTTCTGCTGCTGCTTTCATACACATCCTCAGTAAGCAACCCATTATAAGGAAGCTGGATTTTAGGCTGATAGAAAACTCAGTAATGAAACGGCCCTAGATGATAGCAAGGATGTGGGCCTAGATGTGAACAATCAGAAGCCCAAGGTTTGGAAAGTTTACAAGAGGAAGCGTGGGAAGGTTCTACAAGAGGATGAGCTGGCAGATATTTGAGGAGGGGAATATTAAGTTTGTTAGGATATAAGAGGAGAGTAGAATGAGGAATCATCATGATAGATCATTATTTTTCTGTTATAGAGAGAGAAGAGAAATAGGCTCACACTAGTGAGAGGGAAGCCGTTAGTGCTTTTGGGGTTGATAATATCCATTATCAACACTTTCTTTATTCTCTGTTACCTTGTATTTCCTTCTGCAATCAATACAATTGCAGACTGTTTCTTTCTTTATCTCTAAGTTTACTCTGGTTGATTCATCTAACCCATCAATTGGTCCGACCTGCCGGATCAATACACCGCTGGAACCAGTGAACGTAGATGCTAACGAGACTTAGAATGGGAGATCGAATTGATGCATTGGAGACACAGATGGGGGACGTGACCACCACGTTGCAAGAACTTGCAATCCAAATGCAAGAACATGCTCAGCAGATGCAACAACAGAGTTTGGTTTTATATGAACTCAGCAAGCAGATCAGCCAGAAGGGAGTAACCCAGGAAGGTGAGACCTCTGTCGAAGCATCATCGCAAAACGAGTCTCGTCTTGCCGGGAAGAAGGTGAAACTTCCGGTGTTTGAAGGTGAGGACCCTGTGGCATGGATCACGCGCGCTGAGATTTACTTTGATGTGCAAAATACCCCGGACGAGATGCGAGTGAAGCTGTCTCGATTAAGCATGGAAGGCTCGACAATACACTGGTTCAACTTGTTGTTGGAAACAGAGGATGATCTTTCGTGGGAGAAATTGAAAAAAGCTCTGATTGCGAGATATGGAGGAAGGAGGTTGGAGAATCCGTTCGAGGAGTTGTCTACACTCCGTCAAACTGGATCCGTGGAGGCATTTGTTGAAGCGTTTGAGCTGCTCTCATCACAAGTGGGACGTTTGCCAGAGGAGCAGTACCTGGGCTATTTCATGAGTGGTTTGAAGCAGAAAATCCGACGACGGGTAAGAACCTTGAATCCTCAGAATCGGATGCAATTGATGAAGATGGCCAAAGATGTCGAGGATGAGCTGAAGGATGAGGACGACGACGGAGCCCGATGCTATGGAAAAAATCGCATGGGCCGCATTGAATCAACCGGGTTGCAGCCCAAGCCTTTTACCCGACCTATCACGAGTTGGAGCAACCCGACCCCGACCCAAAAAAGGGTTTCTCGGGTTCCACTGGGTCAAACTCAATTTCGACGCCGTCGATGAGTTCTACGAGCAGAAAGGTAGAAAACACCAGCCACACACTGTCGTCTGAACGGTGGAAAGGGGTTCGTAGCATCCAGAGCGATGTAATCGCGGATCGTCGAGCAAAGGGGTTATGTTTTAAGTGCGGAGGGAAGTATCATCCCACTCTCCACAAGTGCCCTGAACGCTCGATGCGAGTCTTAATTCTGGGTGACGATGAGGGGTTGAACGATGAGGGAGAGATAATAGCTCTCGAGGCCACTGAAGCTGAGGAAGAAGATGAGGAGATTGAGGCTGAGTGCAAGCTGATAGGGGTGTTGGGCAGCATGGGTGAGTGTCACACGATGAAGATTTCTGGGATGATTGCTAGCGTCGACGTGATGGTTCTAATTGATAGTGGCGCCAGTCATAATTTCATTTCGCCAGAAGTCACGACAGCTTTAGGATTGTCGGTGACTCGTACAACAAAGAAAATCAAATTAGGCGATGGTCACAAGGTTCTTTCTTAGGGAATCTGTGAAGGGGTCAGAATCGATTTGGGACCTCAAATCTTTGCTGTGGATGCTCTGGTGTTGGAGCTGGGAGGATTAGATGTTGTGTTGGGAGTATCTTGGTTGAAAACTCTGGGGAAGGTGGTGTTAGATTGGAAGGAACTTTCAATGCAATATCTGTATGAAGGAAAAATGATCAATCTGCAGGGTCAGGGAAGAAACCAAGAGACACAAAGTGGATTGCACTCTTTCTTAGAGGATAATCATAGAAGAGGAAAGGAAGACTGGTGGTGGACTCAACCTAGAGCTGAGATGACTGCTCAAACAGTAGCAGGTCATCATGAATTGACTAATCTACTAAGTCAATTCTCTAAGGTGTTTCAAGAGAAGATCACCTTGCCTCCTGAAAGAAGTCAAGTGCACCAGATCAAGTTATTTCCTGAGCATGGTCCTGTAAATGTAAGGCCATACAGATACCCTCACCATCAAAAAGAAGAGATAGAAAAACAAGTGGCAGAGTTGTTAGCCGCAGGAATAATCAGGCCCAACATGAGTGCATTCTCTAGTCCTGTTATCTTAGTCAAAAAGAAAGATGGCTCTTGGAGAATGTGTGTGGACTATAGGGCATTGAACAAAGCTACAATCCCAGATAAGTACCCCATTCCTATTGTAGATGAATTGTTGGATGAATTGCATGGAGCAACTGTCTTTTCTAAACTAGATTTGAAGGCGGGATACCATCAAATTCGTGTTCACGAAGATGATATTCAGAAAACCGCTTTTAGAACTCATAATGGACACTATGAGTATCTTGTAATGCCTTTCGGATTGATGAATGCACCAGCTACTTTTCAGGCCACAATGAATGATATTTTCAGACCTTTTCTCAGAAGTTTTGTGTTGGTATTCTTCGACGATATCCTAGTTTACAGCAGGTCTGAAACAGAGCACTTGGGGCATTTGAAGACAACTTTGTCAATCCTGGAGAACCATTGCTTTGTGGCCAACAAGACCAAATGTAAGTTTGGCTGCAGTCAGATAGATTACCTTGGCCACGTCATATCTGGAGATGGTGTGACAGTAGATCCAGACAAAATTCGTTGTGTCTTGGAGTGGCCTGAACCTAAAAATGTTAAAGGAGTTTGTGGCTTCTTGGGGCTTACATGGTATTACAGAAAATTTGTTAAAGATTATGGCAAGATTGCCAAGCCTCTAACTGAATTGACTAAGAAGAACAACTTTGTTTGGGGAAAAGAAGCCTTAGATGCCTTCAATTTACTCAAGCAGATTATGACTACACCTCCAGTGCTCGTGTTACCTAATTTTTCTGTGGTTTTTGAGGTGGAATGTGATGCTGCAGGGAGAGGGATTGGGGCTGTCCTGATGCAGAAGAGGCAACCAATAGCTTACTTCAGCAAGGCTTTATCTGAGGGAAATCTGGCCAAATCTGTGTATGAGAAGGAGCTTATGGCTTTGGTGCTTGCCATTCAACATTGGAGACATTACCTCTTAGGCAAACCTTTTGTGGTCTATACTGATCATAAGAGCTTGAAACATTTTTTGCAGCAACGAGTGACTTCTCCTGATCAACAGTGTTGGTTGGCTAAGCTTCTGGGGTATCAATTTGAGGTGAAGTATAAGCCAGGTCTAGAGAATAAGGCAGTTGATGCCTTGTCAAGGTGCCATGGAGATGTGGAGTTGACTGCTTTGCTATCTTATCCTACATGGTTGGATGGAGAGAAGTTGCTACAGGAAGTTAGACAAGATCCTATGCCGCAGGAAACAGTGGAGGTAGTCAAAATGAATCCTGGAATTAAGCCAGGGTTCACCATCCAGCAAGACATTCTATTCTACCAAGGACGCTTGGTGTTGTCCCCTAATTCTCCTTCCATTCCCTTACTACTACAAGAATTTCATGCAACACCTACGGGAGGGCACTCTGGGTTTCTTAGAACCTACAAAAGGTTGGCAGCTAACCTATATTGGCCGAGAATGCAGAAAAGGGTCAGAGACTTTGTCAGGTCTTGTGACATTTTCCAAAGACAGAAATATGCAGCAACATCTCCCGGAGGTCTTCTTCAACCTTTGCCTATTCCAAATGCTATTTGGGAAGACCTTTCACTAGATTTTATCACTGGATTACCTAAGTCCAAGGGATTTGAGGCTGTGCTGGTGGTAGTGGACAGACTATCCAAATATAGCCATTTCTTACTGTTGAAGCATCCTTACACTGCAAAATCGGTGGCAGAGCTATTTGTGAGGGAGATAGTCAGGTTACATGGTGTTCCTTTGACAATCATTAGTGATAGGGACCCTTTATTTGTAAGCCATTTCTGGATGGAACTTTTCAAACTGCAGGGTACTCAGTTGAAGATGAGTTCAGTCTACCATCCAGAGACTGATGGGCAAACCGAAGTCACAAACAGATGCTTAGAGAATTACTTGTGTTGCTTTGCTTCTGAACAACCTAAGACATGGTCTCATTGGATACCATGGGCTGAATTCTGGTATAATACCACCTTTCATGTGTCCATTGGCAAGACTCCTTTTGAGGTGGTCTATGGTAGGCAACCACCAAGTATCATTCGTTTTCTGAGCAATGAGACAAAAGTTGCTGCTGTGGCTATGGAGTTGAGTGATAGAGATGAGGCGCTGAATCAGCTGAAATCTCATTTGTTGAGGGAACAACAGCAAATGAAAAAGTATGCAGACAAAAAGAGAAGGGAGGTTCACTTTGAGGTTGGGGAATGGGTCTTTCTCAAGCTAAGACCTCACAGGCAGCATTCCGTGCAAGGAGAATTAATCCTAAGTTGGCTGCAAGGTTTTATGGACCTTTTAAGATCATAGCACAAGTGGGAGAGGTTGCTTACAAGCTTCAGTTACCTGTTCAGTCCAGGATACATCCTGTATTTCATGTATCCTTGTTGAAGAAAGCTATTGGAGATTACTCTGTGCAAGGAGAACTTCCTAAGGAGCTGGAGCTCAATCCTGTGGATGACATTTATCCAGAGCAGGTTGTTGGCTCAAGGATTATCACTCAGGGAGGGGTCTCAGTGCCCCAAAGTCTTATCCAGTGGAAGAACAAATCTGCTGATGATGTTACTTGGGAAGATGATGCTTTCATTCAAGGACAATTTCCAGACTTTAGCCTTGAGGACAAGGCTGTAACTAAGGAGGGTGGAATTGATAGAAAACTCAGTAATGAAACGGCCCTAGATGATAGCAAGGATGTGGGCCTAGATGTGAACAATCAGAAGCCCAAGGTTTGGAGAGTTTACAAGAGGAAGCGTGGGAAGGTTCTACAAGAGGATGAGCTGGCAGATATTTGAGGAGGGGAATATTAAGTTTGTTAGGATATAAGAGGGAGAGTAGAATGAGGAATCATCATGATAGATCATTATTTTTCTGTTATAGAGAGAGAAGAGAAATAGGCTCACACTAGTGAGAGAGAAGCCGTTAGTGCTTTTGGGGTTGATAATATCCATTATCAACACTTTCTTTATTCTCTGTTACCTTGTATTTCCTTCTGCAATCAATACAATTGCAGACTGTTTCTTTCTTTATCTCTAAGTTTACTCTGGTTGATTCATCTAACCCATCATAGGCTCAGAGCTGCTGCTGCTGCTTTCATGCACTTCCTCAGTAAGCAACCCATTATAAGGAAGCTGAATTTTAGGCTTAGAGCTGCAGCTGGTACTTTCATGTAGATCATCAAAGGGACGACAAGCTTTAACTTTAACATATGTGGGTGGTCTGAAAATATTTTTCTCAAATACCATGCACAACTCCCATTTTATTATCTGCAAACTTGGGTGAGCTTTAAATGTGATGTGTGCTCCTGTTTTAACAAAATGGCAGTGTGGCCTAGAGATATACACTATCCAGATATGTTTTGAATATGAGCCATCAACCATATTCAGGTCTGACCGAAGTGGCATGTCAAAGGTTTCTTCTGTTTGTTCACTTTCAAAAGAAAGATAAAAAGGATATGGCAGCTGGGAATATGAAGAACTAGACACTGTTGCAGAATAGTTTACCTTAAATACTGCACAAAAGGCAAAGCCAAGCCAATGGTCTTGCTCATACACATGGTCAACTTCCCTTATTCTTGAACCTCCCTTAAATTGAGAATCAAACCAATATGGAATTTTATTCCCGGGAACAACAATGTCAAAGCCACACCGGAAGTGACTAGGATTCTGGTACCACAGGGAAAAAAACAGATATATCAGAACTATATATATATATATATATATATATAGAGAGAGAGAGAGAGAGAGAGAGAGATGGGGATGGTATGGGAGTGTGCACCTTAACTAGCCTCTCTAACCACCAAATTGCTGTGTGTTTATGTATAATCTCCAAGGTGGGACAGTTGAAAATATATAACCCTGACCTATGATTATGAGCCCCAGATACAGTTCTAAAATAACGCCCCCTACTGATGAACTAGCATACCGGAACTCAGGTAAAAATTGAAGCTTGCTGCAATGTGCTAAGTTTAAATATGCCAGTCTAGGAAGCAGTCCCAGGGAAGATGGTAGTGAAACAAAGTTGTTGCCCTCTAGATTTAGCCTTTCCAAATACATTATCCTTCCAATAGCATCAGGTACTTTATTTAGGCTGCAGAAGCCTAAGTCCAAAACATCAAATATTGCAGACTGTAAGAATACTCTGCAAGTGGCAGTTGCAGGGGCAGATACATAAGTTTTGAGCAACCGCAAAAATCTAGAGTTGTAAGAGATTCCATAATGTTAAGGCTGTTAGGTATATTGACAAGATTTGTGCAGTCCCTCAAACTTAAGAATTTTAGCTTTGCAAGAAACCCAACAGATGGATCAACCGTGGATAAACTCACACATTGATCAATATCAAGGTACTCGAGATTTTTTACCCCTATAAAATTTGGTGTGCTTTCAAGTCTTGTGCAGCCAGAGAGGTGCAGAATGCGTAGAGAATTTAACTCACATACAGTGCCAAGATAGAGGCTGACTAGACTGCTACAACCTTCCAAACTCAAGAAAGCAAGTTCTGTGAGAAGTCCAATTGAAGGATGAACCTGCAATAGGTTTGTGCATCCTGTAAAGTCTAGCCGCTCAAGTCTTTGGCTCCCATCAAAATTGGGAGTCTCCATAAGATATTTGGAGTTGCTCAGATCCAGCCTTTTCAAAAAGGGGACATCCTGTGAAGAGAAATTACCAATCAGCAACGAATTTCATTAATTCACTTTGATAATGGCTGAAAATTGAAGTGAAAAATTCAAGAATAAATTATGTAATTTTCATATAGAACTATTTCTTAAAATTTTCACTTGTTATCTAAATGAGAGCTCAACAAATAAAAACCAAATCGTTGTAAAATCATTCAGAGTGACTTATTTTCTGAGGTATTTTCTGTTTATTAATCAGACCTCTGTTCTATTTTAGTAATCTACAGAGCTCCCTGCAATAGTAAGAAGTACTGCAACTTACTAATAATTTGTTAATGGAATATCTCATGGATATTTTATATTGAACTCCATTCTCTTATCAATCAATATTCTTTATTGAATGTTGGAAAAACAAAATGAGACTGAAAATAAAAACAATTAGGTACGATGCATCAAATAAATTTGTTCTTCTAATGAAGTTTAGTTTTGATACAGTATCGGTGTAAAAGAAATTTTTACAAAACTTTGTCATATCATCTAATGATTTAGACCACACATAAGAAATCAATTTCCTTAACCATATGGTAACACGACAGTGTTGGAATAAGGCTAAACGATCATATAATTGGAATTTAACCATACAAAAAAAGATGAGCGCTTCAATAATGAGACTGTGAGTATAGTTAGAATTCAGTTAGAATTCGTCAATGATTCAAGGGTGATTTTTGTATGAACTAAAGTGGTCGAGACCATTTATACAACTCAATGTAAATAAATTTAGAGGAAAAAATCTTGGTCATATAGTATTTTCCAATTGTGAAGCATACCAATATTTTTTAAGTTTCTCTAGTCATAAACTATGACCTCCCAACTCAGCCTGAAAACTATCTCCACCGTATTGGTAGGAGTGGGTGTTTTGGAAGAAAAGGCGTTACTATAAACTTTGTGACATTGGATGATTCCAGGATGTTGTCTGATATTCAGAAGTTCTACAGTCTAACTGTGGAGGAGCTGCCATCCAATGTTACTGATCTACTCTGATGAGTTAAATTTTAGCTCTTTGTTAAGTCATCGGGAATTTTTCTGCTGGACAAAAGTGCTATTTTAAGTTATTCAGGTCTTCTTTTTTATATATTTTACTCGGGGTTGTCTAAATGACCCATGCTCAATTTTGGGTTATATCACCCATTACCTTGTTGTACCAGTTATAATCTGACACGTGACATCTTATTATCCACATCACTTCTAATATTTTATTTTCGTAATATATATTTTATTATTTAATTTAATTGCACAATAATCCCTACCAATTTATTTAATAGCTTAGTAATCCTTCTATTTTAAATATATCCCCATTCCCTGTTCACGTTCTTCTCTGGTTCGTTCTTCCTTTCCTTTCGCCGGCGGCAACAACAACCTAGCGTGGTGCGGTGGTGGATCTCCGGCAGTCTAGCCCGCTTCTCCAACCAGCATGCTGATTTCGTTTTCCTCTTCTCCTTATGTCCTTGTTGATTTGGTTCGTTTTTCTTGAATTCAGTTGTTTACCAGTTCAATTTTTCCATACTGTTTTTATTTCAGTGGTTGATTGTGTCCATGGAATTTTAAGACTTTAATCTGAGTCTAGTTTCTTTTCTGCAATTGTGGTGTTACATTTCTACATTTGTACAAACTGATTTTTATGATGCCCTTAAGCTGTTTGATGAAATGCTTCATTGAAGTGTCTTCGTTTAATTACTTTGTAGTCAGTTTGGTGTCAATCCAGGCACTGAGTTTCGATGAAGCTAAGTATGGTTGTTTTTTTTTTAGCTAATCCAAACTTCTAAACTGTTGCAGATAAGAGAAGGAAGAAGATGATTTTACATTAGATTGTTTTACAACTTGTAAACTTACGCTTCACGTGTTAAAAAAGAACCAAACTGAATTGCCAACTGTAACATCCCGATCTGACGACTGGCCTCACGGTAACAACACGAGTCTTTTCAGTGCGCTTTGTCCTCACTCGCGCACTTCCCGGGAAAACTTCCCAGGAGGTCACCCATCACGATATTGCTCAAAGGCAAGCACACTTAACCATGGAGTTCTTATCAATTGAGCTCCCGAAAAGAAGTTGCAACTTGTTGTTATGGGTAGTACAATCAAATCATATATGCCCTCCTCAACTGTATAGTCTATCCCTACACAGTCTCGGAATACCTCTTGTTCGGGTGTGAGATCGGCTCATTCCTGTGACCCTCCGCCTAGAAGCCTGCCAGGAGCCGCTCCTTGTCCGTGCCTCACTGCACCGGCGATCACTCCCCGCCCTCGTCAGCCCCGGGTGTCACACCAACTGAATTTCCAGTTGCAGCTTACAAAAGGGACCATCCTATTCGATCGATTCATTTCAGGTCACTTCTCTTCTTCTTCTTCTTCTTCTTCTTCTTCCCCGCAACACCCCTTTGAAAATTGGAACTCTTTATCTCTCACTCCTTCTATTCCTCCTTGGAGTTTTCTAGGGTCAAAATCTTCTCAACATGTCACTCTCTCTAAAGCTTCATTTATGTGGTCTGGTTATGCCTTCAATTTTTATTGTTTTGGTTGTCTGGTATGGTATCTCTGTTTTTTGAAATTTCATGTTTTGAGTAGTTCAGATTGTCCCCAAAATTTGTTATCTTTAGTGACTGTTATGTGGATGTATGAATATGTGAATGTCTTTTTAATGACTTTTGGATCATAGCATGCTGCATGTTTATCTTCCTGACTCTAACTAAGTTCACATTCTTATTGGCTTTTTACTGAGTCTCCTATCATTGATCAATTTTGGATCATAGCATGCTGCATGTTTATCACTTTATAAGGCAAAGAAAGCATCACAACTATTAAACTCAATCAATGGTTGTCATGCTTACTTTATACTCTAAAGTGACTCCACTCACTTAAAAGAACCAAATTCTTTATTTTTCGAATGTAAGCAATTCTAAATCTTTTTAAAACATCTTTAGATGCTGATTAATTACCGGTAAAAATTAATATTTGAGAACCAATTTCAAGTCATTTAATGTCATGAAAATCTATAGAGGATCTTATAATTTGGGCTTTACTTTCTGCGAAACATTGGATTTTCCTTGTATTTACCAAAACACAATATTGTTAATCAAAATTTTACACTTCCATCATAATAAGTATCAGCTATACCAAATCACCTTCCATGTGAATCAACCTTTGTATATACCTATATTCAAATCCTATTCTATGTCTGTTGTACTTATGTATTGAGTTTAAATGCTTCTGCATTTATTTTTCCTTAACAGAACAGTACCATGTTTTGTTATTCCTTTGTGCTTTCTTAGTCGGTTCTGTTTTTTTAATTCTAGGTACTGTTCTGTTACTTTTTATTTGTACTATCTACTCACTTGTAAGAGTTTGTTTCCAATATATATTTGCAGTCGGACTAGACTGGATTGCAGATCACTGTGGGGTTCCTATTGTTGAAGAATGGAGAATGCAAATGTACAATGTCGTGTCTAAGAACAAGCTCGTGCAGTGGGACTACACTACAGTAGTATTGCAGTGGGACTACACTACAATAGCTAGATTGAAAACAAGTGTAGATTTTATTTGTGTGTCATAGCTTGTTTTGTGGCCTTTGTGCACAATGTACTTCATCTTTCTATCAAGTCTCAAATTATATTCAATGAATAAAGCTTATGCACCTTTGATTAATATCTATTGTCGGGGCTCTTTTGATGTGCTCCTTTTTTTTACAAATGGGAAACAAAATGAAATAGGTTGCGAAAATTAGAAAATAAAATGTCATGAAGGGAGGTTCAGATTAAATAACCTTATGTAAAGACTGAAAATGTAGAAAGGAAAAAAAGGATGCAAGTCCTTGCATAGAAATATGAAAATGAAAAAGAAGTACTAAATGTATTTTGAAGCTGTGAAGCATACAAAAGCAAATTGAAAAGCATTTATCTTAAATGAAACTGCACATTAGTCATGCTTTGTTTTTTAATCTTAGCCACCTACAAACCTTGTTTCTCACATTATAGAGATACTTCAATTATAGGATTTAGTATAGAAAAGCATGTGTGGTCGTAAAATGAGAAGAATCATATTATACACAAGAATATTATTGCTCTTATTTCAATGGGAGCATGAGAACAAAGTATCTAGCTTTGAAAAAAAAAAAAAAAACATGGCCTTTGGTGCAATACAATTAAAATCTTGCTAGAAGCACAGAAGGCAAGTTAGGCAAGTTCAATAATTCTCTTTAATTCTTGTACAATTGCAATGACACTCAATTTCATTGAAAATCTCGTTGCATTGATAATCCCCTTGCTACTGAATTTCATCCGGAATGTGGGTTTGAGAAGGATCAAGTTCAAGATTTCCAGGAGGTGGATCCCTTAGGGGAGCCTGACTTGGCTGTCCCTGGTGACCGTAAGGAGTACTACTTCTTGGACTACAATCTAGTTGATCCTGACTTCTCTGTCCTAGATACCTAAAACGTCTTCTTTGAGACCCTGGTTGAACATGATTGTGCTGTGCCCTCTGGAAAAATTCACTGGTAATCATGGTCTATACTATGTCCCGGAGTATCGCGTGGCTCTGCCAGACTTTGTTGTTCCATGGATGCGCTGCATCTACACGGAGCACCTAGGTGAGCCTGACTTGGCTGTTCACTATTGAGGTACTTCTAACACAAACTGTTTTTTTTTTTTCCAACATAAGTGTGTCATGTATCTAAGAAAGCAACTGAGCCACATGAAGTCTCTAATTGTTTATTTTCCCTAATAGGTGAATGAACTCTCACGCGTGAACCTGGCTGTGGAATTGGTTCGTGGACAACACAATGAAATCAAGCAGAAAGTTATGGACAAAGTAAAGAGTAGAGCAGAAGCTAGTCAAACCACATAGTGGACAATTTTTATGCTTTGCATTTGCAGCTTTTTCTATTCTACTTTATGATTTTGTTTAAGATGAGACATATTAATATTTGGAACAACTTGCTGCCTAAAATCCAAAATTTGGATCAATTTTTCAATGCTTTAACTTCTGATTGACATTAATATTTCTTAACTGAACCATTATGTAAATAATAAATGAAGCAGGTGACAGCTAACAGGCACAAAAAACCTCTTGTTCATCCACAAGAGTCTCTATTACAGAGAAAACTAAATAAACCAGAGGTTTTTTTTTATAAGCAAAACAATGTATTGAATGAGAAGTACAAGGGGTATTTCAACCCAATACAAATAGATAGTTTAAACTTTAAAAAGATAAAGATAAAATACAAGACATGCCTAAGAACAACCTTAGCTGCTACAAGATGAACCTAACCATCCCTCCATCCCCATCAAAGAGAGCACTAAAATATCATTCAGTAATTCAAATGCTCCTTAAAGCCAACAAGGCAGATCCACGCAGCATACAAATCCTTGTTGACTTTTGTGGATTTTATTAGCTATCAGAGATAAAACAGGTAGCCACAATCCTCCAACAACCAAGACCAATAGCCACTATGCAGCACAATCATAAGCTACCTTCATCAAATCTGCCACCTGGATCAGTGATGCTAACGAAGGAGCCAAGATTAATAAATTTTGAACATGTAACTCAACAAGATGCATATCAGCACACACAGAGAACTCAATGGGATAAACAGATTAGGGGCAACTCATCACTGCAATAGACCACTATTCTATCCAGGATTCCTTTCCAATTTCCCCGGTCAAGCGGAATACTCGCCTACAAAAATTCCACAGCCCACACCACTAAACCAGCGCCTATGCAGGCTGAGTGCACAGTACAGAAAAAAGAATAGATCGCACCAGTCAAATAGGAGATACAGGGCGGCAACAAATTACATCGCTAGGGAGTGTACTGAATTTGAAGGGAAATACACCAGAGGTTGATATTTAACATCATCAGGGCATGTGAATTTGAAGGGAAATGAATCTTCTCAACTATCAAAAAATGCAGATCATGTCAATTCGAGACATAAAAACGCAGAAATAAGGCCAGCACCAATTCGAGACACGCATCAAATAGGCACAACACACTTAGCGAAAGCAAACAGCCAGAAGACATACTGATAGAAAAATCAATTAATAATTTCTTCTCCACCGTTTGGACCTTTTCACATTTGGAGGTGCCGACTAATACAACTTGAAAGTTCTTATAGACACTATCATGTGGGTTCTGCGCATGAACTACAATACTTCCTTAATTCTTCAAAACCTTAGATGCTAATGTTTGATTATTATATTACTTTTCCTTTCCTATATATAAAAAGACAGTATATATGCATCCTAGTTTCAATCACAATCAATGAAATACATCTAATGTAAAAAAATTCTTTTCTCTGATAAGTTGTAAACATGAGTGAGTGATAAATTAAATCATCTTGTTCCTTCTCTTATCTGCAACAGTCAGCATAATATTCTCAAGTCGCACTTGTATGTGCAGATTATAAATGATAAATTCAGGAATAAGAAATAATACCATCCGGTGCATAAACTTTGCCTTTCACCAGCATAGCATCAAACTTATCAATTGCAGCCAAGAATACTATTTCAGCCTCAAAAGATGCACCCTGTGATGTTGGAAGATAATATCAATAAAGAAACAGAATGTACAACAAAAGACAGCATGCTAACTGGCAGAATAATCTGTGTCAAGGAAACACTAAAGTTCCAGAAGCTTTAGTATCAAATAAAACAACTAAGTAACCAATTTCTAGAATCAATTTAGCTGCTTATTAAATTGTACACAGGTCATTGCAGCTAAGTACACATGAAAGGAAGTAGCATTTTGACATATAATCAACTGAGCGATTAAAGAGCTGAAACATGTAAATTTAACGATGTCAAGATAATAATGCATACCGGCCCAATATCCGCTATCAATTGGCCACGGAAAGAGAGAGCAAGGCTCCCGTTATAGAGGGCTCTCACATCATTTGCATCAATTGACAATGCCAACCTACACTTTCTACCTGCCTCCACTAGTAGCTCTTCACACTCTTCACACACATCAATAAACAATTGTGTAACTTCTTCTTCACTGGGTAATATTATTTGGCAGATCATTCAGTATTCTACTATGTTTGCTAGATGATGATTGGATTCTTCCTGAAATAAGAGTTCTAAGTTCACGGCTAATGTTCAAATTTAATTCTCCATGTAGAAGATAAGTGTTCCCTAACTATCCCACTGCCAATAAACTCATTGGTTTCAAGTCCACAGCTTTGGATAGTAAGTTTGCAGACCTGCATAACAGGATTTCAGCTTGCTTTTCATCATATCTACCCTTGACAAACTCTTTTGCTTCTCTGTTGCTTCAGCAAGAGACCTATCAAACATCACATCATCAGAGACTTTTGCAAATGAAGTCTAATTGAATTCATTCTCACCTTCAGACAGGTCATTGGCAAGATGGTGATGGTCACCATAATCCACCCTATCCTGTACATACCGAGATCTATCAGACATACTCTCCCTCTTGTCGTGAGAAGACCTGAAAGTTTCATGGCTTTGATCAAGCAATTCCTTGCACGTATAGGAAGACTCGCTTTCCATGTGTTTCATTCTGACTTTAAAGCCTTCAGAATCAAGCACATTGTTGCGGGATTCCCACCTATCGGCCGTGCTGCTCGAATCCATACTAGTTTGTACAAAAAAAACAACCATACTTGTTAGCTTCATCGAAACTCAGTGCCCGGATTGACACCAAACTGACTACAAAGTAATTAAACGAAGACACTTCAATGAAGCATTTCATCAAACAGCTTAAGGGCATCATAAAAATCAGTTTGTACAAATGTAGAAATGTAACACCACAATTGCAGAAAAGAAACTAGACTCAGATTAAAGTCTTAAAATTCCATGGACACAATCAACCACTGAAATAAAAACAGTATGGAAAAATTGAACTGGTAAACAACTGAATTCAAGAAAAACGAACCAAATCAACAAGGACATAAGGAGAAGAGGAAAACGAAATCAGCATGCTGGTTGGAGAAGCGGGCTAGACTGCCGGAGATCCACCACCGCACCACGCTAGGTTGTTGTTGCCGCCGGCGAAAGGAAAGGAAGAACGAACCAGAGAAGAACGTGAACAGGGAATGGGGATATATTTAAAATAGAAGGATTACTAAGCTATTAAATAAATTGGTAGGGATTATTGTGCAATTAAATTAAATAATAAAATATATATTACGAAAATAAAATATTAGAAGTGATGTGGATAATAAGATGACACGTGTCAGATTATAACTGGTACAACAAGGTAATGGGTGATATAACCTAAAATTGAGCATGGGTCATTTAGACAACCCCATTTTACTCATGAGATTAAAGACATCCATCTGAGGCTATTTATAGTGGATTCTTTAAAATATGTTTGATTAGTTATCAGGATTCTGTTTAAGCCTGCATCTATTTTCAAAAAAAAAAAAGGTTTCCAAATCTGTTATGGAAAAGAGTAAGATTTTGTGCAAGTTTCATTAACTAAAGTTGGTCAGCATAATTAGTCAAATATAAATAAGGGAAATGAAAATTTACTCTAAATATTATAAATTATAAAATAAGCTTTTAATGTGAAATAACATAAAAACATGCATATTATTTGTCAGGAACACAAGGTCAGTGAGGACTGAGGAGCCAAACACAAATTCTTCCAGTTAATTAACCCAAACCACATCATCATAGAATGATGGAAAACAGTTTAATTTTAATCTGCTATTAGTATAAAGGTTTTTATGTTTTCACTTGACTATGCATTGCCACAAAAATAAAAGAGTTTGACAATTTTAATTATCTAAAAAAGCTTAAACTATTTTAATGATTTATCGCTACATGATTGGCATATTACACATCAATTTTTCCTAGTATAAATAGTCAAATTAATCCATGAAAGAAAGACAACTTACTTCTTCTTGATAGATAAAACTCCATATAAGTCCCTAAAACTATGCATTTCATCAGTGAAAGTAGTCTTTGAATTAACAGAAAAAACCGACAAAATACATATTTCAGGAATCTAAATAGTAAATTTCATCTTTGAAGCAGATTTACTCATATTTTCCCAATCCAAGCAAGCTACATATGAGTTGGCAATCATTTTATTTGCTACTAGTCATATTTAATATAATTTTAAATATTTGCTGTAAATTAAATAATCAATTAATAAATATGTAGAAACTCAACCTCCTTGACAGGATATCATAAAAACTTCCATGATTAATTGATTTTTTTTTTTGGTAAGTAGGAAAAACCATGATTAATTGATTTTTTTTAAGTTGTTGATGATATTTACAATTTAAATAGATAATGTTCTTTAAAAAAATATTGTTAGGGGTCTATTTTTATTATTTGCCCAGGGCCTCCAAAATGTCGGGACCAGCCCTGATAACAAAACTAGAATCATATTTGTACCCATATGTATTTCAAACTAGTATATGACTCGTGTCTTGCACGGGGAAATTAAAATTATATGTGAGTTTCATTGTGTTTATAAATAAATTATGAAGTTTATTCTGTAATTGTTTTGTAAATTTTATGTATTTTGTCACACCTGTGTTTATTTCGTCTTGGTTGCAGTGAATAATCCTAATAGGTTAATTTAAACCTTTAAAAATATTATGTTTTTTTATCAAAAAAGAGAGGTCAATCTTGGCGAAGTTGATGTCGTAAAGTATGGCGTTTAAGAGTCAATTTGTCGGCGATGTGATTTTAAGTTCTTTTGTAAACTATAAAATATGTGTTAGGTAGATTGAATAAATGAAGTAAGATGAATTATAATAGACATTCATTTGAAATAATGAATCCTTCAAAAAGTTTCATATCACACTAAATTATTTAAAATAAAAAATAGCAAGAAAACCAAAAAATAATTAGATGAAATGTGCAAACAGCTTTTGAAATTTTTCCTTCATAGTCTTTTCCATTGTGTAGCTACCCTCAACTTTGATAAACACCTTATAGCAAAGTGACATCAGAGATCATGAGGCTTTAAAGCTCTCAAAGGCAAGTTCAAAACCCTACAATGTTCACATCAAAGATAAATAATTATAATGACATAAAATATTTATAAACAAAATTAATATGAATAATTGTTACATCACACCTCAAAGATGAGGTGGAAAGAGGTGGAGGAAGAGAGAGATAGGGAAAAAAAAAGAAAAAGTATAAGATGTGACAGATAATAAGAGGTGAGAGATAGAAATAAAAATAAGTGGAAATGAAGTGTTTAAAAAATGAGGTGTGAATATATCATTGTTGAATTAATATTGTAACCATTATCTAAACAACCATGCTTCCGGGATAATCATAGCTCATGGCAGCTGAGGTGAGGTTCCGAAGATACCGGTTGGCATTCTCAGCCTCTTGCTCTTGAATTCTTTGGGCAATGCCCTCTTGCACTCTACCTCTAATTGATCAAAGTTAGAAGGAATTTTTATAATAAAAAACAATTAAACTTCATTGGTCAAGAAGATATACTAGGCTTAGAAACCAGTGCATCCTGTTGAGAAAAGAGCCCTCAAGGAATCCCTTCAAGCCAAACAACGTTGGACAAGGAAAATTCCTATATGTCTCCGAGGGTTAGCTCAAGTGGTAAGAGTTCAGGGACATAAGAGTTGGGTGGGATGTAGGGTTAAGGGTCCAGGGCTCAAACCCTGAGGAGGAACTAATTTACTAACATTACTAACAACTAACATTTGCTTATAAAAAACAAAAGGAAAAGGCCAATGTTGACCCAAAAAAACCAGAGAGTCAGCAACTCTATTACCAGAACAATGAACAAAAGACAAATTCACAAAATCAAAACTACTTGAAAGAGCACGACAGTCCGTAACCACCATATCAGATACAAACTACCTGGTGTAGGCTTTTTCCAAAGCTCAAACAGACGTAAACAATCAATCTCAAAATGAACTAAACGGAAGCCAAGATCAATAGTCAAAGACATGGCCCAACGTAAGCAAAGAGCTTCTGCAATTAGCGGTGACATACCTCAAAAGGAGAAGCGGTGGTTGCTACCATCACATCACTCATATGGTCAAAGACCACCATCCCAACACCGACAACACTCACAGAAGAGGCTGATTCGTCAAAGTTAAGCTTCAGAACCCATTCTCGAAGATGACTCCATGACTCTAGAGGCTACGTCGCTGGCATTGAAGAAGCACGTTGAACAAGAGGAGGCGTTGTAAGCACTGCAGCTCGATGAAAAAATGCATCAATAGGCATCTGTTGTTGCTGGAACAAAACTTTGTTTCTTCATTCCCAAATGCAGTATAAAGTGGTCAAGAACACCAAAATCACGCCATCATTAGCCATGCACAAGAATTGAAGAAAGAACTGCACAAAATCAGAATTCTCAACCTCATCCAAACGCAAACTAAGGGAAGCTGCAAACCACAAAGGTTTCACCGCACCACAAAACAACATCACAAGGGCCACTGTGTCAGGACCTTCATCCCCTTGCACTGCAGATCACTTCTCACCATCATGATGCCCCCTACACATCAATCCTATGCAACATGGCAGTGCCTTAATGTTACACTCTTAAAAGAACATAGGTTTGAACTTTGAACTGTGTATTCTCCCACTGGAGGATTCTGATATAAATAGCATAATACAATCCCTGAAAATCTGCTAAATTGCTATAACTGCTATCCTACAGCTAGCCTATTCTAATTACATAATTATAGCTCTACAATAATGATAGAATTACAGCTGTAAGTAAATGCAGGATGCTGACAGTTAATTCTGCCAGGTAATTCTATTGATACCCCCCCTCAAATTGATGCTGGTGAATCTACAAGCATCAATTTGCTAACTAGGAAATTATGGAGCTGACGTGTCAATGATTTGGTGAAGATGTTAGCAATTTGAACAGATGTGGAGACATGAGGTAGAGTGATAACTCTGCGGTTATAGGCTTCTCGGATGGAATGACAATCAACCTCTATGTGCTTCGTTCGCTCATGGTAAACAGAGTTTGCTGCAATTTGTATGGCACTCGTGTTGTCAGCATGTAACGAAGTTGGTTGTGATTGTGTGAAACCGAGTTCCGAAAGAAGACCACACAACCAAATAATCTCAGAGCATGTTGCAGACATGGCACGATATTCTGCCTCAGTGGATGACTTGGAGACCGAGTCTTGTTTCTTGCATTTCCATGAGATTGGAGCATTTCCTATAAACATACACCAACAATAGTAGATTTCCTTGTGTTTGGACATCCAGCCCAATCAGCATCACTGTAGGCTTGGAGTTGTGGTGATGAACCAGAAGTAAAAAATAAGCCACGATCGGGGGTACCAAGGAGATATCTAATAATGTGGTGTACAACATAAAGATGGAGATGTCGAGGAGTTTGCATGAATTTGCTTACTGTGTGGACAGCGAAAGAGACATCAGGCCGTGTGATGGTTAGGTATATAAGACTACCGACCAACTGAAAGTATAAAGTTGGGTCTTGTAGAAGTTCACCTTCATCTCGTCTATATTTTACATTAACTTTCATGGGGGTATCAATAGTAGTGGCATTGGTAAGACCAGCTAGCTGAATTAGATCTTGAATATATTTGTGCTGACTTATGAAGATGCCTTGTTGTCGATAATGGACTTCTAACTCCAAGAAGTAAGTAAGCTGACCAAGATCTTTCATATGGAATGTTGAATGCAGCAATTTCTTGACCGTAGAGAAAACCTCTTGATCAGAACCGGTGACCACGATGTCGTCCACGTAAATAAGTAGTACCACAATTCTGTTAGAAGTCCTTTGTAGAAAAAGTGATGGATCATACTGACTTTGTGTGAAGGAAAAGACAAGTAGTGTTGTTCGAAACTTTTCAAACCATACCCTTGGTGCCTGTTTCAAACCATATAAAGAACGCTTCAGTTTGTAAACATCATTAGGTGATTGGGTAGGCATACCTGTCGGAAGTTTGATGTATACTTCCTCCTTGAGGTCACCATGGAGGAATGAGTTCTTGACATCCATCTGATGTAGTTGCCAATTTTCAGATGCAGCAATGGCAATAAGATTACGCACAGTAGTCATCTTGGCTACTGGTGCAAAAGTCTCCTCATAGTCAAGACCATATTTCTGCCTATTTCCAAGAACAACCAGCCTAGCCTTGTAGCGATCTATGGATTCATCCGAGCGCAACTTAATAGTGAATACAAATTTGCTGCCAAGAGGTTTAACAGACGGGGGACATGGAACAACTTCCCATATCTGATTTTTTTCTAGTGCTAGAAGTTCTGCTTCAATAGCTTTTTGCCAACATGCATGCTCCATTGCTTGTTTATAGGAAGAAGGAATAGGAACATAGACTTTCATGCTGAGAAATTGAGATTTCATGCTCAAGTTGGAATCTACGAGCAGCGTTATTCTAAGTATAGATTTTCTTTAGGAAGTCTCACATATTAGCAGCAGTCTTGCATGGTCGAAGAGTGAGAACGATGTTGGGATCAATAGAGCTGATGATCCATGCCTTGACTTGAGCATCTTTGACCTCCCACTTGGCATGTTCAGTCTTAAATTTGTCCTTATCGGGAGCTGGGGTGTTGCGGTCAACAAGACCCCAAAGGTCCTTACCTTTGACAAATATTTCGAACTGAAATGCCCAGGTTGAGTAGTTATTCCTTCCATTGAGACGAACAAGTAAGATATCATATTTTTCTGAAGCCATGAGACTGACACAAGAGAACAATCACAAAGATTGAAGTCTAAACAAGGAACAAAAGGAAATTGGACTTGACCAAGAGAACCAAGACTACGATTGGAACAAGGAATTTTCAGCGAAACTATGATAGGATCAGAACCAAGACTGATACCATGTTAGACTCTGAAAAGAACATAGGTTTGAACTTTGAACTGTGTATTCTCCTGCTGGAGGATTCTGATATAAATAGCATAATACAATCCCTGAAAATCTGCTAAATTGCTATAACTGCTATCCTACAGCTAGCCTATTCTACTTACAGAATTACATAATTACAGCTCTACAATAATGATAGAATTACAGAATCACAGCAGTAAATAAATGCAGGATGCTGGCATTTAATTATGTTAGCTAATTCTATTGAAACTTAGAACCCTAGATCCTTTTCCATGCAGCGGCTGGAAAAGATGCACCAGATGAGGAGGACGCCAAGGAGGTGAAAACTTGCTGATAAAAATATTGTACCTAGACTTTGACGAATAAACACTATTTGAATTATGAGGCCAATGGAACTCATCAGCAAGACGCGGTATAGGTAATAGAATAGCCAGAATCTGACCTGTCGTTGCTGGACAGAAGATATGCGAAATCACTGCACCATCCCAATAGGACAATGCATGAGAGATCAAATCTGAAACTGTGTGAATACCGGCCTCATTAGCCAAGTCTTGGCGAAGGATAATTGGGGGACTATTGGGAAGCCATCTATCGTCCTAAATCCGAATACTAGACCCATCACCACTTCGCCACAAACCTCCCTTCACAAACACCCAAGCTGACCGAAGGATGCTAGACCAAGCATAGCTCCGATGATAACGCCATTCTTTGCCCCACAAAGACCACCATTAGAAAAATACGCCACCTTGAAAACTCGACTAAGTAAGGACTAGGAAAGAGTCAAGAATCTCCACCAGTTTTTACCATTAAGAGCCATATTAAAAGCTTTAAAGTCTCGGAAACCAAGACCTCCAACACTCTTTGACCGGCAAAGCTTTTTCCATCCAAGCCAATGAATACTCCTCCGAGACACATCACCACTCCAATAAAACTTACCAACCATGCCTTCAATCTGAGAACAAATAGAATCAGGAAGAGCAAAGCAAGACATGATGTAAGTTGGGATTGCTTTAGTCACCGACTTAATCAAAACTTCCCTTCCCGCTCTATACAGGAATTTCTCCTAAATAGAAGGACTTTAATTGTATGAGTTGTCTTTCCTATTCCGCCCGTCCTCCAAATTCCTAAAACTCGAAAATCTTCATCCTCTTAGCTCAATTTTAAAAGATTTTATATTTCTTCAATGTGGGGCTGTATCCCAACTAGACCATTACTAAATCTTGAGAATTTATGACCCAATGTTTTGATCCTTGCTTGAACATTTTTTCAATCTCTGCAAACTCTGGCCTGAAAGAAAGAAGGAAAGTAATCATCACGAAATAAAAAACTGACAAGAGGATAATTTTAATGCATTATATAAACTGTATTAGAAAAAAATGAAGCTAGATTTGTTGATCAATTTGTCGCAAAATAAAAAACTCAATTGTAGCATGCACCACAAATTCATGTTGAGAATGAAAAAAGAAAAACGAAACAGTGCACCTACTTATTCAGCTGATCCAGCCAAAGCCCTCATAGCTCTCTCATTCTGATTTTGAATTCTTCATGGCGTTCAGCAATAGAAGCCATGTCATCCAAACAACCTGTAAAGGCAGCATAATCTTTTGAGAAGACAGCGATAGAAACCTATGAATCTTTAATAGCTTGTAGAAGCTGCAATGAAATGGGCTCTCCAAAAGCAAAAGCAAGGTCTACATACTGGAATAATCAGATCAAATAACTTATTTTCCTTCTATTCAATGCCAGAATAATCAGTTGCCAATAAGCAGAGGAATCTGCATCCAGTCATTTTGGAGCTGTTATCACAAATTTTCCATTCTTAACTCTTGGGCCATCTGAACAAATGTTGAAATTCCACGTTATGTAGAAAAGAATGCAGGACAAAACTACAGATCAAGAGAAAGCGCAAGGGGGGAAAAAACTAATATTCATAAAAGGGGGTGAAATAGTATTCCCAATTTTCCATAGTTTACTATTGTATAAGATGCTCACCGTCCACCAAATTACTCTACTTAGGGTCTCAGTCTTCCTATTAAAAAAAGTGTTTCTGTTTGGTTTCACTAAAACTTTTGGATGAAAATGAAGTTGCTGTAATTTGAATGATGAACCAAGATATCATAGCCAAACGAAATGACCACTTTCCACACCATAAAACAAGTCTATTATATGATATAGGTGAGGTCTCAAATATAAATGTTTCATCTGTACACGCAACAAGTAATGTTTCACACCAATGTTACTTCAAAAAAAAAATGTTTCACACCAATGTAGCCACATCCAGACTAAATCTCCTTTTGCTAATCATTTGCATGTCAAAACTAATGTACAAAATAAAGAAACATTGACGAAACTTGTGTTGAAAATGAGATCAATGAGATCAACTAAATGTAGGTGTTCAATGGAAAGAGGGGAGGGGGGGATACGTGCACATCTGGCAACATGATGAGAGCCGGATCAAGTATGAAGAAAAAGAGAATTTTATTGATGAATCCCTAATTCCTAAACTCTGTCCAAGATGGGGGGCGGGGGATACGTGCACAGCTGGCCAAGGACCTCTCCATAATATACACAATCTCCCAAAGATGATCATACTCTCACTAAGTCTCTTATTCATAATATTCTCCCCCACTCTCTAACTAAGTAACGAAGTTGTTTATTTTTCGCATCAATTATCTCAAAAGCTTAAGCTGTTGCATAACGGCCTCTGAGTGGTTTCATCTAATATTTCCAAAACGCCCCCTCACACAAGAACCCATTTGGGCTTGAAGCGTGGACAATGCACATGCCCGCCTACCATGTGCGAAAATTCCACTTATTTATTAGAATAATAGGGCAGAAAGGATCAAACTCTAGACCACTAAGTCCTGGATTCTCTGATACATGTCATGAACCAATTATCCCAAAAGCTTAAGCTGTTGGGAAAGACCTCTGAATGGTTTTATATTATATTTCAAACATAACTCAAACTAACTATGTGTATGTCGTACCTATCCCAACATCATATGCCATTAGATAAAAGAAATCCCAATCCTTGTGATAACAAGCCAATCTGAAATGTAGTTCCCATTTTGCTTCATGTGTGTAGGAAGTGGCCGAATTAAAAAAGAATAAAATTATTTAAGAGGCCTCTTCATGTTAAACCATAATATCATGCTTCAATAAAAGAAGGATAATTACCTCTAGGAAAATGCTAGTGCTTGCAAGGGGGTAGCCAATCTAAATCCCATATTTGATAGTAGATGTTTTTTTTTCCGCACTCACTTCCAAATTCTCGCTCTCCTCTTCCTCAGTAACATACCAATTATAGGGAACATGGAATTTAGACCCAGAGCTGCTGCTGCTGCTTTCACTAGGTAACCAATTGAGAGGAATCTGGATTTTAGACCCAGAGCTGCTGCTGCTACTTTCATGTACATAATCCAAGGGATAATGAACTTCAAATTCAATTGGTGAATGGAAGATACAATTCTCCAATACCATGCTAAACCCCCATTCTATTATCTCCAAACCTGGGTGAGCTTTAAATGTGACATGTGCTCCTGTTTTCACAAAATGGCAGTGTGGCCTAGAAATATATATTACCCAGAGGTGTGATGAATTTGAGTCATCAGCTTTGTTCAGGTCGAACCGAAGTGGCATGTCGAAGGTTTCTTCCGTGTGTTCACTTTCAAAAGAAAGATACAAAGGACATCGCAGCTGCGAGTAAGATGAATCATTTGAACAACTAGCCACTGTTCCAAAATAGTTTTCCTTAAATGCTACACAGAAGGCAAAGCCAAGCCAATTGTCAGGCTCATCAACATTGCCCACTTTCCCTACTCTAAAACCTCTCTTATATTTATCAGCACACCACAGTGGAATTCTGTTCGCAGGAACAACAATGTCAAAGCCACAACGGAAGTGACAAGGATTCTAGTACCAGAGAAAAAAATAAAAGATATATCAGAACTAGAGAGAGAGAGAGAGAGAGAGAGAGAGAGATAGAGAAAAGGTATGTAGTGCGTACCTTAACTAGCCTTTCTAACCACAAAAGTGCTAAGTTTAGACCTGTAATCGCTAAGGTGGGACAGTTGAAAATATATAATCCTGACCTATGATTATGAGATCCGGATAGTGTTCTAAAATATCTTCCCCCTTCTGAGGCAATGTCACACAATTGGAGCTCAGATAAAAATTCAAGCTTGCTGCAATGCGCTAAGTTTAAATAAGCAAGACTGGAAAGCCACCTCAGGGAAGATGGAAGTGAGACGAAGTTATTTCCCTCCAGATTTAGCCTTTCTAAACACTCAATTTCTCCAAGAGCATGAGGGACCTCACTCAGGCTGCAAAAGCCGAAGTCTAAAAATATCAAAGATTGCAGAGTGAAAGGAGACAATGATGGCAATCCCAGGGGCAGATGCTTAAGTTTTAAGCAGCCGCAAAAATCTAGAGTTAGAAGAGATTCCATATTATTAACACTTAGAGGTATATTGGTAAGATTTAAGCAGTCTCTCAAACTCAAGAATTCTAGCCTTGTAAGAACACCAATAGATTGATCAACTGTGGATAAACTCACACATTGATCAATATCAAGGTATTCAAGATTTTCGACCCCTGTAAAATTAGGTGTGCTTTCAAGTTTTGTGCAGCCGGAGAGGTGTAGAACAGCTAGAGAATATAACACACAAAGACTGCCAAGGTCCAGGCTGGCCAGACTGCTACAGCTTTCAAAACTCAAGAAAGCAAGTTTTGTAAGAAGTCCAATTGATGGATGGACCTGCAATAGGTTTGTGCATCCTGTAAGATCTAGCCTCTCAAGTCTTCTGCTTCCTTCAAAATTGGGGGTCTCCGTGAGATACTTGGAGTTGCTCAGATCCATCCTTTTCAAAAATGGGAGATCCTGGGAAGAGAGAATTAGCAATCATCTCTCAGCATGTTGCATTAGAATGAATTTCATTAACTCACTTTGGTAATAGCTTCAAAATTTGGAGTGAAAAATCAAGAATAGACTTTTAATGTTATAAACAGAAAACAAATTATTTGTCATGACACAAGTGCAGAGTGCAGCCTTAAACAAATTCTGCCAATTTATTAAGCCAAACCACATCCTCATAGAATAATGGAAAATAGTTTAATTTAAATCTGCTATTAGTATAAACTTTTTTAATTGTTACTTGAGACTTGACTATGCATTGCCACAAAAATTAAAAGTTTGACTATTTTAATTATCTAAAAAAGCTTACACTCTAAATGATTGGGATATTACACATCAATTTTTCCTACTATAAATAGTCAAATTAATCCATGAAAGAAAGTCATCTTAATTCTTGAAAGATAATTTTTGTTTCATTTAAGTCCCTAAAACTATATATTTCATCAGTTAAATTAGTCCTTGAATTAACAGTAAAACCAGGAGAAAGCATATTTCAGGAGTGTATGTGGTAAATTTCATCTTTTAGTAACTAATACAGCTGATACTACGTTTATGGAGGACTAAATTGAAGATTTACTCATTTTTTTCCTCAGCAAGGTATATATGATGTGTTGTCAATCATTTTACTAGCCAGTAGACATATTTATTATGCTTTCAAATATTTATTGTAAATCGGTTGTTAATAAATATTTAGAAACTCAATCTCGTTGTAAAATATAGGGGAAATTGCAATGATCTCCCCTGAGGTTTATCATTGTTGCACTGACATCATTATAAGTTATAACACTCAGCACCCCTTTGTCTTTCTAAATGATATATGGAAGAGAGGAGGTTCGTGCATTTTACAAACTAGAGGGGAGGTCAGTGCAATAATCACAAACCTTAGGGGAGGTGAATGCAATTACCCCTAAAATATATCATAATAACATCCATGGTTAATTTAGTGATATTATAAAAAGATATTAAATAGAAAACTAAAAAGTACAATTAGTTAATATTTCTAACTATAAAGACACAATAATTCAAAATCAAGAATACAACTCTTTTGTGCGAAACACAAAAAATAACCAAACTTTTTATTTTTAAGAAGCTTCATTTAAAATTTGTGTCAACAATTCTAGCTTTCAAGGATTTTTTTATACAAAATTAAAATTACAGAAATTATTAGGTACCATAGAATTTAAGGAAAAAAAAAAGTGCTTGCATCTTTATAACCAGTGCCACTTCATTAAGAATAACTGAGATCAAATTTATATTGTACTATAAAAAATATTCACCGCTCAAACATTTTTTAAGGAGCTTCTTTTAACCTTTCTTCTAAAATACTCCATGAATGACATATCCCATAGGTGTACCACTAGTAATTTGTTAAATTACAAAAGCATTGGTAAATTTTAAAATAATGGTGATTTGGAAAGTTAAGATAATTTTTGAAAAATATGAGACTAGTAAATAACTTTAACATATTTGAAACTGAGATCATTCACCACTATAAGTGATTCTTTAACTTAAAAGAGAATACTATATACACCAATAAAGTACCTTGCGGCCTTCCCATAGTCGTTGGATGCTACTATAAGGCATATTCAATTCAACAAGACGAAATGGCTCAAAGTTTGAAGGCAAAGAAGCAAAAGGATAACCATGCCACAGAAGATACTGCAAGTTGTTAGAAAGAAAATGGAGGCTTCCTGAAAAGTTCTGATGATGTAATATAAGAATTATAAGGCCCCTCATTATTGACAATCCTTCAGCCCTCAACTGAGGGTACTCGGAAATATCCTCATTTTGATCTAGAACTATGGCTTTAACCTTGTTCGTTCCCTAAAATAATCAATAAAAAAACATGTTATAAAAGGAGCAAAAGTCAAATTATTTGAACTGGACTTCGGATAATAAGAAACAAGAAACTTCTATATATATATAAAATGCCAAACCTATCTAATGCAAAAAGGAAGATCATAACATTTAAATTTTGAAACTTATTACCATTTCTGACATCAAGACATGATGAAAATGCTGATAAAGCCACAATCTACTCCACGATCCTGGTTCTTCGGGAAATTGTTGCCGAACAATTTTCTTCCCCAAATCTTGTACCATTTCGTGCATATGAATTTCCTGGTTTCTAATAGTTATGAGTGATCTCTCAATCATATTTTGAATTCCAATGTGAGGGTGTAATCCACAAGCATCCAGTATTCGTTTAACATAATTTTCCTTCTCCCCTTTAAAGAAACAAGCAATATGTAGAAATATTTCTTTGTCCTCTGAATGTAATCCCTCAAAACTTATCTGAAGCACATCCATAACTTTGTTGTCTGGATTATTCTTCAGTCTATCCAAAGCATCTCTCCATTGCATAGCATTTCGAGTACACAAGAAAGAGCCTGTTACTCTAATTGCCAATGGAAGACCTTGAGCATATTTAAGTACTTCAGGAACCAGCTCCGCACATCTGCTTGAGAGATTATCACTTTTGAAGCCTTTTCTATAAAAAAGCTCACGAGCGTCATTATTATTCATCAGTGGAACCTCATACACTATATGCGCTCCATATACCTTTAGAATATGCTCATCCCTGGTTGTAATGATCATTCTACTTCCTTTCTGAAATAATCCAGGATTTACAGCAAATTCCTGCAATTGCACTAATTGATCAACATTGTCAAGAACTACTAGAACCTTTAAGCTGCGTAGCCTGTCTCTTACAATTCCAGATATTTCAGAAGGACTGTATGTCTCGAGATTCATTTCGTCTACAGTTTGACGAAGAACTTGTTTCTGTACAGCAGTAACACCACCATCTCTATAAACTTTGCTTACATTCTCAACAAAACAGCGAGCTTCAAACAGATGAGAGATTCTATCATACAAGACAGTAGCAAGAGTTGTCTTTCCTATTCCACCCATCCCCCAAATTCCTATAACTTGACAGTCATAATACTCCGAGTTTAATTTTAATAGGTTTTCCAAAGTTTCTACACGAGGTTGTATGCCGATAAGGTCATCCGCAAACCCTGAAAATTTACGACCCAATGCTTCTATAACTGCCTCAACAATATTTTCAATCTCTCGAAATTCTGGCCTGAAAGAGGGATAAAATAAGACCATTAAATTGTGAGCTACGCTATTTGTTACGAGAGTTTCTCAAACGAAACTCACGAATACTTTACATGTGCAACTTAGAGTAAATCTCGGAAGTTAATAATGGTGCAAAAGTTGAAATTCAATAAAAATTTACCAAAAAACCTATTGTTCTTGCTTTTTGTCTGAATATGGCTCGTAATAATAAGGATTTTATGAAACAAAGATGAAGTTTTTGCAAGGATAATATAATAATGAACATAACTTCTGTTGGTCAAACTGCACAATTAGCTTCCAATGGAAGAAAACAAGTATGTCATTGGTTCAGACAAGCTTGATTTGTAAAATAGTTTGTTCCACACGAAAAAACTCAATTGAACACTATAAATTCATGCTGAGAAAGTAAAAAGACAAAGAGAATGACAGTATATAATACTTACTTATTCCTGACATCCCAACCTGCTGATCCAGCCAAACTTCTCATAGCTCTCTTCCATCGATCAACCCTGTCTGCATCATGTTTGAATCTCAGCATGTGGAAAACAAAGGCATTTTCATACACCCCATTCTGGTTTCTTACAGGAGAAGGATCCACATCATAGAAAACAGGGAAAACAGTTTGCTTAAAATCTTCACAGCATTCAGCAATAGCAGCCATTTCATCCAAACACCACCTTGACTCAGCATAATTTTTCGAGAAAACAACAATAGAAACTCGTGAATTTCGAATTGCTTGTAGAAGCTGAGCTGAAATGGACTCTCCTTTCTGGAGCTTCTTGTCATCCTTGAAGACGAAAATGCCTTTTCGGACGAGATGGGCGTAAAGATGATCCACAAAGGTGTTGCGAGTGTCAGAACCTCTGAAACTGATGAACACGTCGTATTTGTAGCGTCGTGCTCCGTTGGAAAAGACTGTGGTGGAACTGGAAGCTGTGCTTCCCCCCTGGGCCAACGGACCCAGGTGGTGGGAAGAATGCCGACGACTCACCAGGGACCAAAACGGCCGCAAGAGCCATGATCCCCAAGAGAGTAGCATATCTGTTAAAAATAATAATATAAAATCATTAATGTGCTCTTGCCCAACAGCTTAAGCTTAAACTTTTGGAATAATTGGTTGATTGTATAATATTACAGCTCTATGACCAAGCGGTCTAGAGTTCAATCATTGTTGCTCACAATTCTTCTTATAAAAAAGAATTAAAAGCACATGGTAGGTACATAAACTTGCATTCTCCACACTTGAAGCTTAATTAAACGGGCTCTTGCATTAAAAGACGTGTTATAAATAATAATATAAAATCATTCATGTGTGCATCTCAATATCTCATATCCAGTTGCAGAAAATTAAAAAGAAAAATTGTCAAATCTTAGAGGAAATTCACATGCTATAGAGTAGGGCTATATCCCACTTCTCACCTGAATATTTTGATCGTGAGTCCATCTTCTCTCAATTCCTTTCGAGCGAACCTTCAGCTGGGGTTGACTCTTCGGCAATGAAATGAAAGGAAGCAGGAGAAAGCTTCTGTTTTGGAAGCGGAAGAGTCAAGTGTGCAAACGAGAGAAATGTCATTTGCTTTTATGGCCTGGGCCATTGTAAGGGATTTGACTAGGAAGTTTCCCATTTTCTTCGCCTGAGGATGGACTCGGGGAGTTTCCTTCAAGTTTCAGAATAGTTTTTTCCCGGAAAATAATATTTCTTAGATATTTCATCATCACGATGTCATTATTGGGTTAAACAAAAATATGTGTATATTTTACCCCAAGCAGTGTCACAAGCGGTTGATGTGTATTTTTTTAAGGGATTGTACCTAGTCTTCTAGCTCGAGCTCGATTCTCTTTGAGGTCAAAAATAATACATTTGTGGTTAGGGACGTGGGGTTCTTTCTCTCATGGAGACCATTTTTTTTATAGGCAAAATTAATGTATTAAAAGAGGTACTAGGTGTACTCAAACCATAAATTACAAAAGAAAGAAAAGAAAAGTATGTCAAAAAAGAAAAGAAAAGAAAAGGTTGTAACTTGTAAGCTAACAACCGGAGCTAAAATGAGTAGCTGAGTAACCCGAACCCGAAATAGAAAAATCAAACCCAAACTCACTTCGGGTGCAAAGGTACACCCACACCCGCACCCGATGGGTTTCGGGTTTCCCTACCCGAACTCGTTGTGACCAACAAAATCACCAAAACAACCTTCATAAAAGAGAGAAGGATCCCTGATATATCTAAACTCTGAGGCACCAGTTGAGAAACTGCGAGAAAAGAGAGAATTCACAGTTGTAATTATTATGGAAAAGAGTGGGTTTATTTGAATCTAAATAACTACAAAGGAATTCACTTTTTTTCTATACATAATCGAAAAGGTGGTTTTAGCTTGAAAAGCATAAGGGTGACACATACCAATCATTGAGCAATCATACCATAACCAAAATGCTTGAAATCAATTTCAAAAAGCAACACACAGAAATCATAAGACTAGAGAAACAAAGAACTAGTTATCAAATTCACGAAGGAAACACATAAAAAATCATGAGAAAATTTATTGGAATTAAGGGAGGATAAAGAGTCGGTGATTTGAGACACTAGAGTTCTGAGGGAGAAGCTATTGAATCCAAGGTCGCATGCAAAAGAGAGAAAGTGAAATCCAAAAGATCGATGGAGAAGCCGTAGTGAAGCACTGGTGTGGTGGCTGAAAGATGGAGTAAGTGAAATATGAAAATCAAACCTAGCTAATTTCTAACTAACATGTATTTATATAAGGGTATTTTTGTATATACATGCCCAGAACCGGGTTTCGGGTAGGGTTCCATATCGGGTGGAACTCGAACCCGAACCCAAACCCAGTCAACGCGGGTTTCGCCCGTCAAATCGGGTATGGTCGGGTCGGGTACCCGCGGGTTCGAGTTCCATTGTCATCCCTAAGTCCAATTACTTCCAAATACTTCAAAGGACTTGTATGCTCTCGGCACAAGCACAAGAAAACTATCTGGCAAACCTTCAAAGATGCTTACAATCCAATAAAGCTAGTCACCTTCACATGTTGAGAACTGGGCACAATTCCTCTCAGCTCTAGTCCATAGTCAAAGCACTTAGATTGTACGGTTGAGGAAAGAAAATAGCATAGGGCTATTTTAAGAAATCTAAACAGTAAGAGGGATTGACAATCCACTCGTACATGGAGACTCTTAAATTTTTGCACCTGGCTCTAAGCCAGTTCCACGCCCTGAACTGAGCTAGCTCCCAGACTCTTTCAGCATTCTTTTCCCCTCCTTTGAAGATGACTTTATTTCTTGTTAGCCTGCTACCCAGATTGTTTTAGCTCCAATCCTTTGCTGCGATGTCCGAAACTCGCTCGTGGGGACTAGTAACCAAAGGAAAAAATATATGTGTATATATTATATACTCTTGTAAAAAAAAAATAGGAGTGTTTATAAAAAAGGATCATTTTTCTCTTATAAAAATTATTTAATTAAAAAAATAGTTGAAATAAGAATTAGTCGGGAATAACTTTCACTGCCAATGGAATGTTAGATTTTCCCTCTTTGGTATGGTATTGTGATGAAATTTATAGAACTTCTAGTCTTCTAGATGTTTTGTGAATCTATCATACTTGAGAATATTTTTTTATAGTTAACTAGTATTTTTTACCCGTGCGATGCACGGGGGATATTCATTTTTGTTTTTCGTTTGTAATTTTTAAAAAACTTGTGTTAATTATATTTTATTTTGTTTGTTCAAATAATTATAAAAGGCACTATCAAGTGTGAGTAAGTCTAACATAGAAATAAAATGAAAATTTTGAGTTGTTTATAAGTAAGATGATTCATACACCTAATGTGTTAAGGTTTTAGGTGAAAGATGAGGTGTTTAACATACGTGTTTTTGCTGTTTACCCCAATGTGATGATATTGTGATGATCCCTCATAGTTTTAAACATATTTTTTCCCTAACGCCACCATGATATAAATGATGTTAGCTCAAATAGTATTGTGTCCCAATGAGAGTATTTGAAATCAACGAAAAAACATATGAACATTAAGTTGAGTACTATCTCATTTATGATTTGAATATTTTAATGAATTTTATTGTCAAAATGAACCTCATAAATGTAGTAGAAATTAATTTTAAAAAAGAAGAAGAAGAAATTGAGTCATTTATAAGATATGAGGCAAATAGAGTAGGATATCAGTTACAAACCCTAATTGACGATAAAGCAAATAAAGTAGGATATAAGTTACAAAGATAACTTTTTTATTAGATATTTATGACTCCATAATCATGATACTGTTTTGATCACAGTAATTAAAGTGAGGAGATTTACATCATAAAACCATCTTATTTTTCATGTTTTTTTATGTCTTTCATATAATAATTAATCTACTTAACACTTGAAAATGTGAAGAGTTTCAAAAAAGAAAATGTGAAGTTTTTTTTATAATATGCGAAGTGATTAACATTTAAGCAAATAAACTGAGTCCCTAATGATAGCTCAAGTAGTAAGAGCTGGGGGCATATGGGTAGGGGAGAGGAAGTCTAGAGATCGACCCCGAGAGGGTGTAATTTATCTTTCTGATGTACCAAAAATAAAGGAAAGAATCAGAATAAAAAAGATTGGTGGACATAAAAACAATATAATCCACTATTGGACACCTACATTTGTGATGGTTTTAGAACACCAAAAAGTGTATAAAAGGTTCATAATCCAAAAAGAACAAAAGCATATAATAATTGCAAAAAAAAAAATTCATAGTGAAACGCATACAAATCAATGAGCCAACGAATCTATGAAATCATATAAGAAAACCGGCAAAAAAAAGTATGGACAAAGAGGTATTTATACCTATAATTTAAGCTTTACAGAAGATTTAAGGTTTAAAAAAACTTAAGAATATTGAAGGTCTCTTCAAAGGTTCTTAGGACCCCTATGTGAATGCATTGATTTTTACAATTAAGTTCAATGAATAGATTTGGGAATGCAAAAGGACAATGAGATTGCTATGAAACGAACGGTCGTGATTAAATATGGGAGAATAATTTGCATTTTTACCAAAATAATTATAGTCAAATTTTCAATGTAGTATAATAAATTGTTAAATTATTACCTTACCCTCAAGGTTTCAAAAACGTCTTCTTCATTATATCTAAAGAATGACCAAAATTCATTATAAATTCAATTTAGATCTAATATTAGTTAACGGGTAAAAAATTATGTAATTTGTTAAAGTATCAAAATTATTTTGTAGATAAGTTTTTGACCCGTGTCTTTTTGTGTATAACATGAAATTTTTTAAAATTTATATTATTTTTTGTTATGATTATTAAAATAGATTTTCTAAATTAACTCTACAAAATATAAATTTTATTTTTTTTAGTTTTACGGTAAATGCGTTTCACTTTTTTAAGAAGCGTAATATTTATATTTCTTTGTGGTTGTTTTCTAAATATTGAATGATTTAATTTAGTTTTTATATAAATATTTAACAATTTTTTTTTGTTTTACGATGTCCTAACAAAACTTAACAACCTTCATGAGTTTTAGAATGGAAAAATCAAATGAACACTACATGTTCTCCAAAAATCATCAAATTTAAATTTATCGTAAAGGTAGAAGAATTTAAAAAAATAAGAATAAAGAATACTTGGAACTATTCTCAGAAACTGAACTCTTGTCCCTTGTTGTTTTTCCTTCCAAAATTCCAGTGGGGTGCAGAGGAAAAAAGTCTAAACCTTTTTGGTTACTACATTGAATGTTATGATATGAGATCCTCTGTTGCAGCCATCATATACCATTTGGTCATTAAAGAGACTTGACATGGGTACAACCTTCTCAGCATGACTCCTACAACCTACAGGTAGAAGCACCACCGTGTCTGAGGTATACAATATGGGTCATAGAGGGCTGGGGGATCACCTTTTCATGGAATTCTATGTTTTTTTAACAGGATAAACAAACAAACCAAAAGAACTCATTATGGTTTTCTGTGGGGGCAGAAATAAAAGAAATGATAAATGAAAAGAAGAACACATGTATCAAAATAAACAACATCTATTCAAGGGCTATAGTAAAATATCCAAAGAAAAATAAGTAGAAGTTGTTGTCATTAAAAAGATCAACTTATAATTTTTCAATTGAGCAAAGAGAAGTGCCTGCTTTCATTAACATCAATCTTCCTTAGGTTTTGAAATAGAACTTGGAAGTTTGGACGGGTCAAAATAACTAACTTAAAAAATTTTTCATTCTGATATAGAATGATTGTATCGGTCCAAAATAGTTAGAATAGACACATTCAAAACATGATATTCATAATTGGAACCTATGAGCTAACATACAAAAACAAAAATTAATGAGGTGATATTAGTTTTAACAAAAACTATTTAAAAGTGTATCTTTTATCATCATCATCCTTTTTTGGTACATATTTGCTTGGTTTATAAACTTTAAAAAAATACTATATTATGGAATTCTAAATGAGGTAAACTTTTATAGCAACATAATGAGTTATATTTTTTTTATTAATATTATAATTTTAATAACCATTATTCCATTTTTTAATTAAATTAAATATACTTGAAAAAATATGTTAGTTTGTGAAAGTAATTTTTTTGTGGTAAAATAAATATCGATGTAAATTTTATGAAAAATGCATTAAAATAAATTAACATAAGTGCATCATATTATGAGCTATCATGGTCGAAATTGGGTGAAGCTTCTTAGCAATTTATAAGGGGAGTTTATTAAAATTATGCTATAATTTAAATTTTCATGTTGGTGGAAAGTCAAGGCACTTGAAGAATCAATATCCTTACCGAGATCGAAAAGATGCATGGAATGTTTGGATTAGACCACCTATTGAATTTTTGGATTAAAATAGTGTGATATGATTTTAGTCAAATGTTATATTATTTTTTTATTAATAAATATCTAGTAGCAATAATAAAAAACCTAAATTAAATTAAATGACATATACTTACTTCTTAAATCATTGACATGGTTTCTCCGAACTTGTGAATTTTGGCTTCGTGCCGAGGCCTTTACATGGGAGATACATATTGTTGTGCTTTGATCTGCTGCATTGTTTTGTTCAAATATTTCCATTTAAAATAATACTTAGGGAATATATAAAAGCAATTTAGATAATCAAGCACCGACACAAAATAACTGATTTTTTTTTTGTTTTGTTTTGGAAACATACCATTTGAAATGTTTGGTTGTTGAATGCTTGCAGAAGTCCCTTCGCCGTTGACATGGTTTCTCTGAACCGATGAATTTTTGCTTCGTGTCAAACCCTTTACATGGGAGATTCACAATGTTGTGTTTTGTTGTGGTATACAAATATTTACATTGAAAATATTTTTTAGAAAATATATAAAAGCAATTTAATTAACAAAACATCGGCACAACATAAATCAAATAAAAGTTGTTTTACAATTAGAAATGTTAGATTGTTGAAACCTCATAGAAATTCCTTGACTCGATTGATTTGATTCTATGTTAGAATTAGACATTATATGAAAATGGTGGATTCATGAATGTTAAACTTATAGAAAAAATTGGATAAGAAAAAAGAAAGAATTAAAAAATTGATATGTACGAAACTTACTTGTGTCGTTGGTCGAAGATCCATAATTTGATGAATTATGCTTGCGATCTTCACCTTCCAGCCTCATTTAGAGGGCGATAAACAATGGTTCTTTTGCAAACCAAGTTATCTATTTTTTAGACTGAGGCATATGCAACAATGCGAAAGGGTGAGAAATCGTTTTAAACATAAAGATGTTTGAGTGGGAAACTGTGTGATGAGATGAAGACTTTTTTTGTTATTTATATCGTAGGCAAATGAGAATGGAGTTATAGAAGCGGAATGATTTTTCCTCTTGGATTTAATTATTTATTTTTGTGTCATGATTATATAATTTGATGTAGGATTTAAAACCAATTTTGAAGGTTACAAATTTTTAAACTTCTTCTAAATTAATCTCTTAATTTATATGTAAATTCTAAATTGCATTAATATTTTTGTAAAAAATTTTGTGCTTATAAAAATATGTAGCCTATATGTACATTTAAGACATTTTTTATTTTCTATGCAATAATAGAAAGCATATGAGAATATGATTGTAGAATATGAATGGTTGTTGTAACATCATTAGGTAATTTAAAGTGGGATATTAAAGGTTTATATTTTTTAACTTCTTATAAATTAATTTCTTAAATGTATGTAACTCCTAAATTGCCTTAATTTTTTAACTTCTCATAATTCACTATTAGGCACTTTGGTAAATCAAATGCTTGTGAATCAATGGCTGAGATTCAATCCAAGGGAAATAAATTACTGTTTTTACTGAAATACCCATGCCCAACTTTCATAGTTTTTGAAATTAATTGTTGAATGACTGGTTTGCCCCCAAAGTTGCACAAACTCTCCCTTTATATAGTTTATAGATAGATAGATAGATAGATACCAAACTTAATAATGTTACTACAAATATTTTGGGATCCCTTGAAGAAAACAATGACATTTAAGTATTTATCTATAAATTCCTTCTCTCTCTCTTCTCACTATTTTCCTTCACTATCACTCCCCGCCATTTTCCTTCACCATTTTTTGTCACCATTTTCCCTAATCATAACTTCCACCATTTCTCCTCTCCTCGGCCAAGAAGTTCTGTTGCGAGCTAGGTCGAGCAAATCTAGAAAGAAATGTTTGAAACGTGTGAGACCCAAGTTTTTAAAGCTTAGAATAAGTGAATGAAATTCCTATTCACGATTAGGTTTGATGTATCGTGAAGGAAAACCTGAACAAGTGTTATTTGAATGGAATGAATTTATGAAGGAGAAAGTTCAGGAAAAGACTAAGGATTGTATCAAAGTCGATAAAAGTTATAGCACAAGTAGTATTCGCTTATACCTAGGACGAGAGAGTCAGTAAACGACTAATTTTCACTTAAAGACACGATGAAAACTAATTCCAAAAATCTTCAGAGAAATGTTAGAACTTCTCTTAATCCTTCCATGACAAGCATTTCGATACGAAACCCTGGAATGCACGAACGTCCGATTCTAATTCTCGGAGGTTTGCCGAAACTAAAACCCTGATAGCTCAAGAAACCTAGAATGAACGTTTGGTGAAGATTTTCCTATTCGGAGCTTCAAACAAAGATTCCACATGCGTACACCTATTTCTCTCGAGCTTTCCAATCTTTCTTCAAAAAAAAGTTTTCTCATCCGACATTCACTGCAAAAAGTAGTTTTTCGGGTAAAATAGATTTACACCGACTTTGGATCGTTTACCTTAATTCCAAGAAACCTCTTTTGAGTTCTGGAATTCTGTCGCCAGAACCTATCTTAGAATTCACGGAGGATGGCACAGGAAAAATCGGAATCGCGAAATTTTCATTTTTCCGCATTTTCCATTACCTATAAATAGCTTGAAAAAAATTAAAGATCTTCACCATTTCCACCATCAAACCCGCGAGCAAGAGGAGAAGGAGGGGAGAAAAGATTTTTCGCCGATTCTTGCCTGATCGTTGCATCGACAGTTGCTACTTGAAGATCTCGAGGTATAGATGCTATTCCTTACTTCTGATCGTCAATTCTGTCGTTTTTCTCTATGTCTTTCTGTGCTCTAAGTTTTGAGCTTTTTGCAAAACTGTCCAAATAACTTCATCTTTCTATCTAAACCTCTTCCCTGCATGCCCAAGAGCATGTTTAGCGGATTACATTTCGCCGATTCTCGCCGAACTGCCGCCGAGTTTCAATTCTGCTTAAAATACCCATTTTTGGCTAAAGTTTCGCCCTTTAGGCTTAAAACTCTCGACTAAGCTTAGTGTTATTAGGATTAGTCGCCCTAAACGTCGTTGGTGACGTCCCCATCAAATTTGCTTTTCGAAATTCCAATTTTGAAATTCTGAGCTAAAAATATTGACCAAAATACCCCTGCGACAGTTTTCGATCCGATAATTTTTCCGAGCTTTGATCCGCCTTAGTTACGACTAATGATAACCTAGGAACCAAGTTTGATCGAAGAAAATCGGCGCACACAATTAGTGTGTGTGGCCGAGAGCACTCCAAGGAGGGGATGAAAAATTCCTTTTTCGAAAACTTATCATATCGCGTTAGATTATCGTACTTCGGAGCATATGCTACTTCGTGTAACCTTAGTAAGTATTGAGTGCTGAGTTTCTGACTGATTGTGATTGAATTTTGTGGTTTTTGCTCTAAGGTTCATTTGAGGAATTCCAAGGAGAGGAAGGAGGAGATTGTGAAGGAACGTTGGAGGATAACACTGGAGAGCTATAGATGAGGGCTACTCACTGAATACTAGTTAATGCTTTAGGTGTCGACAAATTCGACTTGATTTATTGTTTATGCACTTGATTGTGATTGACTGGGAAATGTTTTCTGAGGCTTCGGCTGACAATGATGATTATTCATCTCTTGATTGTTTTTGAGAGTGATTCACATGCTATGTGCTAAGTGGTTAATCTAGGATGTGTTGATATTGATCTACATGCTATGTGCTAAATGGTTAATCTAGGATGTGTTGATATATGTGCCATGACTGTTGGATTGTGCTAAGTTGACTATGCAATTACACATATATCTGTTGTACTTCAGAGTGAGGATAACGGGCAGTTATGCCACACTTATCATGAGATTTTGAGAAAGTTTGACGGGACGAACGGAGGTTCGGGCTTTGTTATTGTTTTAGTGGATCGAGACTTTCTCTGGGAGTTACTTGGGATTATGGGATCTTTTAAACTCATAAGATTAGAGATAAAACTAAATGGAAACTATTTTACGAGGAAAATTCATAAGACACTAAACAACCTCTGAACCTTTAAATAATGATAACAACCTCAGATGAAAGCTTAGGGTTGAATATTAGTTTTGGAAAAAGAGAAGTGTCGTCGAATCCAAGTGTTGGGGAAATTAATGAGTTCTGAGTATGTTAATACTCTTTTGCTCGAGGAGCAGTTTTGTTGTTTGGCTATCTAAAAGATAAGCCGGGAAACTGGTAGTTTCCGAGTATGTTGATACTCTTTGCTCGCTGAGCAGTTTTGACCATCGGATGGAGATGAGTCGGATGATTCGAGAAGTCATCATGAGATAATACCTTTTTATAATTAATTGTCTTTTGTCGCAGAATCGACATTTGCCTTAGGGTATTCTTTTTAGAGACAATAAGTTAGTTAGAACACGTGGCGACGTGTCGAGTGAGGTCGGAGACGTTGTTTGGCTAATCACTTTGCATTCATGCACACATTTCTGGGGTTAATACACGGTGGGATGCCGGACCTCGGTGGATTCCAAAATAGTCTTAAGACCCGGATTTCCACATAAGAACACTGCGGTGATTCTTAGTAGCAGACGGAAATGGCAGGCCTTCGGGGTTTACTGCTGATCTGACTACCTTTTGTTTGGTATAAGAGGCACGCGAGCGGAAATGGTTCCACCGTTGCTGGTGTTAGGGCTGACTCGTTGATGTCCATCCCTCCGGATTGCATCTTGTTCCTCGTCATCTCATTCATGCAACATGCATACTGACTTAGTTGCCGAGTGTGATTGATACTTGTTAATCTTACTTGATGCATGTTAATTGTTATTATTGTCATTTATATTCATTGGGAGATATACAATTTTATGCTGCTATCACTAACTTATAAGCCTAAGTAGCTATCCCTTAAACTTTATCTATTGGAGTTATTACTTATGTAATTCTTTGGAGTTGACCCTCGCATCTTCTGTGTGTGCTTTGGTGGACTACGCCCATTGTCAGATGTCCATGGCGGACTGGCTCACGATGGTTCACCCTTCGTGGGGGACTAGATTTGAGATGCTTGACCAGGAGGACCCCGGCTTATGGGTGGTCGACCCCGCTGGCCACCGAGCGACTAACTCGGGGAGGATTATGGAAGACCGTGTCGACAGTCTGGGACACTTGACAGAAGGAGTGCTGAGGAGATGTACTGTCAGCTTCAACCTGCCACCTGGCGTGCACTGCGGACCCGGTGTAGGAGTACCACCACCACCGTCATCTTCGGATGATGAGGACCCCTCGGAGGAGGAGCCTGTGGGAGGGACTTCTTCAGATTCTAGCTCACCTACTGTTGCTGTCATTGATGACCTTGGCTCGGGCCCTAAACCCGTGAGACCAGCACATGAGCGTGTCGTAGTAGCGAGAGGGGGAAGGATGGTGTACATTGACCTAGTCGTTCTGGATTTCGATTCGGACGATGATCACGCTAACATGTAGTTGTGAGTGCTGGGGTGAACTCCTCTAGACAGGATTAGTGTAGGAGTAGAGTCATAGCTCTGGACGTCATGTTTCATTTTGGGACAGGGTAGTTTCCTGACCGTTAGCTTTTTGTGTGGTTTTCTTTACGGAAATCACAGAGAGTTGGTTGGACTAGGAGGTCTTGTTTAGGCCATTTGGGCTGACTTATTCTCGTTTTTGGAGGACTGTGTTGCGAACACTTGACCTTTCATTTTGGCTTGTACATATTGCCTACGAGCGCTACTTTCGGTTACTTCCCGTCACTGGAGGATACTCGTGACGTGGTTCACTACTTACAGCGAGGGCTGTAAATATATTGTATATTAGTTCTGCTGTCTTTTGTTGTAGAGTCTTTACTTCATTAAGTCTTTAGTTTTATTATTTAAACAAATCGAAAAAAAAAATATTCACGTTTTTCCGCTTTATTCTCTTTTTGGTTACTAAAGTGATGTCACCGAAATCGGGGTGTTACAAAACGCTTCTAGGTTCTAGAAATCAAAACGTTGAAGTTTTTTCTGGTTTTTCATAGTCGGTACATTTCTATGTATATTTCGGAAATTTAAGTTTCTAAAGTATATTTTACTAAATGTTATATATGTAACAAGAATCCAGAAGCAAGTGTGCTTTATAATGTGTACTGGGTTTCCAGAACCCGATAAACAATGAAGCAGATGATATTTTAGGAAATGACTTTTTAAAGATGATCAATTGCATTGGTGATGGTAATATCAATTCCCTAAATTCTATATATTAGAGGGTTTGTTAAGTTGCTTTTGGTTGATTTTTTTGTCGAGAAGTTGTATCTTTTATTTGTTACATAGGAAGATTTAAACAAAACATACTACGCTATAGCATCATGGTGCAACGTCAAAACAACCCCTAGAGGTTGAATTCTCTAGATACGATGATGTGAACCGTCATGAGAGGCTCTGTGAGCTAACAAGTCAGCTGCACAATTTCTATCCCTATCAATGGTCGTAAAGAACACTTTCCAATCCCAATCAAGCATAGCACAAATTCTAGTTATAGTGCCTCTTGCGCAGAATGTTCGTATATCTACCTGGTTTATATTATTAATTAAATAGGTGAAAATCAAAATTAATAAAAAATGACGTGGATAATGACATGTCAGCTCTGACCTGCCACTCAACAGCCTCACCGGAGCTCTGTTCTCCGACGATGACTAAAATCAAAACTTCCACAATCGTGAGGATGGAAACCAAATTATTTTTCGGCGACAAACTAAACTCAAATCACCTTACAAACACAGAGACTAATTTGATGATTAACCCAATAAATAATATATATACCAAACATTTATATATTTGTGCAATTAAAAATTGTACAAAGTTGCATAAATATAAAATTACACAAATTGTAAATATTATATAGTAAAAGTAACCTGCACGAAAAATGCAATATGTAGGATGAAATCCCCATAAGCTACAAGTGAAGGTCCAGGTCCAGGTCCAAGTCTTTGGAACTCTGACCTCCTGAACTGCTACCCTCATGCTTGTAAGGTCTTACCCACCTTTCTCTTCTCTTCTCAAAAAATCTAATAAGTGAAGCTCTCCTTGGAGAGACCGCATATGCTAACTGCTCGGCTTGATACATTACTCATACATGATTTCAATTTACTTTGGAGGAACATTATCTAACATCATGGACATGTTCAGAACTTTCATGGGAAGTAGAAATTGCATTTATTAAATAACTGGAGCTGCAAAGTGAGCTGCAAACAGGACTTAACCACTTGAGTAACTACCTTGACTTACTTGCAATAGGGCTCATCCACTTAACCCCACGCACACATAGAAAATACACACACGCACGCACTCCGCACGCGCACACACATATGGAAAAGAATTTAAAGTTTTAATATAACTCAATATTCTAGCGAAAGAAAAATTTGATCAATGTTGAGCAGAAAGAAGAAACAGTATGTAGGCAACAGAATTATAATCAGATTTTGAGTTCAAAAGTGGACTAAAATTAATTTTTTAAATTTTTAAAAAATTAAATTATATCATAATGAAATAAGAAAAAAGGTGACGATAGATTAAAACACATTGCACTTCTTAAAACACAATGTTCGAAACATATATATTTAAAACAATTGTTAAGATGTATTTACTCAAAGGTAAAAAATATAGTGCCACACAACATTTAGATTTACAATTTTATAATTCCACTAATACCCTAACAAGAGTACGTGATGCAAAATTAATTAATTTATGCTTATTTACAAATGCAAAATTGTTTTTCACTTAAAAATAAATTGCAAAAAAAATTGATTATTTCAAAAGCAACTTAAAACCGGAATATAACAAAAGTCACTCGTGTCTTGCACGGGTAATTCCACTAACATCAGAGAATGTCAATCTTGGCCAGGAGTTAATTCATATCATATGATTTGTGGTATCTCTGTTTTAAACTTCCCTAGGTTCCGGAGGAGGATTTATACCTTGTCTTCATGATGAAGTAATGGAAGTTGAGCACAAGAGTATTACAATATACAAAAGATGAACTTATCGAGATTCACAAAGGAAGATAATCTCATACATGGGAAAGTGATAATATTCAATTTCTAAAATGTATAGAAGCATCTGCTCATGGAACACCACATCTCTAGTGCACATATATGATGTTTATGTATATTTTTGGTAAATAAATGAATCAACAAACAATCTAAAATTGAATTCAAATCATTTTTGGGTTCTTTGCGAAAAATCTAAAAGTGACAAGTTTCAGTAATGTTTATGATAGAAGTTATGCACAAATTTGGAGATTTTGAAGAAAGTGGAATAGAAGACTAGTTTATTATATTAAATCCAATAAAAATATACAATAAATTAAGTTTAAGCAATACTTAAACTACAATTCAACTTCAAACAATATGTGGACTTTCTAAACTACTATTTCTTGGTTTGGTGTTTGCTGCAAGCTTTGAAAAATCTATTACCAAGTATGTTAGACTCTCAAACATGTAAATTATTCATGTTTTGTATAAATTTCATTCTAATGTCAAAGACTAAGAATCTTACATTCTCATCGAAGTAAAAGTTGCTTTTAACTAACACTTCATTTTTCTACATTTTCATTTTTGTAATCATATAGTTTTAAAAAATGTTTCTGAGAATGATGAACACAGACTAAACATAACTTTTATGCTATGCGATTTCCACACATTGACATGGTCTATTTTGTGAAGCATATTCAGACACGCAATTCGCACATGGATAACTGAGAAGTGCGTCATCGTCTACAAAAGTATCAAAACATATGGCGCACTCAGTTAGATTGAACGGGAGTGGGTTATCTGAATGAGAAGATAACCTACTCAATTCAATCGGAGGTCGTGCTTGAGCACGTGCTGCTTCTGCACGCTTCATTTTTCTACATTTTCATTTTTTTAATCATATAGTTTTTAAAAATGTTTTTGAGAATGATGAACACAGACTAAACATAGCTTTTATGTTATGCGATTTTCACACATTGACATAGTCTATTTTGTGAAGCATATTCAGACACGCAATTCGCATGATATGCGTGTCTGTATGGATAACTGAGAAGTGCGTCATCGTCTACAAAAGTATCAAAACATATGGCGCACTCAATTAGATTGAACGGGAGTGGGTTATCTGAATAAAAAATAACATACTCAATTCAATCGAAGGTCGTGCTTGAGCACGTGTTGCTTCTGCACGTGCTTCAGCATATCTTATTATAATTAAAATAATTTTGTACGGTAAATATGTAAATACACATATAACAAGAAAAAAAAGTACCAATATAATTATTTTGTGACGATGATCTTCACCACCTTTTCTTTGTTGAGATAAAGTCATTTCCCTGAAAAAAAAGAAGAAGATATATTAGTACATTCATCAACTTAAGCTATGCCCCTAAAAAAAGTCAACTTAAGCTATATGAAATTAAACATAGTCAATAGGATGTTGAGTTTTTAACATGTAAGTAGTTATAAAGATATCTTTAATGAAATGAGAAATGGTGAGATATAGTAGTTTTAATTGAATCGTAAATCATATGCTAACATTTGAAACAAATTATGATTTTCATAATTTAAAAATTAGATCTTGTCTAAACTTGAGAATGCATAACACGCATATAAAGTATAGTAACCAGTTAGTTTTGCACTAAATAAAGAATATATATATATATATATATATATATATATATTAGAGTTTAATTTTGATGCACCGACGGTGTAAAGTTTTTTTACACCGTCAACCAATCAGATTTTAAGGATGTGACATGTCAATTAAAGAAATTAAATGAAAAGAGAGATTTTCTCGTATCCTTGAAATCTGATTGGTTGACGGTGTAAAAAAACTTTACACCGTCGGTGCATCAAACTTTTTCTCTATATATTAAGACAAAAAATGTTATATTTATCATGAAATAACAGCGGTACAAATTCTCCCTTAATAGAGAACAACTACAGAAGACTACAAAAACTAACCAGACCCCAGCACAATAAACGTGCAAAGTCCCAAGAGAAGCACATGATTTCAGCACATGATTTTTATTCATGTGAGGACTAAAAGCACATGATTTTTATATTTTTTAAAAATTAAAATTAAATGAATAAAATTATAATATGAATTAAAAAATATTTTAAACATTAAGGGGATGAAAAACATATTTAGCTCTGAAAAAATATTTAATCAAATGTATATTTTTTACTTTTTAGACTAATGTTAGTATTAAAAATTTACATGAGGACTGTTTTTTTTTTGAAAAAGAAAGGATTAAATATATTATTATCCACAAAAAAACCTTAAGGACAAAACCCTTAAGGAGCGAAGCAAACCCCAAAAACACACGAGGCAGCTCACAAAGCCAAAAAACCCCTAACCAGAACCCAAGAAAAAGCCAACATAGGGCAGAAAGAGCAAAACAGACCAGCCACCGAGGGAAACAAGCTAAAAAGACACCCCTAAGATGTAAGGCCCTATTTTAGTTTGTTTTGTTTTTGAGAAAGATTGAATAAAATGAGGGTTTTGTTCAAGTTTGGAAATTGGCAGATTACAACTGTCAACTTGTGTGAACTTTTAGAGCGTCTTAACGACCTCATGTGGGAAAACTTCCTTCATGAGAGTTGTAGCCCTTTAAGTGTAGAAAATTCTCGAAGTAGAATCAGGTCATTCCGAACCCTGTAGCTCGAGATATTCGATTTTGACCGAGTGTGGTTCTAGCAGTAAAGGGCCAGTGAATTAATTTGTGCTTTTTTATTTTAATTCCGAATTTGGTTAGGTTATCTTCTATCTATCTATCTATACTATATATAAAAGAAGAGTTTTTGCAGCCTTGAGGACAATTTTGTAATTCAATAAACGATTGAACATGAATGATAATTTTTGTATGGGTAATTTGGTAAATCTCAATATAATTAGTTCAGGATTTAATCTTGGCCGTCCTTCCCTTTCAATCTTTCAATCTCGGCCATTTGTTTCTTTTCCATTTTGCCTTAAGTATTTCGCTGGCACTTATTATTGTATGTCGCTTTCGTTTCCACCTCTTCTAACGGCATCCGTTTTCAATTCCCTCTTAAATTTTTCTTCTGTTTTCGATTCATGCTCTCCCACTGCGTCTGTTAAGAACTATTTCATCCCCAATCTTCCATCACCACATCACGCTTCCACCACCCAGTCCCAGTGAATCCGCTGCCAAACCCACCTTCCACCTCCATCAAACCCAAATTGACACAACCTCCTTCAATTTGGGTTTCATGCGTTGATTCTTCCACTTCTTCTAAAGCCCCCATTCAATCTGAAATGAAGGTTTCCGAGGCTCTTTGCTTTTCTGATATTTGTTGAAGGTTACTTGAGAAGTCAATTTCTGAAATGGGTCTATGGAGCGGACGCGATCGGAGAGCAAGCGATTGGGAGCAGCAGCAAAGAAGGGAAGCCAGGTGCCTAGAAACTTTGAAGAGTTTTGAGGCTCAGCAGGTTAGTAGATTGGTTAACACGAATCTCTTTGATTATTAGTCAATCAGATTTTCTATTACATTATCTCTGACCATATGCAACTGTTATTATAAACATCTCAGTTTATTGTAATTTTGCTGCTTCAATAACTCATAAGTTAGTAGTCCAAAACCCAGATTTGGCGGTGGCAAGCAGAAGAAGAAGGTTTGCTTTTCTCTTCTTCTTTTTTTGGTTTCATTCTTTTCCCCTTTCCTTAATGTAATTATTGCTTGACGGGGGTAATCAGTTGGATTTATTTTATTATCCATGATGGGTGCTCAGATAATTTTTTTGGACTACAAGTACATCCAACTTCATGTTTTCATAGAAAGACTATACGCTGTAAGTTTTCATGTTTTTCCAATTTCTTTCTTTTGTGGGCTTAGGAATTAGGATACCCAGTCATTTTATTCCTTCATCAAACATGGGGTTCAAGGAAACTGATAAAGATGACATTCTTTTTGTAGTTTTGTTGAACCACTCTACAACAAATCATGAATACAATGGAGAGGATTGTGGAGCGTCCCTTTGGTTATAGCAGCACTTCACCTTTGAAGGCTATAGAAGTCGAAGTACTTCAAGCATGAATCCAGAATGAAAGGAAACAACAGGATAGCAAGAGTTTTTTGGCCAGTTTTGGTGAAACTTTTGCAGGGTAAGTAGCAGCAGTAGCCTATAACAGTACACTGCAATTATATTTATCCAGAAACAAAAGCATGGAAAATAAACAAAAGTGCTACTTATTAAATGTAAAATCAAATTTCGAAATGCAGGGGTAGTAGAGAAAAAACTTCATCTCCTGAAGCATTCCACAAAAAGCATAACCGTGGAGATGATCAGGAAGTGGGGTTCCTGGCGGCATAGACAACCATGTTCCTGCAAGAGCCTGTCAAATATGAAGATGGAAAGAAGAAGGTTCACTTTACTCTCTTTTTTGTTTTTTTTCTCCCCTAAATGTTGCACAGAAACATGGTTGACATTTTCACTTAAGCTATCAGCTGTAATCAGGTTGGTTATACTTTTAGCAGAACTATCATGGCTGTACATGTATCTAATTTTTTGCAGATTAAGTTTTGCATTGTTGTCTTATATATTGATATCAATTCTTTATTATAAGAAGTAATCTCCAACTAATCTTGAATGAACTGCAACTTAATTTTTTTTCCCTTTGAGATCAGGTAATGGTTCTTATTATGAGTTCAATTGATAATCACATAAGAAACTTTTAAATATTTAAGAGAAAAGCTTTCATATCACTGTTGCCTCAGTTTTTTTAGCTGATACTAATCCTCTTTAACATATATTATGTTTGCTTGCTTAGTTTTTATATTTAATTTGGCATTTTCGGGTAAACACTACTCTTTGCATAATTATTAATTAGTCTAAACATTCCATATGATTTTGATGAATGATAACCAGGTGCCACTTACATATGCATATTTTTTTTGGGTAAGCACTTACATATGCATATGTTTAGCCATTAAGAAACCTTCAGCAACTGGTGCAATGCATTGTGAAGCTATTGGCAAACACTTTAGGAATGATTTTGTGTTTTCAGTTGAGGTTCTGATTTGAGTTTAAATATTTTTTATGGTTTTTTAAATGAAAATGTTAGGGGTATGTGGGTAAGTGATTCTGTTGCACTGGATTGTGCTTCGCATTGCAACTGGATGTTCATGTGAGAGAATTGTTGAGGTGGGCTTAGTTGAAGTGAGAAGATTGTTCTCTTATATGAAGTAAGCTCCCAAAGTCTGCATTTTTTCCTGTCTTGGTTTAATTTGTATAGAACTATTTTAGTTCATTTTCATTATATGCTTCATTTTGCCTATATGAAATTCAGTGTGTTTTTTGGAGGACCCTTTTGTGTCCCAAAAGAATATTACCAGAATTAGCAGCTTCAGTGAAATGGATCACATTTTTTTCGCTTTTCTTAATTTTGCTTGATTGGTGTGTGTCAGGATGAGATTTTGTGTTGTTTAGAGAAACACTGTTTGGGAAATGGTATATCTTAGAGTCACTTTTTTTGGAATCTTAAATGGCAACATCTAATCTGTAATTAAAACTTTTCATTGATTCTTGCCTTCTTTTTGTAGCCCTTGCTGTCAAATATAAGCGTGACTCACTATTAATGGAGTTGCAACACCAAAATAAAATGTTGTTTTGGTAATGGCTAAAATAAAATGTTGATGGTATATTTCTATTGCATCACCACATCTGAAACTAATTGTGTAAAGTGTAGTATTTCGAAATGTGAGATGCCACAAAATATTTTGTCTTTCGTGTATGCAGAAAAATATAACATTTTATTTACGAAAAGTGTTCTGTTATGAATTATGCAGCTGAATCAATGAAACCAATCCCCCTCCCATGTAAGCTGAAATTTATTAGATAGAAAATATGTTAGTTTGAAAGAAAATGTTATTAATTATGAAGCTGAATGAATGCAGCCCCTCCCACTCCATGTAATCTGAAATTTACTAGATAATAAATATTTTAAGTATGAAAGGAAACCAACAAGCAGGTACCTATGCTTAGTAAGATTCAATTAGGATAGAAGTGTTCTCATTGAAAAAGCTATTTTAGTCGTTTATTTAAATAGAAGAATAATCGTACCAAGCTAAGCTATCTTTTTGGCATCTTTTTGTGTTATTGGAGGTTTTTCCCATTTCAATGTTATGGGGTTTCTGGTCCTTCTGTTTTGCTGCCATAAGTTATTATATAAGTAGCAGCTGAAAAAGTTGCTCAATTGGTTTATTCCATGCTTTCTTCCATATTATCACAAAGTTTGTCTAAACTTTACATTGCATTTTGTTAGTGGGGGGTGTATATTGTCATGAAAGTGAATCATGTCATGGTAAATTTCCCTTCAATCAGTTAGTGCGTCATAAATTGGTAATATGGGTTAACAAATGCTTCATAGTGAACTTAGGAGAATTGTTCAGATTCTTTGGTTCAGAACCTGTTGAGACTGGGTAACAGTGATGTTGATGTATTAATATTTAATACTTGGAAGAAGAAATGCACCCCTGTTGTGTAGCCTCCAATGAACCAAAATAGACATTGCCTTTGTGGTCGAACTCTTTTATGAAGGGAAAAAAAAATTCAGAGAAGCTTTAACATGATTTTTGTATGTAGATTTGTTTCTTTTTTCCTTCCTTCCTTTCATCACGGATATTTTAGTTTTCATGAGTGTTGTTAGAAGGATGTTTCTACTGTAGTGTTTTTAAAATTCTTTTCACTTTTATATTTGTTTTAGTTTTTGAATTTGTTTTTTTATCAAATGTACACAAGTTTTGTGTTGTTCCTGTCTCTGATGATAGATAAACTGCACCATTACATAAGAGAGCTTCGTTTACTCAGGAAGGCCATGGAAGCGATTAAGAAACCAAGTAAAAGTTTTGAGGATGATAAAAATGGCAATGCTGAGAAGCATAAAGCATTAACAGAAGAAATTGCCACATTGAAGTCTAACGTTAAGAAACTGGAATCTCAATGTGAGGTGAAAGGAAATAACTAATAAGGCTGGCTTTGGAATCTGAACTAGAGGCTATTAATGTTGAGAAAATTTTCAATTTATTTATATATGAACACACTTGAAAGGTTTGTCATGGGTACAGGGGAAAAGATACAATTTTGGAATGAGTTAGGCTTAAACATGTTTTAGGTCTCTCTAAAATCATGATTCTTTGGTTTAGACTTAAAATATTTTCCAGAGATGAAAAAAAAAAATTTAATAAATTAATAAATTTTGCAGGGATGAAAAACTTATTTAAGCCTATTTTTTTTATTAAGAACCAAACAAGCGAATAAACATTTCAATTATTTTGGTGCAAACCATTTAAATTTAAATTGCTAGATGGAAATTTACAATTTTATGAAATTCTTATTAATACTTTTTAAATTGGAGGGCAATCAGCTGGATTGTGTAATGATACACGTCTGATTATTACTCGAATGAGAACATATATTTTGGAATAGTGGTTATATCCAGAACAAAGAGTGTTCATATCAAGATTAACATTAACTCCAACAGATAGGGGAATTCCTTTCAAATTTAAAAGGAGACAATTTCCTATAATACTCTCTTTTGTCATGACAATAAACAAAAGCCAAGGACAATCATTAAAAAAGGTGGGATTATATTTGTCAAAATCAGTGTTTTCACATGGCCAACTATATGTAGCATTCTCTAGATCACGCATTGTAAATGATCAAAAATCCTCATTTTGCGATAGTGCCAAAAATTCTCATAGTACTTCAAATGTAGTTTACAAAGGAGTATTTTGCAATGTCATATGATGAAGATCTTTTACCTGAAATATGGAACAATCCGTTCTCAGTTTTATTCTTAATGTAATTATTATAATTATAAAAAAAATGATTCAGTGTCTATTAATCCATAAAATATCTTTAAAAATAACACATATTTAAAAAATTCACACAAAAAACAAAATATGAATATCCTGTGCATCGCACGGGTAAAAAATACTAGTTTAATTAAAAAAAGTAGGTTTTTAATTAAATAAGACCTGGTTAGGTTTTTTAATTAATTGGGTCAGAGGTGATGAGATTTGGGATTGAAAACGGAAAACCAAACCCTAGCCCACTTGTGGTTTGCATGGGATTTTGGCCAAGGGGGGAAACCCTATTCTTTCACAATCAGAAAACAGAGATACACTACAACACCTTCACGTGAAAAACAAAGAGAGAGCAGAAGAGAGAAAAGAGAGGACGTGTGAGAGAAGAGAAGGGAGCCGCCGCCCAAGCCACCACCATCGTCGCCGGTCACGCGCGCGAACAAGGGAGAGAGCGCGAAGTAAGAGGGATTCGCGAGGGAGAGGAAAGGGAGAACAGGAACAGCAGCTTTTGAATCTTCTTTTCATCTCCAAACTTCTGTTTTTCTATCACCAAACAAGGTAAGGGCTGGTCCTAGGTTTGGGTAGTATATTAGGGTCTTGCTATGGAAATTTCATGAAAAAAAGATGTGATCATGAATGTTTTTGCACGAGTTCTATGAACATGTTTATTGCTGGACTTCCATGCTTGAAATACCATGTCTAATAATCCCTATTTGATGATGTTGATTTGGAGCTATGATTTTATGTGAAAATCTTATAAATACATGCTATGTTTGGCTTGTACTTCACATGTTACAACGTGAATGGTGTGGGATGTTGAATCTGAAATTTTTGAGTGATTGTATGGTTGTTTGGGGGCTGGACTAAGGCCTATGAGGTTGAAAATGAGGGAAGGAAATTGTTTTCAAAACCCTAGAGCCCCATTGAGGTTCGGCCAAACCCTATTTCCAAGGGTTCGGGGCACTTTTTCCTTTCTTTTCATGCATGGGTCGTTAGTCAAGTTTTTAAAAGAATTTGCCATGCTATGTCATGCATGATTTGCCATCTTTGCTAATGCAAACTTACTTGTAATGACTTGAAATCCTTATGTGATGAGTTCTGAAATTTTGGGATGATCAATGTGTTGTTTGGGGCTGTACTAGGGCTTGGGTGATCAAAGAGAAAGAAAAGAAAATTTTTTGGAAACCCTAAGGCCCTTTTGAGGCTCGGCCGAACCCTACTTTTGGGGGTTCGGTGAATTCTTTTCTTTCGTTTTAATATGCAAGCCTTAGGATACCTTACTTGATAATTTTATCATGATATATTATGCATGAGAGTATGTTTATGCCATACCTCAAGGGAATTGTATTGTTATTGGAGAATTGTTCAAGGGTCGCTCATCCAGCTGTAATTCCCTTGGGCACTTGGATTGTTGTTTTATTTCTGCGACATGAAATTAAGACTCTAGGATTGACTTTAGAGACATAAGAACAAAGAGAAAGATAATTAATAATGTTGTGACTCGCTTGCAAGTGAAATTAATTAGCGGACATAGGTCCGGTAGACTATGGTCCATGAGAACGATGGGCTTGCACGCGAGGGTGTTGTAAGATCAAGTTTTGATCTAGTAGTACAACTCTATGTTTTGATGATTACAAGTTAACCTTTTGATATGAACAATTATGGTACTCTAACGTGTTTTTCTGAGTGTGCTATTTACAGGCTCTGACCTCAACTCAATCTCACACAAATCAGAAGCACTGTGTATAAAGAGTGACCCAAGCAACGCTTTCGCATTGACCATGTTCAATATGAACAGTGGAAAAGCTTCAGAAGCTCTGAAGCTACACAAACTCTGACGTGGACTCAGTCACTAGAAGCCCTGAGAATCCAGAAGTTCTGATAACCAAGAGACACTGAAGGTTCAAATGTTCTGATGGTGTAGAAGACTCTGAAGATACAGAAGCTGAATAGTGGAAACTCTGAAGTCCAGAAGCAAGAAACTCTGAAGACCATGTACTTCCCTCTGAGTTCAGAATCAGAAGATACAACGGTCAGAGGATCTGTGCTTTTCCTCTGACTCTGATCAACCGGCTTCACAAGTTCCAACATGAAGCATTCCCCTGATCAGAAGTCTCCTAGGTTTAAAGGTCAAGTCACTATCCAAGTACAAAAGCAACTGTACCATCCTGACGACCTACCTAACGTTCTCAGTCACAGCAGAAGCTGGAATTTCCAGAACTGCCCTCCAACGGTAGCATTTCCCATGCAACGTTCAACCCTAATCCTTGGAGTATATAAGAGGCTGAAGACTGAAAGAAGCGGCTAGAAGCATTCACACACACGCAAGAAATATTCAAATCCTTCTAAGCTTTCTTTCATCTGAAATTCATTGTGTTTACTATTAGCTTTTTAGAAGCAAATCTCTTGTAAACATTTCTTTGATAAACAGTTTGTTTAGTTCCTTTAGGAGATCAAGGTTGATCGGATCCTAGAGAAGACTAAGAGAGTGAATCTTAGTGTGAGCTAAGTCAGTGTAATTGTTAGTCACTTGTAGGTTTCAAGTGCAGTTGTAACTCTTACCTGATTAGTGGATTGCCTTCATTCTAAGAAGGAAGAAATCACCTTAACGGGTGGACTGGAGTAGCTTGAGTGATTTATCAAGTGAACCAGGATAAAATCCTTGTTTGCTTTTCTATCTCTCATCTTTAGCACTTAGTTCTCGAAAAGATTTGTTAAAATCTTTAAGGTGGAAGTTTTATCTTGAAAACGTTATTCAAACCCCCCCTTTCTACCGTTTTTCATACCTTCAATTGGTATCAGAGCGCAAGTTCTGATTACCACACCTAACAGTGTTCAGTGATCCGGGCCGGTGTGAAAAACAATGGCTGCCACCACCAGTGAAACACAGAAAGATGGATACAACGCAAAGCCTCCCATGTTCGATGGTCAAAGGTTCGAGTATTGGAAAGATAGACTCGAAAGTTTCTTTCTGGGTTTTGATGCAGATCTCTGGGATATCATTGTGGATGGCTACGAGCGTCCAGTTGATGCAGATGGCAAGAAGATCCCAAGGTCAGAGATGACTGCAGATCAAAAGAAGCTGTACTCACAACATCACAAAGCAAGAGCAATTCTTCTAAGTGCTATTTCTTATGCAGAGTACCAGAAGATTACAGATCGTGAGTTTGCAAAAGGCATTTTTGAATCTCTGAAGATGTCTCATGAAGGAAACAAGAAAGTCAAAGAATCAAAGGCATTGTCTTTGATCCAAAAGTATGAATCCTTCATCATGGAGCCAAATGAGTCCATTGAAGAAATGTTCTCCAGATATCAGTTGCTTGTAGCTGGCATACGACCTCTCAACAAGAGCTACACAACAAAAGATCATGTCATAAGGGTCATCAGGTGTCTTCCTGAAAGCTGGATGCCCTTGGTGACTTCAATAGAGCTCACGAGAGATGTTGAGCGTATGAGTTTAGAAGAACTCATAAGCATACTGAAGTGCCATGAGCTGAAGCGCTCTGAGATGCAAGATCTGAGGAAAAAGTCTATAGCCTTGAAATCCAAATCTGAGAAGGCTAAAGCTGAAAAGTCAAAAGCTCTCCAAGCTGAAGCAGAAGAATCTGAAGAAGCATCAGAAGATTCTGATGAAGATGAGCTGACTCTGATCTCCAAGAGACTCAACCGCATCTGGAAGCACAGGCAGAGCAAGTACAAAGGCTCTGGAAAGGCAAAAGGAAAGTACGAGTCCTCAGGCCAGAAGAAGTCATCAATCAAGGAAGTCACATGTTTTGAGTGCAAAGAATCAGGGCACTACAAAAGTGATTGTCCAAGGTTGAAGAAGGACAAGAAGCCAAAGAAGCACTTCAAGACTAAGAAGAGTCTGATGGTGACCTTTGATGAATCAGAGTCAGAGGATGTTAACTCTGATGGTGAAGTCCAAGGACTTATGGCTATTGTCAAAGACAAAGAAGCAGAGTCAAAGGAAGCTGTTGACTCTGACTCAGAATCAGAAGGAGATCCAAACTCAGACGATGAAAATGAGGTATTCGCTTCTTTCTCTACCTCTGAACTGAAACATGCCTTGTCTGATATCATGGATAAGTATAACTCTTTATTGTCTAAGCATAAGAAGCTGAAAAAGGACTTATCTGCTGTTTCCAAGACTCCTTCTGAACATGAGAAAATTATATCTGATTTGAAAAATGATAATCATGCTTTGATCAATTCTAACTCTGTGCTTAAGAACCAGATTGCTAAGTTAGAAGAAATAGTTGCTTGTGATGCCTCTGATTGTAGAAATGAATCTAAGTATGAAAAGCCTTTTCAAAGATTCCTGGCTAAAAGCGTAGATAGAAGCTTAATGGCTTCAATGATCTATGGCGTAAGCAGAAATGGAATGCATGGCATTGGCTATTCTAAACCAATTAGAAATGAGCCCTCTGTGTCTAAAGCTAAATCCTTGTATGAATGCTTTGTTCCCTCTGGTACCATATTGCCTGATCCTTTACCTGCTGAAGTTGCAAAAACCCCTCTCAAAAAGGGATCTTTCTCTATGTCTAAATATCATGCAAATATTCCTTTAAAATATCATGTTGAGACACCCAAGGTGATCAGAACCTCTAGGGTAACTAACAAGAAAAGACCCAGAAAGTGGGTACCTAAGGACAAGATTATCTATGTTGCAGATATCCTTGATAGCTCCACTGAAACACCAATCATGGTATCTGGACAGTGGATGCTCGCGTCACATGACGGGAGAAAGGCGTATGTTCCAAGAGCTAAAACTTAAGCCTGGAGGCGAAGTTGGCTTTGGAGGAAATGAAAAGGGTAAAATTGTTGGTACTGGTACTATTTGTGTAGATAGTAGTCCATGCATTGATAATGTGTTATTGGTAGACGGCTTAACTCATAACTTATTGTCTATAAGTCAATTAGCTGACAAGGGTTATGATGTTATATTCAATCAAAAGTCCTGCCGGGCTGTAAGTCAGATCGATGGCTCTGTTCTGTTTAACAGCAAGAGGAAGAACAACATTTATAAGATCAGATTATCTGAGTTGGAGGCTCAGAATGTGAAGTGCCTTCTTTCTGTTAATGAAGAGCAGTGGGTATGGCATAGACGGTTAGGGCATGCCAGTATGAGAAAGATTTCTCAGCTGAGCAAGCTAAACCTTGTCAGGGGCTTACCCAATCTGAAGTTCGCTTCAGACGCTCTTTGTGAAGCATGTCAGAAAGGCAAATTCACTAAAGTCCCTTTCAAGGCAAAGAATGTTGTCTCAACCTCAAGGCCGTTGGAACTTCTGCATATCGACCTTTTTGGACCAGTGAAATCTGAGTCTATAGGTGGCAAGAGATATGGGATGATCATCGTTGACGACTATAGCCGCTGGACATGGGTAAAGTTTCTAACCCGCAAGGATGAGTCTCATGCTGTGTTCTCTACCTTCATAGCCCAAGTGCAAAACGAGAAGGCTTGTAGGATTGTGCGTGTCAGAAGTGACCATGGTGGAGAGTTTGAGAATGACAAGTTTGAGAGTCTGTTTGATTCCTATGGAATTGCACATGATTTCTCTTGTCCCAGAACTCCTCAACAAAATGGTGTTGTTGAGAGGAAGAACAGAACTCTTCAGGAGATGGCTAGAACCATGCTCCAAGAAACTGGCATGGCTAAGCACTTTTGGACAGAGGCAGTAAATACAGCATGTTACATTCAGAACAGAATCTCTGTGAGACCAATTCTGAATAAGACTCCCTATGAATTGTGGAAGAACATAAAACCCAACATTTCTTATTTTCATCCTTTTGGTTGTGTTTGCTATGTTCTTAATACTAAGGATAGATTGCATAAATTTGATGCTAAGTCTTCTAAATGTCTTTTACTTGGTTACTCTGAAAGATCTAAAGGTTTTAGATTTTATAATACTGATGCTAAGACTATTGAAGAATCTATTCATGTTAGATTTGACGATAAGCTTGACTCTGACCAGTCAAAGCTAGTTGAGAAGTTTGCAGATTTAAGCATTAATGTTTCTGACAAAGGCAAAGCTCCAGAGGAAGCTGAGCCAGAGGAAGATGAACCAGAAGAAGAAGCTGGTCCCTCTGATTCACAAACTCTGAAGAAGAGCAGAATCACTGCAGCTCATCCTATGGAATTGATTATGGGAAACAAAGACGAACCAGTCAGAACCAGATCAGCCTTCAGACCCTCTGAAGAGACCTTGCTTAGTCTGAAAGGATTGGTGTCCTTAATTGAACCCAAGTCCATAGATGAAGCTCTTCAGGACAAGGATTGGATTCTGGCCATGGAAGAAGAATTGAATCAATTCTCCAAGAATGATGTTTGGAGCTTAGTGAAGAAGCCTGAGAGTGTCCATGTAATTGGAACAAAATGGGTGTTCAGAAACAAGTTGAATGAGAAAGGAGATGTAGTCAGAAACAAGGCGAGGCTAGTTGCTCAAGGCTACAGTCAGCAGGAAGGAATAGACTACACAGAAACATTTGCTCCAATAGCAAGACTAGAAGCAATCAGACTGTTGATCTCCTTCTCAGTAAATCACAACATAGTTCTTCATCAGATGGATGTGAAAAGTGCCTTCCTAAATGGTTATATTTCAGAGGAAGTCTATGTTCATCAACCCCCAGGTTTTGAAGATGAAAAGAAACCAGACCATGTGTTCAAATTGAAGAAATCTCTCTATGGTCTGAAGCAAGCTCCCAGAGCATGGTATGAGAGACTCAGCTCATTCCTTCTGGAAAATGAGTTTGTAAGGGGTAAAGTAGATACAACTCTCTTTTGCAAAACTTACAAAGATGATATCTTAGTTGTGCAAATCTATGTTGATGATATTATATTTGGCTCTGCTAATCAATCTCTATGCAAAGAATTTTCTAAGATGATGCAGGCTGAATTTGAGATGAGTATGATGGGAGAATTAACGTACTTTCTGGGAATACAAGTTGATCAAACACCAGAAGGAACATATATCCATCAGAGCAAGTACACTAAAGAACTTCTGAAGAAGTTCAATATGCTGGAATCAACAGTGGCCAAGACTCCAATGCATCCTACATGCATTCTGGAGAAAGAAGATGCAAGTGGTAAAGTTTGTCAGAAGCTTTATCGTGGTATGATAGGTTCACTTCTATATTTAACTGCATCTAGGCCAGATATATTATTTAGTGTTCACTTATGTGCTCGTTTCCAATCAGATCCAAGGGAAACCCACTTAACTGCTGTTAAAAGGATCCTAAGGTATCTGAAAGACACCACTAACCTTGGCTTGATGTATAAGAAAACATCAGAGTATAAGCTTTCAGGTTATTGTGATGCTGATTATGCTGGAGATAGAACAGAGAGAAAAAGTACTTCTGGAAATTGTCAATTTCTGGGAAGCAATTTAGTCTCATGGGAAAGCAAGAGGCAATCAACCATTGCACTATCCACTGCAGAGGCAGAATATATCTCAGCAGCAATATGCAGCACTCAAAAGCTCTGGATGAAACATCAGCTGGAGGATTATCAGATCCTTGAGAGCAATATCCCAATCTATTGTGATAACACTGCTGCAATCTCATTGAGTAAGAATCCTATCCTACATTCAAGGGCAAAGCATATTGAGGTAAAGTATCACTTTATTAGAGATTATGTATAGAAGGGCGTACTTCTTCTGAAGTTTGTTGATACTGACCATCAATGGGCAGATATCTTTACAAAGCCCTTAGCAGAGGATAGATTTAATTTTATTCTGAAAAATCTGAATATGGACTTTTGTCCAGAATGAAGATGGATCAGAACCACTGACTATGATACTTCTTGATCAGAAGATGTCTAGTCCAGAAGGTAACTCAATCAGAGTGTGTGTACCCATTGGTGCTGACTCTGAAGTCGAGACAGTAACACGTGTGTCAGTATCTCTGATGCATAGTTCCTTGTGCCCGTGTGACAGTCTGTCATGATGCGTGTAGATGTGCTTCTCTCCTGTGTGTGATACGTGTATTTACTGTTACTATCATGTCTTTAATTTTTAACCGTTGATCTTAAAATGCTTTTTGAATCAACAACGGTTATTTGATAAAACCCACTATACACACACGATCTCCTACACTTTCGGTTTTTACTCTCTCTCCTCTGTATTTTCAAAACCGCTTACCCTCGATTTCTCTCTCGCACTCTATTCATCCTCAACCTTCATCTTCTACCCAAAACCTTCAACCTCTTCAACAATGGTGAGACAAACCAGAAGAGCTACTGCAGATGCAACCCAGTTCCCTCATATGGTAGCTGGTCAAGCTACAGGCCAATTGGGTCCTGAAGCTCCTGTTCAAGATCAAGCTCAAGAGCAGACTATTCCGATTGCTGAACGGGGCTGTGCCGTTCACTGCGTATATGCTCCTGAGGAACTTCAAGTACTGGCAGAATGGAGATTTGACCTCGACAATCTTGCTACAAATGGGTATGATATTCGTCCTGAAGTTCAAGCTCAAGGTTGGGAAAATTACTTCAACAGGCTTCGAGGACCGGTGTATGACAAATTGATTAAGGAATTCTGGAAGCGCGCCGACTGCGATGATACTCAGGTGGTATCTCACATTCTTGGAAGGAAGATCATCATTACTGAGAAGTCCTTTGTGAATCTGCTGGGTCCAGAAACTGCTCGTGGGTATCGATTCCAATTCACTGAATCGAAGCTGAAACCCCAAACGAAGGATGAGACCAACAAGGCCCTGTACACCAACTACAAACCGGGCAAGACTAATTACAAAGTGATGGATCTTCATCCCAAGCTCAGAATCTGGCACAAGATTCTGCTGAACTGCATCAACCAGAGGCCAAAAGGCAGTTCCCCAGATTACATCAATTTCTGCCAGAAGGCAATGCTAGTCTTCATCCAAGATAAGAGGAAACTCTGCCTCCCCTTCTTCTTGTTCTCTTACCTGAAGGAATGTATCCGGAAGTCAAGGACTACTGCCTCCATCAAGTCCGCAATCAAGTATATCCCTTTTGGGAGATTGCTGTCTGATCTCTTCATTGAGAGTGGCCTTATTAAAGATCTGGTCAATGCTAGATGCGTAGAGGATTTGACCACCATTGTCAGTGATGTCTTCACTGCAAATTCTCTGAAGAAGATGGGTCTAGTCAAAAAGAAGATTGCTCCTGCCCATGAAGACACATCTTCTGAAATCAGAAGAAGAAGAGTCCCTCTGAATGACTTTCCCTTGTGGACCCAAGCAGACAACCCTGAAGCTATCAGATGTTTCGTTGATGATCTGAGGAGTCAAGGCTTTGAGATTGATGTTGATGAATTCTTCAGAATGCTGCCTCCTGCACCAGAGTTTGATCCTCCTCTCACGAAGAAGGTTCAGAGGAAGATGATCTTAGAAGAATCCTCTGAGGAATCAGATGTCCCTCTGAACAAAGGGAAGAAGGCTGGTCAATCCAAGAGAAAACATGAGGACACCAGTAAGCCTGATGATCGTGACAATGGTGATAATGAGGATGGTCCTCCTTCTCCTAAGAAGCAGAAAAAGCAGGTCAGAATAGTGATGAAGCCTACCCGGGTGGAACCAGCTGCTGAAGTGATCAGAAGGATTGAAACTCCTGCCAGAGTGACTAGATCATCAGCACAATCAAGTAAGTCTGCAGTTGCTTCTGATGATGATTTGAATTTATTTGATGCACTCCCCATCTCTGCCTTGCTCAAACAATCTTCAAATCCACTCACTCCCATTCCTGAGTCCCAACCAGCTGCACAAACCACCTCTCCACCACATTCCCCAAGGTCTTCATTTTTCCAACCTTTTCCCAATGAAGCACCTCTCTGGAATATGCTTCAGAACCAACCCACCGGACCCTCTGATCCAACCTCACCCATCACCATCCAGTATAACCCATTAACTTCTGAACCCATCATCCATGAACAACCAGAGCCCAACCAAACAGAACCTGGACCCAGAACCTCTGATCACTCTGTCCCAAGAGCATCAGAACGTCTGGCTCCCAGAACTACTGATTCAGACTCTTCCACAGCCTATACACCTGTATCCTTCCCAACAAATGTTGCTGACTCTTCTCCCTCCAATAACTCTGAATCCATTAGAAAATTCATGGAGGTCAGAAAAGAAAAGGTGTCTACCTTAGAAGAGTATTATCTCACTTGTCCAAGCCCTAGGAGATATCCTAGCCCTAGACCTGAACGTCTAGTAGACCCAGATGAACCTATCTTGGCCAATCCTTTACATGAGGCAGACCCTTTGGCTCAACAAGTTCAACCTGCCCCTGACCAACAAGAGCCAGTTCAACTAGAACCCGAACCAGAACAATCAGTGTCTAACCACTCTTCGGTTAGATCACCCAATCCTCTGGTTGCAACTTCTGAACCACACCTTGGAACCTTTGAATCTCATGTCCAAACCTGTGACATTGGCTCTCCCCAAGGTGTCTCTGAAGCTCATAGCAGCAATCACCCAACCTCTCCAGACCAATACCTCTCCATAGTTCCCTACACCTACCTCAGACCCACCTCTCTCTCTGAGTGCTTCAATATTTTCAATCATGAAGCTTCATTGTTGCTACGCAATGTGCACGGTCAGACTGACCTTAGCGAGAATGCTGAGTCTGTTGCTGAAGAGTACAATGGTCTGAGTACTTGGCTAGTTGCTCAAGTTCCTGCTATGATGAGTCTTCTCATTGCTGAAAGGGATCAGAGGATAGCTGCTGCTAAGCAGAGGTTTGCCAGAAGAGTGGCTCTTCATGAACAAGAACAAAGACACAAGCTCCTTGCAGCTGCTGAAGAAGCCAGAAGAAAGCAAGAGGAAGCTGAAGAAGCTGCACGTCAAGCCGCAGCTCAAGCTGAACAAGCCAGATTAGAAGCAGAGAAACTTGAAGCTGAAGCTGAAGCCCGTAGACTGGCACCAGTGGTCTTTACTCCTGTTGCTTCTGCTTCCCCTCCTGCTCATCAAGCTGCTCAGAATGTTCCTTCCAGCTCTACTCATTCAAGCTCGTCCAGACTCGACACCATGGAACAACGTCTTGATACTCATGAGTCTATGCTGATCGAAATGAAGCAAATGATGATGGAACTTCTGCGTCGATCTGATAAACCCTAGCTTTAGGATCTCTTCGCTTTTATTTTTCTTTAACTCTGTTTTATTTAGTTAACTTCTGTTTCTTTCTTTTTAATTACTTTACTTTGCTCGTTTGTGATTATCTATGCATATATCTATATTTATCTGTCACATTGTGTTTGCAAAATACTTTCTTTATTCATAATCTGTTTATGTTTACATCATACATAATTTATCTCTTTTCCTAAAGTCTAGAATGGAGGATCCCTCCTCATTCTTCTGCACTCTTGGCGCTGCTCTGACCTCTCTTTCTCCAGACGATCCAGTGAATACTGGATGTTGTTAAGATTGACGATCAGCTCATTCCTCTCCAGAATCTCTTCTGAAGTCTTGAGCCTTCCTTCTATGATCTCTTTTTCTCCCAGCAGCTTTAGTTCAAGCTGGCTGAGTTCTTGCACTTCCTCCACAAAGGCAAGGAATTCTTCTAAGTCTTTCCTCAATTCTGGACGCAGGTCTTCTTCCAGCAGTGTGTTTGTAAGCTCTGAGATGGTCTTTGTACCCTCTGGATGCCTAATGTTAAGGAACAAGTCCTCCTCAAAGGCCTTCTTTCTCAGCTCTTCTAGTGCTACCATGTATGATGCCATTTTTTTTTCCTTTGCTGAAATTGCTCGAGTTGTGAAGCTTACCCTTTCTCCATAGCATTATATAGGCTTCACTCTCTCTCTGAAAGTTAATGCTCCTACATTTTCTCGAGGTTAAGTTCTTGGTAACTGACCCTTTTCTTTACTCCCTTGGCCGGTGGTAAACGTTCTTCCTGTGTATTAACTCTTCTCTTTAATTCGCCTCACTCTGATTCATGCATCGTTTTAATTTTATTCAAACTTAGACCTTCTCTAAGGGGGAGTACCTTGTACTTCAAGCTAAGTTTTTCACACCCCACGCTTTTTGCTTATGACAAAAAGGGGGAGTACAACCCAGTTTTTGATGTGTAAGATGTGTTAGTGTGATTTATTTTTATTTTGGAGAATTCAAGAGTTCCACCTTTATGACCATAGATGTGTCACTGGGCAAATACAAGGAATACATTTCACTTCTTCTGAAGTGATTTTAGTTTGACTCTGATACCTTGTCCGTTGACTCTGATTACTTATGCGCTCTGATTAATCTATTCTCATCTATGTCATAAGTTCTTCACTCTGAACTCTTATATTATTTAGCTCAGAATCTAGACTCTTCTAACGTTTTCATCAAGTATTAGATTCAGGGGGAGCTAAGCTCAGAATCAAGCAGTGACTTGAATTCAGAATGAGCAAGATAAACTATTCACATCAGGATAAGTCTTATTCTATATCTCTAAACTCTGAGTGAATTCAGTTTAATGTTTAAGAATTGTTCATCAAAAATCTTAGTTTTGTCATCATCAAAAAGGGGGAGATTGTAAGATCAAGTTTTGATCTAGTAGTACAACTCTATGTTTTGATGATTACAAGTTAACCTTTTGATATGAACAATTATGGTACTCTAACGTGTTTTTCTGAGTGTGCTATTTACAGGCTCTGACCTCAACTCAATCTCACACAAATCAGAAGCACTGTGTATAAAGAGTGACCCAAGCAACGCTTTCGCATTGACCATGTTCAATATGAATAGTGGAAAAGCTTCAGAAGCTCTGAAGCTACACAAACTCTGACGTGGACTCAGTCACTAGAAGCCCTGAGAATCCAGAAGTTCTGATAACCAAGAGACACTGAAGGTTCAGATGTTCTGATGGTGTAGAAGACTCTGAAGATACAGAAGCTGAATAGTGGAAACTCTGAAGTCCAGAAGCAAGAAACTCTGAAGACCATGTACTTCCCTCTGAGTTCAGAATCAGAAGATACAACGGTCAGAGGATCTGTGCTTTCCCTCTGACTCTGATCAACCGGCTTCACAAGTTCCAACATGAAGCATTCCCCTGATCAGAAGTCTCCTAGGTTTAAAGGTCAAGTCACTATCCAAGTACAAAAGCAACTGTACCATCCTGACGACCTACCTAACGTTCTCAGTCACAGCAGAAGCTGGAATTTCCAGAACTGCCCTCCAACGGTAGCATTTCCCATGCAACGTTCAACCCTAATCCTTGGAGTATATAAGAGGCTGAAGACTGAAAGAAGCGGCTAGAAGCATTCACACACGCGCAAGAAATATTCAAATCCTTCTAAGCTTTCTTTCATCTGAAATTCATTGTGTTTACTATTAGCTTTTTAGAAGCAAATCTCTTGTAAACATTTCTTTGATAAACAGTTTGTTTAGTTCCTTTAGGAGATCAAGGTTGATCGAATCCTAGAGAAGATTAAGAAAGTGAATCTTAGTGTGAGCTAAGTCAGTGTAATTGTTAGTCACTTGTAGGTTTCAAGTGCAGTTGTAACTCTTACCTGATTAGTGGATTGCCTTCATTCTAAGAAGGAAGAAATCACCTTAACGGGTGGACTGGAGTAGCTTGAGTGAATTATCAAGTGAACCAGGATAAAATCCTTGTGTGCTTTTCTATCTCTCATCTTTAGCACTTAGTTCTCGAAAAGATTTGTTAAAATCTTTAAGGTGGAAGTTTTATCTTGAAAACGTTATTCAAACCCCCCCCTTTCTACCGTTTTTCATACCTTCAGGTGTTTTTGTGGATGAGCCGGTTAGGTCTCCACGTGATAACCATGATTTAGTCATGGGATAGGGATTGACTGTGTGGGTCTCCCTGAGTGATTTGTGGATGAGCCGGTTAGGTCTCCACGTGATTGAGGGTTGTACTGCGGTCCCCTCCGAGAATTGTTCATCTGCGGATGATCGAGATTGGCCAAGGAGTTTTAGTGGGTTGTGCGATGTGAGGATCCGTAAGTACTGACTAACTGACTGTATATCCATAAACGACATATAACGTTTATATTGTGATACTGTTGCACTTGTGATTAATATTTTTCTGTTGGACCTGACCCTGTTTTGTGTTTACTTGTTTATTTGGGGGGGGGGGGTAGATGCGGCTCTCGGTGGATATGGAGGATATCACGAGGGTGGAGATTGTTCTGGATAGTCTAAATGAAGACCGACTCTGGGAGGCCGACAATTCCAGAGTGCGGAAGATTTATGTCGGCGGTGCAGTATTCTTGGCAAGGAACAGGTTTGGGTCGCTCATTGCAAGTCAGGTTCTCAGGGACGGATCAGTCATGTTTCCGCATCCTCCAGCTAGGTTTCAGGAGGCCGTGGAAGAAGATACTTCGGAGGATATAGAAGAAGATCCTTCGGAGAACGCGACAGTAGAGTCACGCTTACAAGAGGAGGAGGCAGTGGAGTCTCCGCCACCTGATGTCAAGCCGGAAGTCCGGGCGCAGCGCGTTCCTGGTCGTCCCAAGTGCTTCAGGGTGGGACCTCGAAAAAGTATGATCATGCTGGAACGGGCCAAGAAGAGGGCGCGTGAAGCAGAAGCTGATATTCCGAAGCAGGATCAGGACTAGGAGTTCTTTGCAGTGGGACTGAGAGTTTTGCACCGGACTATTATTTACTTTATTTTACTGTCGATATTTTTTGATGTAGGGCTCTAGCCCAAGGATTTATTATTGCACTCTTGGAGTTATGATTTACTTTCATTAAGAACTTATTTCTATTTCAGAAGTATATGTTTAAATTATTCCGCATTGAATTTTTCGTAAGGGTTAAGTTTCGCAATAATTGAATCTTTTATCATTAATTAAAGGTTAATTAATTAATCAGCGAAAATTCTTTGTGAAAATACACATGATTAGTTACTGTGTGACACTCGAGAAATCGGGGCGTTACATTGTGGAATCAGAGCTCCGGTTGAGAAACCAGAGCACTAAGGGTTTTGGGCTTACGAGTTTCCGAACTCTTTGTGTTTTGTTTTTGAGAAAGGTGTTTTTGAAACTCCGCGGTGAGGATTGGGTAGACTTGTTCGCTAAGATGTTTGCTTGACAGTGGGATTGTCTGAAGTTAGTATCATTGCCGTGATACTTGATATTAGTTATTTATTGCATACTTAGTTATTTCTTTTAATTGTGGGCACTGACATTGGGTTGTGGTTCTATTTCTAAGCAGGATGCCTCCGAGACAGGACCCAACCAATGCTCAGCTTGCTCAAGCAATGGCTCAACTGGCTCAGATGATGACCCAACAGGCTGCCACTACTGCTGCCCAAGCCGCAACACAGCTTCAGCGGGAAGCTGAAGAGAACACCAGGATAGCTGAGGAAGATGCCAGAAGGGCACAACGGGCTGCAAGGGAGCTGGCTCAGGACCATATCCGTATGAGAACTGACTTCAACCGCCATGGACCACCCAAGTTCCAAGGCGAGGTTGAACCCGAGAAAGCTGATCTATGGATTCAGGAAATGGAGAAAATCTTTGAGGCTCTCAACACTCCTGATGCTGAGAAGGTGAACTTGGCGACCTTTATGCTGAAGGGTGACGCTGAGTACTGGTGGTGGAGCGCCAAATAGTTCATGACTGCTAACCATGTGGCCATAACTTGGGAGTCTTTCAAAAGGGCTTTCATGGAGAAGTACTTCCCGGAGACTGCCTGGGAAGACATGGAGAATCAATTCCTCAGCCTGAGACAGGGGTTGATGACCGTAGGGGAATATGCTGCAAGACTGGAGACCCTTTCCAAACACTTTCGCTTTTTCCAAGTGCAAGTGGATGAAGCGTACCTATGCAACCGATTCATGAGGGGTTTGAGGAATGACATTGAGGAGTCTGTGAGGCCATTGGGAATCAGAGTTTTCCAACAACTGGTGGAGAAAGCTCGTGAAGTGGAGTCAATGAAGAATCGCCAGAGGGGCAAGTCTGATGGTGGAGGTCCGATTCGTTCTGGGCAGAGGCCGACCGGAAGGTTTGATGGACAGAGACAAGCTGGTAGGTTTGACAGGGGCAAGGCTCCGATGAAGAAGCCTTACCAACGCCCTGCTGACAGGGTATCTTTTGCTGGAAGAGGCGAAGCCTGTGTTCCTAAGGATGATGTCATCTGCTTCAAGTGCAACCAGAAGGGGCACTATGCTAATGAGTGTGGGAAGGAGATTATATGCTGGAAGTGTTAGAAGCCAGGGCACATTGAGAGGGATTGTCCTAATGCTGCTAAGACCGAGCCAGTACTGAATGCTACCAGGGTAAAGCGACCTTCTGCTCCAGGTCGTGTGTTTGAGATGTCTGGCGAACAAGCTGCTGTGACCGATGATCTTATCCAGGGTACGTGTGTTATCGCTGGAACTTCTTTAATGGTGTTATTTGATTCTGGTGCTACACACTCATTCATAGCTGAGGAATGTGTGGAAAAGTTAGGATTACTAACTGCTGATTTACCATTCGATTTGGTGGTGACGACCCCTGTCGCCGATCGATTAGTTACGCGCACGACATGCTTGCAATGTCCGTTGATTTATGAGGATCGGAAGTTTCTTGCGAACCTCGTCTGTTTGGGGCTTAAAGAGCTCGATGTGATTCTGGGAATGGATTGGTTGGCGCAGTATCACGTTCTCTTGGACTGTGCTAACAAGGCCGTAGTCTTCCCGGATCCTAGCGTTACGGATTACTTGAATTCGTGCAATTTGGGAAAGGGTTCACCAGCATTCGTGAACTCTATCGTGGCTGAGGCGAAGAACGACGCCGACGTACACAACATTTTGGTGGTGCAAGACTTTGTGGATGTATTTCCAGATGATGTGCCTGGATTACCGCCAGTAAGAGAAACGGAGTTCTCCATTGACATTATGCCCGGTACAGGACCGATATCAATGGCGCCATATCGGATGGCACCAGCAGAGTTGACGGAGTTAGCAAAGCAGTTAGAGGATCTCTCCTCCAAGGGATTCATCCGACCGAGTGTGTCGCCTTGGGGAGCGCCAGTGTTGTTGGTAAAGAAGAAGGACAGAAGATCCAGACTATACGTGAACTACCGACAGCTCAACAAGGTGACAGTGAAGAATCGTTATCCGATGCATCGGATAGATGATTTGATGGATCAACTTCGGGGTGCTACTGTGTTCTCGAAGATAGATCTGAAGTCAGGATATCATCAGATCCGTGTCAAGGAGACTGACATCCAGAAGACCGCATTCAGAACTCGATATGGGCATTGTGAGTACCTCGTGATGCCGTTTGGAGTTACCAATGCACCCGCAGTATTTATGGACTACATGAACCGTGTGTTCAGACCATTTCTGGACAAGTTCGTGGTGGTGTTCATTGACGACATTCTGATTTACTCGAAGAGTAAAGAAGAACACGAAGAGCATTTGCGTCAAGTGCTAGGAGTATTGCAAGGGGAAGGAGCTATATGCTAATGGCTCGAAGTGTGAGTTCTGGATGGAAGAGGTGAAGTTCCTAGGTCATGTCATATCAAGTCAGGGTGTGGCTGTTGACCCCAGCAAAATTGAATCGATCATGTCATGGGAACAACCTAAGATAGCAAGCGACATAAGAAGTTTTGTCGGACTCGCTGGCTACTATAGACGCTTCGTGAAGGATTATGCAAAGTTGACTTCACCATTGACTCAGTTGACAAAGAAGAATCAACCTTTTGCATGGACGGAGAAATGTGAAGAGAGTTTCCAAGAGATGAAGAAGCGACTGACTACTGCACTGATACTAGCCTTACCCAAGGAAGGAGAACCATATGACGTTTATTGTGACGCTTCACATAATGAGTTGGGTTGTGTAATGATGCAGGAGAAGAAAGTGATTGCTTATGCTTCGCGACAACTGAAGATTCACGAGAAGAACTATCCTACGCATGATTTGGAATTGGCTGCTATAGTGTATGCTCTCAAGATTTGGAGGCATTACCTGTATGGCAGTATGTTCACGATCTACAGTGATCACAAGAGTCTGAAGTATTTGTTCGATCAGAAGGATCTGAACATGAGGCAACGAAGGTGGATGGAATTCCTGCAGGACTACGAGTTTGACCTACAGTAACATCCGGGGAAAACCAATGTTGTAGCTGACGCTCTTAGTCGAAAGGCTATGCATGTATCCTCGCTGATGGTCAAGGAGTTAGAACTGCTGGAGGCGTTTTGAGATCTGAGTTTGGATGTGAAGATAGCTCCAGGGAAGCTTAGTTTCGGGATGGTGACGGTGTCGAGTGGGCTCTTGGATGAGATCAAATCAAAGCAAGAGACCGATGAAGGATTACTTGAGTGGCGCAAACTAGTTACTCAAGGGAAGGCGCCAGAATTTTCAATCGGAAGCGATAACATCCTGCGTTGTAAAGGGCGAGTTTGTGTACCCAATGACGCAACTATGAGAAGGTTGATCTTGGATGAAGGTCACAAGAGCAGGTTGAGCATTCATCCGGGAATGAACAAGATGTATCAAGACTTGAAACTTCATTTCTGGTGGCCTGGGATGAAGAAACAAGTAGCTGAGTATGTGTCGACATGCTTGACTTGTTAGAACGCTAAGGTGGAACATCAGAAGCCAGCAGGAAAACTACAGTCGTTGGATGTTCCGGAGTGGAAATGGGATAGCATCTCTATGGACTTCGTGACGGCGTTACCCCTAACACGAAGAAGATTTGATGCAATTTGGGTAGTGGTTGATCGATTGACGAAGACTGCTCACTTCGTGCCGATCAGTCTGAATTACAAGGTGGAGAAACTAGCAGAGATCCACATTGCAAAGATTGTTCGTCTGCATGGGGTACCATCTAGCATTGTGTCGGACAGAGACTCGAGGTTTACCTCACGTTTCTGGGGAGCTTTGCAACAAGCTTTAGGAACCAAGCTGAGATTGAGTTCCGCTTATAATCCACAGACGGATGGGCAAACCGAAAGGACTATTCAATCCTTGGAGGATTTGCTAAGAGCTTGTGTGCTAGATCATAAAGGAAGCTGGGATGAGTTGTTGCCGCTGATTGAGTTCACCTACAACAACAGCTTTCATGCGAGCATCGGGATGGCACCTTATGAAGCTTTGTATGGTCGGAGGTGTCAGACGCCTTTGTGCTGGCATCAAGATGGGGAGCACTTAGTGATTGGACCCGAGCTGGTTCAGCAAACCACCGAAGAAGTAAAGCGAATTCAAGAAAAGATGAGGATCTCGTAGAGTCGTCAGAAGAGTTACGCTGACAATCGAAGGAAAGAGCTGGAATTTCAAGCTGGAGATCATGTCTTCTTACGGGTTACCCCGATGACAGGTGTTGGGAGGGCGATCAAGTCTAAGAAGCTTACTCCAAAGTTCATTGGACCGTACCAGATTACGGAACGAGTTGGGCCAGTGGCATATAGGATTGCGTTGCCGCCTTTCCTATCCCATATCCATGATGTGCTTCATGTGTCGCAATTGCGAAAGTATATGGCTGATGATTCTCATGTTCTTGAACCAGATGACATTCAGCTAAAGGATGATCTGACGGTGGTGATGCCACCCATCAAGATCGTCGACAGGAGCACGAAGCGCTTGAGAAACAAGTAAGTATCCTTAGTCAAGGTTGTATGGAATCAAGCGACGGGCGATGCGACTTGGGAATTAGAGGATAAAATGCGGGAGTCACATCCCGATTTGTTTGTAAACCCTTAAGTTTCGAGGGCGAAAATATTTTAAGGAGGGTGGTATTGTAAGGCCCTATTTTAGTTTGTTTTGTTTTTGAGATAGATTGAATAAAATGAGGGTTTTGTTCAAGTTTGGAAATTGGCAGATTACAACTGTCAACTTGTGTGAAATTTTAGAGGGTCTTAACGACCACATGTGGTAAAACTTCCTTCATGTGAGTTGTAGCCCTTTAAGTGTAGAAACTTCTCGAAGTGGAATCAGGTCATTCCGACCCCTGTAGCTCGAGATATTCGATTTTGACCGAGTGTGGTTCTAGCAGTAAAGGGCCAGCGAATTAATTTGTGCATTTTTATTTTATTTCCGAATTTGGTTAGGTTATTTAATTAAAAAGAGTAGGTTTTTAATTAAATAAGACCTGGTTAGGTTTTTTAATTAATTGGGTCAGAGGTGATGAGATTTGGACTTGAAAAGGGAAAACCAAACCCTAGCCCACTTGTGGTTTGCATGGGATTTTAGCCAAGGGGGGAAACCCTATTCTTTCACAATCAGAAAACAGAGATACACTACAACACCTTCACGTGAAAAACAAAGAGAGAGCAGAAGAGAGAAAAGAGAGGACATGTGAGAGAAGAGAAGGGAGCCGCCGCCCAAGCCCCCACCATCGTCGTCGATCACGCGCGCGAGCAAGGGAGAGAGCGCGAAGAGAGAGGGATTCACGAGGGAGAGGAAAGATAGAACAGGGACATCAACTTTTGAACCTTCTTTTCATCTCCAAACTTCTGTTTTTCCATCACCAAACAAGGTAAGGACTGGTCCTAGGTTTGGGTAGTATGTTAGGGTCTTGCTATGGAAATTTCATGAAAAAAGATGTGATCATGAATGTTTTTGCATGAGTTCTATGAACATGTTTATTGCTGGACTTCGATGCTTGAAATACCATGTCTAATAATCCTTATTTGATGATGTTGATTTGGAGCTATGATTTTATGTGAAAATCTTATAAATACATGCTATGTTTGGCTTGTACTTCAAATGTTACAACGTTAATGGTGTGGGATGTTGAATCTGAAATTTTTGAGTGATTGTATGGTTGTTTGGGGGCTGGACTAAGGCCTATGAGGTTGAAAATGAGGGAAGCAAATTGTTTTCCAAACTCTACAGCCCCATTGATTTTCGGCCGAACCCTATTTCCAAGGGTTCGGGGCACTTTTTCCTTTCTTTTCATGCATGGGTCGTTAGTCAAGTTTTTTAAAGAATTTTCCATGCTATGTCATGCATGATTTGCCATCTTTGCTAATGCAAACTTACTTGTAATGACTTGAAATCCTTATGTGATGAGTTCTAAAATTTTGGGATGATCAATGTGTTGTTTGGGGCTGTACTAGGGCTTGGGTGATCAAAGAGAAAGAAAAGAAAAATTTTTGGAAACCCTAAGGCCCTTTTGAGGCTCGGCGGAACCCTACTTTTGGGGGTTCGGTGAATTCTTTTCTTTCGTTTTAATATGCAAGCCTTAGGATACCTTACTTGATAATTTTATCATGATATATTATGCATGAGAGTATGTTTATGCCATACCTCAAGGGAATTGTATTGTTATTGGAGAATTGGTCAAGGGTCGCTCATCCAGCTGTAATTCCCTTGGGCGCTTGGTGTAAGACCCAAGTTTTTAAGCTTAGAATAAGTGGAAGAGATTTCCATTTACGATTAGGCTTGACGTATCGTGAAGGAAAAAAACCTGAACAAGAGTTTATCGAATGGAATAAATTTATGAAGGAGAAAGTTCAGGAAAAGTCTAAGGATTGCATCAAAGTCGATAAAAGTTATAGCACGATTACCTAGGGCAAAAACACTAGTAAATAGCTAGTTTACACTTAAAGAGACGATGGAAACTAATTCCAAAAATCTTCAGAGAAATGTTAGAACTTCTCTTAATCCATATATAACAATCGTTTCAAGGCGAAACTCTTGAATGTACGAACGTCCGTTTCCAATCCTCGGAGGTTTGCCGAAACTAAAACCCTGATAGTTCAAGAAACCTAAAATCAACCGACGATGAAGACTTTTTCTATTCGGAGCTCCAAATGAAGATTCCACACGCGTACACCCATTTCTATTGATGTTATCAATCTTTCTTCAGAAGGAAGTTTTCTCTTCCGACATGCACTGCAAAAAGTAACTTATCGGGTAAAATAGATTTACACCGACTTTGGATTGTTTACCTTAATTCCAAGAAATCTCTTTTGAGTTTTGGAATTCTGTCGCCAAAACCTATCTTAGAATTCCCAGAAGAATGCGCAGGAAAAATCGGAATCACTCTTATATTTTTATCTTAACTCTATGAGTTAAATCCTCCGATATCTAAAGGAATCTGTACCGGTTTACAAAATATCTATTCATCCTTATCCGATCTTTGATAAATATCTATTCATCCTTATCCGATCTTTGATAAATATCTATTCATCCTTATCCGATCTTTGATAAATATCTATTCATCCTTATCCGATCTTTGATAAATATCTTCCATTTCATTCACTATATATATGTGTAGCTTGAAGAATGAAAAGAAAACAAAAATCTCACCCAAAAACCCACCCAAACCCGCGGCCACAAGTGGAGAAGGAGGAGAAGATTTTCTCGCCGATTCTTGCTTGATCGTTCCACAGTTCGTTGCTACGCGTAGGCCTCAAGGTACTGATGCTAATCCTTACTTCTGATCGTAAATTCTGCCGCTTTTCTCTATGCTTTTCTGTGCTCTAAGTTTTGAGCTTTTTGCAAAACTATCCAAATAACTTCATCTTTCTATCTAAACTTATTCCCTGCGTGCCCCTGAGCATGTTTAGCGGATTACATTTTGCTGATTCTCGCCGAATTGCCGCCGAGTTTCAATTCTGCTCATAATACCCATTTTTGGCTAAAGTTTCAACCTTTGGGCTTAAAACCCTTGACTGAGCTTAGCGTTAGTAAGATTAGTCGTCATATTCGTCGTTAGTATCAACCCCATCTAATTTTTTTTTTCGAAATTCCAATTTTGAAATTCTGAGCTAAAAATATTGACCAAAATACCCCTGCGACAGTTTTCGATCCGATAATTTTTCCGAGTTTAGATTCACCTTAGTTACGGCTAATAATAACCTAGGATCCAAGTTTGATCGAAGAAAAATCGACACACACAGTTACCATGTGTGGCCGAGAGCTACCCAAGGAGGAGGAAGAAAATTCTTTTTTCGAAAACTTGTCCTTTCGCGCTAGATTATCGTACCTCGGAGTATATGCTACTTCGGGTAACCTTAGTGAGTATTGATTGCTGAGTTTCTGATTGATTATGATGGAATTCTGTTGTTTTTGCTCTAAGGTTCTTTTGAGGAATTTCCCGAAGAACAAGGAGCTGATTGTGAAGGAGCGTTTGAAGAGAACCCTGGAGAATCTACAGGTGAGGGCTTCTTACTGAACTATTAGTTAATGCTTTAGGTGTCGACACATTCGACTTGATTTACTGTTTATGCACTTGTTTGTGTTTGATTGGGAAAAGTTTTCTGAGGCTTCAGCTGACAATGGTGATTATTCATCTACTGACTGTTTTTGAGTTTGAATTACATGCTATGTGCTAAATGGTTAATCTAGGATGTGTGATATCTGCTTTATATGCTAAGTGCTACATGGTTATTCTAGGATGTGTTGATATATGTGCCATGATTGCTGACTGTGCTAATTTAACTATGCCATCATACATATGTTTGTGGTACTTGAGAGTGAGGATAACGGGCAAGTCATGCCGAATTTTTATGAGATTTTGAGGAAGTTTGACGGGACGAACGGAGTTCGGGCCTTGTTATTAATTTAGTGGATCGAGACATTCTCTGGGAATTACTTGGGATTATGGGATCTTTGAAGACTCATAGGAAATACGATAAGACTAAAAGGAAACTATTTTTACAAGGAAAATTCATAAGATATTAAACAACCTCTAAACCTTTAAATAATGATAACAATCTTGGATGCAAGCTTAGGATTGAATATTAGTTTTGGAAAAGGAGAATTGTCGTCGAATCCAAGTTATGGGAGAATTGTAAGTTCCTGAGTACGTTGATACTTCTTCGCTCTTTGAGCAGTTTGTTTAGCCATCCAAGGGATGAGCCGAGAAGTTTCACAGAGGCGTGAGACCTTGTGAAAGCGTGAATCTTCACTGAGGCGTGAGACCTCGTGGAAAGCATGGATCTTCACTGAGGCGTGAGACCTCGTGAACAACATGAAACTTCATTGAAGCGTGAGACTTCGTGCAAGTGTGTAAATTCACTGAGGCGTGAGACCTTGTGAAAGCATAAAACTTCACTGAAGCGTGAGACTTCGTGATTGTATAAGACTTCACTGAAGCGTGAGACTTCGTGAGAGCATGGATGACTCGAAGAGTTATCGTGAGTGATTGCACTCTTTTTATGATTAATTGTAGTTTGTCGCAGAATCGACATTTTCCTTAGGGTATTCTTTTTAGAGACAATAAGTTAACTAGAACACGTGGCGACGTGTCGAGTGAGGTCGGAGGCGTTGTTTGACTAATCACTTTGCATTCATGCACTCATTTTGAGGTATTAACACGGGACGAACTCCGGACCTCGGTGGATTCCAAAATGGTCATAAGACCCGGATTTCCATATAAGAACACTGCTGTGATTCTTAGTAGCAGACGGAAATGGCAGACCTTCGGGTTCACTGCTGATCTGACTACACTTTGTGTGGTGTAAGAGACACGCGAGCGGAAATGGTCCCACCGTTGCTGGTGCTAGGGCTGACTCGTTGATGCCCATCCGTTCCGGAATGCATCTTGTCAACCAGCATTGCATTTCATGCAACATGCATACTCACTTAGTTGCTGAGTGTGATTGATAATTGTTAATCCTATTTGATGCATGTTAATTGTCATTATTATCGTTTATATTCATTGTGAAATATACAACCCTAGGATGCTATCTCTAACTTATAAGCCTAAGTAGCTATCACTTAAACTGTATCTATTGAAGTTATTACTTACTTAATTCTTTGGAGTTGACCCTCGAGTCTTCTGTGTGTGCTTTGGCGGACTACGCCCTTTGTCAGATGTCCATGGCGGATTGATTCATGATGGTTCACCCTTCGGGGGGAACTAGGTTTGAGATGCCGGAACAGGAGCGCATCGCGGTAGCAAGAGGAGGACGGATGGTGTACATAGACTTGGTCGTTCTGGATCCAGATTCGGACGACGATCACGCTAGCACGTAGTTCTGAGTGCTGGTGTGAGCTCCTCGAGATAGGATTAGTGTAGGAGTAGGGTCGTAGCTCTGACCATCATTGTTTCTTTTGGGAACAGGGTAGTTTCCCGCCGATAGCTTTTTGTGTGGTTTCTCTACGGAAATCACAGAGAGTTGGTTGGACTAGGGGGTCTTGTTTTAGGCCGTTTGGGCTAACTTATTCTCATTTTTTAGGGTTGGTGTTGCGGACACTTAACCTTTTCTTTTGGATTGTACCTTTTGCCTACGGGCGTTACTTTCTGTTACTTCCCGTCACTGGAGGTTTACTCGTGACGTGGTTTGCTACTTACAGCGGGGGGCTGTAATTATTATTGTATGTTAGTTATGTTATCTTTTGTTGTTGAGTTTCATTTCTTTCAGTTTCTAGTTCTATTATCAAAAAAGAAAAATATATTCACGTTTTTCTGCTTTAAGTTTTTTTTGGTTACTAAAGTGACGCCACCGAAATCGGGGTGTTATATTGTGGTATCAGAGCCTTGTCGAGTCTTTCGGGAGTCTTTGGGGAATAGGTCTTCTGTGCTAGGTTGTGTGACTCTGCAAAGAGTGAAAATTGATTGTCTGCAAGCGATTTTTCGCTTAGAATTGATTGAAGTTATTGCTTAATCATATTGTATAGTCATGCTAGATGCTATCTTATGATGAGTACTAACTGTTTGTTCCACTTAACAGAACATGGTGAACACTAACCAATTAGCTGAGAAGATGGCCACTATGGCCCAAGCTGTGACTGTACAGGCGAACGATAATGCTATGAGGCGTGCTGCTGAGGAGGCACGTGATCAGCATCAGCGTCAGAGGGAAGTGACACTGGACCGGAGCAAAGGTCTGAATGACTTCAAGAGACAAGATCCACCAAAGTTCTCGGGTGGTACTGACCCGGACAAAGCGGATCTCTGGATCCAGGAGATTGAGAAGATATTCGGCGTATTGCAGACTGTTGAAGGTGCCAAGGTGGGCGTGGCAACTTATCTGCTGCTCGGTGATGCTGAGTACTGGTGGAGAGGCACTAGGGGGATTATGGAAGCCAATCATGAGGAGATCAACTGGAACTCCTTTCGAACCACGTTCTTGGAAAAGTATTTTCCAACTAGTGCTCGGGATGAGCGGGAGGCACAGTTTCTGACACTGCGTCAAGGAGGTACGTCTGTACCTGAATTTGCTTCCAAATTGGAATCTCTGGCGAACATTTTCAATTTTTCAACGATCATGTTGATGAACGCTACATGTAAGCGTTTTGTTAATGGACTGAGGCCTGATATCGAGGACTCGGTGAGGCCATTAGGAATCATGCGCTTCCAGTCGTTGGTTGAGAAGGCCACAGAAGTGGAGCTGATGAAGAATAGGAGGTTGAACCGTGCTGGAAATGGAGGGCCGATGAGGTCAGTTTCTCCAAATTTTCAAGGCAAAGGGAAATTTCAGAGCAGGAGGCCTTATCAACGTCCTGCTGGAGGAGGGTTTACTTCAGGATCTTACAGACCCATGACGGGTACTGCTGGTAGTTCTGGAGATCAGACTTTGAACAGGGAGATGACCTGCTTCAGATGTGGGAAGCCGGGACACTATGCTAACGCTTGTCCCGACACGAGGCCCAAATGCTTTAATTGTAACAAAATGGGGCATACTGCCGGTCAGTGCAGAGCGCCCAAGACGGAACAAACTGTCAACACTGCTCGTGGAAAGCGTCCTGCTGCCAAGGCGAAAGTCTACACCATGGATGGTGAGGATACTGAGGGAGTCGATGGGCTGATCAGAGGAGACTGCGAGATTGACGGTAATCTCCTAACTGTACTTTTCGATTCAGGTGCAACGCACTCTTTTATCTCTAGAGAATGTGCGACCAGATTAAGACTTCCTATTACTGCTTTAAGCTTCGATCTTATAATTAACACTACTGCCGAAACTCTACTTGCTAATACTGCATGTACGTAATGTCCGGTAACATATAAAGATAGAGTCCATCATGCTAACCTAGTATGCCTAACTCTCAAGAACCTAGATGTTATCCTAGGAATGGATTGGTTATCCCGCCATCATTATCTTTTGGACTGCAACCGAATAAGAGATTTAGTGGTTGTTGGTCAATTCGCAAGTGTACAAATACCTCCGGGTTTTAAAATATCGAACCACAGGGATTGTGAGTGAGAATTGTTGATTTAAGCCTAAAGTTTGCAAGTTCTTAAAACAGTAAAATTTAGAAATTGATTTTGGTTGATTGTGACAAAAGATTTGCAAAAGAGCAATGTTGGAAAAGATGTAAATAACAATGATGGAAAATTGCCTTGGGTTTTTGATCATCTAATCCATTTTAGTCCACCTATCCTATGCATGTGAATCCTTGATTACACTCTTGTTGATATAGCCTATGTACTTACTAGTTGATTCCTCACAAAAGTAATTCTCTCAAATTGAAAGATAAGCCCAATTCCTTGTGTACTTAAACATTCATAAGAGGTATGATAGCATGGTTATTCAGGCCAACAAAACCCTACCCTCACTCTATTCCTAGAAGCAAGTATAGAAGGACCTATTCCAATTCATGTCCCTAAATCATAACAAATTTCCATTTGATTATAATCTAGCCTATAGCAAAGGTGCACCAAAGCTAAACATGCAATAAGGAATTGAAATACAAGATCGAATCAAGACTCATGCATAGAGATAGGATTTAACAACTAAAATTTCATAGAATCTCTCAACCCAAAGCAAAAAGTAAACTAGCCAATCATGGCTAGTGAATTCATAAAGGAAATGTAAAGAAAACCTGAGAAGAAATACAAGTTGGAAGCCTCCCTTGGCCCCAAAGTTCTCCTCAGCTCTCAAACTGGATCAAAAATGAATAAAATGTTCAAATGTATCAAAGAAATTGGCCTAAGCCTTATTTATAGGCAAAAACAAACGAAACTGGGCACTCAGGCGCTAATTCAGAGCGCCTGAGCGCCAATTGTATGTTGAAAAACATGCTCTCTGACCCTATTGGCGCCTAGGCGCCCACTCCCAGCGCCTAGGCGCTCAAGCTCGCCTGAAAAAGACTTTTTGGCTTCTGAAACTCCTCTTTTCAATTCTCTTTAAGTTCTTCATTAATTCCATGCTTCTTGGCCTTCTTTCTCCTTCAGTTTCTGCACTCCAAACCTAACCAACAAGACAAGGAAGATTCTAGAAGCTCCAAGAGCTCATTAGCACAAGAAGTCCTTCATAAAACACACAAAACCATGCAAGTCCTAAACTTTACTTAAAATGCAAGAAAACTACCTATAAAACTACTAAATTACCAAAACGAAATCAAAACTAAAGAAAAGAATAAAAATGCATGAGAATGCATGAAACACTACATGAGACTCAACAAAAAGACTCAAAACAACCGACGAAATGACCCTAAAAACACTACTAAAATAGGGTCATCACACCACTATACTCAACGGCAGCTCGTCCTCGAGCGTAAATAACACTCGCTTGCCATCAAGCGCAAGAAATGCTCCCACACAAGTGCTCTCAACAAGGAATACTTCACAAAAACAGGGCGACAAAGTAATTACAGCTAGTTCCAAGAGAAAGACCCAACAACCTACTTCATGCATCTTTTGAAAAGAGAAGAGTGTAGAGTCCATTCATGAGAAGCATTTAGATCTACAAATCCTAGGATGAGATGCTCATTTAGTGCACTGAGCATACAAGCAAGTTCATAGGTCCTGAATGTCATTCACTCAATAGCAACAAAGATCAAACATGCAAATATTCAAAGAGACTTTCATAAAGGTTGAACCATTGGCTAGGTAAAGCATGATGGTGGTTGGTCCCTAAAGGAAAACTAGGCTTTCAAGCACATTGAGTGTGGTCCTCTTCTAATAACCCCGGAGCTTACAACACTTTTTTGCACAAGTCTCTTGCACCCACCTTTTCAAACCCTTTTTTTTTTTTCTTTTTTTTCAACTCCAACTATTGGTTAGGAGTTCTTTTTCTTTCTTCTTTTTCACTGTTTTTTTCTTTGGGGCAAGAGACTATTTCTCATTTTTTTCAGCTCCATACAACACAACAAGGACCATCACTCCCCCAATATTCCAACCAAACATCCATCCCAACTTTTGGCTACAAAAAGATTCTCCAATTAAGCTCAAATGGGACAACTAAGGGCAATGTTCAACCACAAACTCAGAATCTCAAGAAATCCTATAAGTCTCAAGAATAAAACAGAAATCACTAAGCATGCTATGAGTGAAATTAACGTTGAACCAAGAATTGCAAGTGAGTCAGGATCCTCCAGAGAATTTTTATGGTGAAGGGTCAAAGATAGACCCTTAATGGACTCTCACCGACTCCTTTCTCAAGAGACACTCGGAAGACCGAAGTCTCCTCCTCTCTTCCCCAACATGCAATCACTCATCCCCAAAACAACAACAAGTATTCACGAAAGCATTTTCAAAAACAGCACTAGTAGGGAAGCAAAACTATAGCTAAAAGCATGTGAGTATAGGGAAGTAAAGGACCCAAAAACAAAAACAAAACCAGCTAAAACAATGCATGATCAAAAAGAAAACAAAATCTACAAATGGAAAATATGCTAAAAATGCATGACCTAAACTAAGAGTAGAGTTACCTCAACAAAGTCACTCCATGGGGTCATGATCACCCCTTCCATCGCCATAATCCGGATGAACTCCGGCATCATGCATCAAGCTCAAGTCTATCATCCCCTGCTCCAAGGTATTAAATTCCAAGGGCCCATTGTACCTGGGGTCTGATGTGCTACCTCCCCTCCAATGGAGGTCAAGATCCCTGTGTAGGCGATCTTGCCTCAAAAACATCCGCCCGAAAGCGGCCTCCATCCAAGCAGGAGAAGGGTCAGCACGTGGTGGAGTAACCACCTCATTCACCACCTCAACATTTTCTTCTTCCTCCTCTTCTTCTTCCTCTTCTTCTTCATCTTCTCCCGCTGGCTCCTCAGGATCCTCTTCCTCTTCATCTTCTTGAGGCATCCTTGCTGTCCATTCCTTATAAAGTTGAGCGATCCTCTCCTTACTGAGCAGAGGTGCCACAGGCAACCTCTTCTCAATAACATGGACTGGCCTCCTAGCTCTGTCCCTCACCGCATGAATCAAAGAGCAAATCAAGTGAGGAAAGATGGGCCGATGCTTGTCTTTACTCCTGTTGTAGAGGGAATAAATCCGACCAGCAATGATGGTGGCCACGTCCATAGGATGGCCTCTCACGATGCAATAGATAGCAACCAATGTAACCTCTCTAACTTCATATTTGTTAGAGCTAGGAATGAGGGAATCCTGCAAAAATTCAGCCCAAACTCTAGCCAGCGGTGTCATATCCTTCCTTCTCACAAAAATGATCTCATCATCAACTGCTTCCCAGTCCCGCCCAGGCCTAACAATCACTGCCTTCATGTCTTCCAAGATCTCCGGTGACTTCTCCTTTAAGAGCTCATGATAAGTGGCCTTCTCGGGAAAAAGCTCCTTCTCTTGGTCCTCCGTGAGGAGACCAAGATGCCTGCGAATGACTGCTGGATTGTAGTCAATCACATCTCCCCTGAACCAAGATGAATTCACCGGTGGCCTGGACCTGTCCTCTTGATTGTCACAGTAGGTGTTCGCGTAGAACTCCCTAACCATGACTTCACAAGCAAACGGAATGGGGTTGACCCAACTCTTCCACCTCCTAATCTCCATGGCTTCTTGCATGCCCAAGAGGTCTCTCCTTCCCTCCCGATACAAAACTCCCCGCTCCTTCACACACTCCTTGTGTGCTAGGTGAGCTCGGTAAAAGTCCTCCTTAATCGCTGATAGGAAGCGGGAGCGATCAAAACTCCGGGAGGTGGAGGAAGAAGCTGCAGCTCTTGTGTTGGTTCTTGCTATTTTCACAGGCATCTGCAAAGTTGTTAGCCCATACACAAGCCACAAATGTTAGAAATGTTAGTTCAAAAATAAAAAGAAAAGAAAGAAGAAACTTTGTACAAAAACAAAAATAGAACAACCTAAGAGCACCCAACAAGTTTCTTAGTGATTTTGGCAAAGAGAGATAAACTACCACAAGCACTTGCCAAAAATCGACTAAGAGAACCCATTGAGGCATTCTATCAAACACCTTATAAGCAAAAGCTAAAATAAACTAATCCACAAAATCCTAACTACCCATTCCTCACAAATTTACAACCCCTTTCTAACTAAGCAGACAACCAACCCATAATGAACATACACAACCCAAACCCAACTTGCACTAGCACAAATTCACTCACCCTTACCCAAAAGAAGCATGCATTGCAAAACTCATGAACTATGATGAAGAAAAGTGGAAAATGGAACTTACCTTGACTTGAGAGTGAGTGGGTGCAAGTGGAATAGACTTGATGCAATGCAGAACTTTGAAGTAAAAGGAAGAGCCAATGTGAGTGCAAATGAGAAATGAGAAGTGGAAATGGGGTATGGAGAAAGTGGGGTGCGTTTTTTATGGGAGAATGGGAGTTAAGAATGGGAAAATGAAAGGTTGGGGTTTTAAAACCCAAAATCTGGCAGAAACAACGTAATGGAGCGCTCGAGCGCTCGTGGGGAACGCTCAGGCGCTCGAGCCAGATACAGAGGCAGTGTCTCTGCCACTAATTGGCGCCTAGGCAGGCGCCCATGAATTGGCGCCTAGGCGCTCAACCCAGTTTTTTTCACAAAAAATTTACTTTTTTTTTTTTTTTTTTTTTTGAAAATAAATACCTAAAATACTATAAAATTAAAATATAGTAAATAACAAAATTAAAAGAATGGGTTGTCTCCCATTTAGCCCTAGGTTATAGTCCTATGTGGACTCTCCTTCCGATTGTGTTAGGAAGGAAATTCCTTTCCATTGATTAACTTACCACAAGTGCAAGGAAGAAACCTTGCACAAAACCTCTGGAGTAAATCCTCCCATGAGGCAATGTCCTCTTGCTCATCAAACCAAGCTCTAGCCTCCCTTGTCAAAGAATGAGGGAAGAGTTTAATCTTCAATTCATCACTTGAAACGCCCTCAATCTTAGCAAGGGTGCTAGCTTGGGTAAACTTCACCATATGAGCATGTAAGTTCTCGTACTTGGACCCCCCATACTTGTTACCATTAACAAGCTTGATGAGAGCCGGATGGAACTCATCAATTTGGGAATTAACTTTGGGGGTCTCTTCTGAAACCTTTGACCTGCTTCTAATCACATCACAGACAAAGTCATTGTCATGGTTAGTCTCAATCATAGGATTAAAAACAGAAAACCGTACCTTTTCCTTACCAACAGGGAGAATGAGGTGACCCTTGTCAACGTCAATCTTAGCTCTACCAGTAGCTAAGAAAGGTCGACCAAGAATGAGAGGAATCTTCTCATCCTCCTCCATATCAAGCACAACAAAGTCCACGGGGAACACATACTTGTCCACCCACACCATTACATCCTCCACAATCCCATATGGAGTCTTGAGGGAACGATCCGCCATTTGCAAGGAGAGCATGGTTGGGGTAACCTCTCCTAGGTTAAGCCTCTCAAACATGGTGAGCAGCATCAAATTGATGCTCGCTCCAAGATCACACAAGGCTTCCACATCCGCCATGCCTTCAATTTCTACCGGAATAGTAAAACTTCCGGGGTCCCTTCTTTTCTTAGGCATCTTCCGCTGCAAAATGGCACTACATTCCTCCGTCATCAACACCGTCTCATCTACTCCCTTCAATCTTCTTCTCTTATGCAAAATATCCTTCATAAACTTAGCATATATAGGCATTTGTTCCAAAGCATCGGCAAAAGGAATACTAATGTGGAGCTTTTTGAAAACATCAACAAATTTTGAAAACTTTTTATCTAAGCTCTTCTTAGCCAATGCTTTAGGGAACGGAACCTTGCTAGTTTCAGGAGTAAGATCAACTTCCTCTCTCACCTTAATAGGTACAACTACTTCTCCTCCCACTATCTCCTCTCTCTTTTCTCCCTCTGTTTTTTTCTTCAATTCACTCATCACTCTCCCACTTCTAGTAGCTACAACAGAGGCATTTTCTTGCTTAGGATTGGGGATACAGTCGGAAGGAAATATACCTTGAGGTCTCTCGGCTATTTGCTTGGCCAGCTGGCCAAATTGATTCTCAAGATTCTTGTTAGCCGCCTCTTGATTCTTGTAATTGTTCTCCGTCCGGTTGATGAAAGTTTCCACCAACTCTTCTAAGCTCTTCTTGGAACCACTACCTTCACCTTCTCCTCGCTCTTGAGGTTGTCTTAAGCTTTGGCCTTGAAATCCTTGGCTAGGAAATTGTCTTTGAAAGCCATTCCCTTGCCCACTACTACCTTGCCTCCACGAGAAGTTAGGGTGATTCCTCCATCCTGGATTGTAAGTATTTGAAAATGGGTCATTCCGAGCTTGACCCATAGCCTTCACTTCCTCCTCCGGTCTAGTCTCTGTGCATTCTTCGCTGTCATGTGGCCCTCCGCAAGTCACAAACTCCACCTTGGCAACTCGACTACCAATCTTGGTAGTCTTCATTTGATTTTGAATCTCGTTCATTTGCTTGGAGAGTTGCTTGTTGGAGGCCATAAGTTGATCATAAGCTTCAACCTCAAGGACTCCTCTTCGGGCTTGGCGATCATTACTAGAGTTCATGGCTCTTATAGCCATCTTTTCAATCAGCTCATACCCCACTTGTGGAAGTAAGGCATCGAACTCTCCACTTGAAGCCGCATCCAAACCAAACCTCGAAGAATATTGGAGACCATCATAGAACTTTGCTACTTGCTCAGCTTGAGTAAGGTTATGTTGAGGACACCTCCTCAAGAGCTTCTTGAACCTCTCCCAAGCTTCATAGAGATTCTCATCGGTGGATTGAGTAAAAGTCATGATGTCATTCTTGAGCTTTCTCAAGAGGGCTCTTGGAACAAACCTCGTGGTGAACTTCTCAGCCAAGTCTTCCCAAGATGTAATGCTACCTTGGGGCTGTGAATTCAACCACTCTTCAGCAGTATCCCTTAATGAAAAAGGGAATAAACTCAAACGGATTGTGTCCGTTGAAACATTCTGAACTCTGTAGGTGTTGCAATTGCGGATAAACCGCTCCATGTGTGCATGAGGATCTTCGAGAGCACCTCCACCATACTGATTTTGGCTCACCAAGTTAATGAATGCCGGCCTCAGCTCAAAATTTCCCGTGCCATCGGGGGAAACTATGCTGCCCGGATAATCGTAGCTCATGGCAGCCGAGGTGAGGTCTCTGAGAGAACGATTGGCATTCTCCAATTCTGGCAGCCGAGGTGAGGTCTCTGAGAGAACGACGGCGAAGAGTACGTTCAGGCTCCGGATCAAACAACAATGGATCCGTGCCAAGCCTACTGTGCATAAACTGAAATCACAAAAACAGAGAAAAGGTTAGTAACACCTATTCAATGCAATGCTTAGTAAAACAAACAAACAAACTCTTTAACTTAAACTGAAAACCACAAACAATCCCCGGCAACGGCGCCAAAAACTTGTTGGTCAATTCGCAAGTGTACGAATACCTCCGGGTTTTAAAATATCGAACCACAGGGATTGTGAGTGAGAATTGTTGATTTAAGCCTAAAGTTTGCAAGTTCTTAAAACAGTAAAATTTAGAAATTGATTTTGGTTGATTGTGACAAAATATTTGCAAAAGAGCAATGTTGGAAAAGATGTAAATAACAATGATGGAAAATTGCCTTGGGTTTTTGATCATCTAATCCATTTTAGTCCACCTATCCTATGCATGTGAATCCTTGATTACACTCTTGTTGATATAGCCTATGTACTTACTAGTTGATTCCTCACAAAAGTAATTCTCTCAAATTGAAAGATAAGCCCAATTCCTTGTGTACTTAAACATTCTTAAGAGGTATGATAGCATGGTTATTCAGGCCAACAAAACCCTACCCTCACTCTATTCCTAGAAGCAAGTATAGAAGGACCTATTCCAATTCATGTCCCTAAATCATAACAAATTTCCATTTGATTATAATCTAGCCTATAACAAAGGTGCACCAAAGCTAAACATGCAATAAGGAATTGAAATACAAGATCGAATCAAGACTCATGCATAGAGATAGGATTTAACAACTAAAATTTCATAGAATCTCTCAACCCAAAGCAAAAAGTAAACTAGCCAATCATGGCTAGTGAATTCATAAAGGAAATGTAAAGAAAACCTGAGAAGAAATACAAGTTGGAAGCCTCCCTTGGCCCCAAAGTTCTCCTCAGCTCTCAAACTTGATCAAAAATGAGTAAAATGTCCAAATGTATCAAAGAAATTGGCCTAAGCCTTATTTATAGGCAAAAACAAACGAAACTGGGCGCTCAGGCGCCAATTCAGAGCGCCTGAGCGCCAATTGCATGTTGAAAAACATGCTCTCTGACCCTATTGGCGCCTAGGCGCCCACTCCCAGCGCCTAGGCGCTCAAGCTCGCCTGAAAAAGACTTTTTGGCTTCTGAAACTCCTCTTTTCAATTCTCTTTAAGTTCTTCATCAATTCCATGCTTCTTGGCCTTCTTTCTCCTTCAGTTTCTGCACTCCAAACCTAACCAACAAGACAACGAAGATTCTAGAAGCTCCAAGAGCTCATTAGCACAAGAAGTCCTTCATAAAACACACAAAACCATGCAAGTCCTAAACTTTACTTAAAATGCAAGAAAACTACCTATAAAACTACTAAATTACCAAAACGAAATCAAAACTAAAGAAAAGAATAAAAATGCATGAGAATGCATGAAACACTACATGAGACTCAACAAAAAGACTCAAAACAACCGACGAAATGACCCTAAAAACACTACTAAAATAGGGTCATCAGTGGTGTTAGCATTTACGATTGTAGTTAAATCTCAGAAAGTTGAAGGATGGGCCATGAGTGAAGATCAGGAGGACAGATTGAACATTCACTCTGAAATGGCAGAGGTATACCGAGTTTAAGCATAATTCGGACGAAAGAAAGAGAAGGAACAAGTGGTTAAGGCTGTTCGATTGTACGGAGTGCCAACTAGTATTAATTCCAAACGAAGACCCGACACAAGTGGTTGAGCCGGACAATATAGAGCTGAAAGATGATATGTCTGTGGAGACGCCGTCGGTCAACATTGGGACTAAAAGAGTGAAACAATCGAAGGGGAAGCAGAGTGCTTTAGTAAAAGTTATTTGGAACAAAGACACGGACGGTGCTATATGGGAATTAGAGGAGAAGATCAAGGGATAATATCCGGAGCTTTTACTGAACCCTAAGTTTCGAGGACGAAACTTTCTTTTTGGAGGGTAGTAATGTAAGACCCAAGTTTTTAAGCTTAGAATCAGTGGAAGAGATTTCCATTTACGATTAGGCTTGACGTATCGTGAAGGAAAAAAACCTGAACAAGAGTTTATCGAATGGAATAAATTTATGAAGGAGAAAGTTCAGGAAAAGTCTAAGGATTGCATCAAAGTCGATAAAAGTTATAGCACGATTAATATACGCTTAAACCTAGGGCAAAAACACTAGTAAATAGCTAGTTTACACTTAAAGAGACGATGGAAACTAATTCCAAAAATCATCAGAGAAATGTTAGAACTTCTCTTAATCCATATATAACAATCGTTTCAAGGCGAAACACTTGAATGTATGAACGTCCGATTCCAATCCTCGGAGGTTTGCCGAAACTAAAACCCTGATAGGTCAAGAAACCTAAAATCAACCGACGATGAAGACTTTTTCTATTCGGAGCTCCGAATGAAGATTCCACACGCATACACCCATTTCTATTGATGTTATCAATCTTTCTTCAGAAGGAAGTTTTCTCTTCCGACATCCACTGCAAAAAGTAACTTATCAGGTAAAATAGATTTACACCGACTTTGGATTGTTTACCTTAATTCCAAGAAATCTCTTTTGAGTTTTGGAATTCTGTCGCCAAAACCTATCTTAGAATTCCTAGAGGAATGCGCAGGAAAAATCGGAATCACTCTTATATTTTTATCTTAACTCTATGAGTTAAATCCTCCGATATCTAAACTAATCTGTACCGGTTTACAAAATATCTATTCATCCTTATCCAATCTTTGATAAATATCTATTCATCCTTATCCGATCTTTGATAAATATCTATTCATCCTTATCTGATCTTTGATAAATATCTATTCATCCATATCCGATCTTTGATAAATATCTTCCATTTCATTCACTATATATATGTGTAGCTTGAAGAATGAAAAGAAAACAAAAATCTCACCCAAAAACCCACCCAAACCCGCGGCCACAAGAGGAGAAGGAGGAGAAGAGTTTTTCGCCGATTCTTGCTTGATCGTTCCACAGTTCGTTGCTACGCGTAGGCCTCAAGGTACTGATGCTAATCCTTACTTCTGATCGTAAATTCTGCCGCTTTTCTCTATGCTTTTCTATGCTCTAAGTTTTGAGCTTTTTGCAAAACTATCCAAATAACTTCATCTTTCTATCTAAACTTATTCCCTGCGTGCCCCTGAGCATGTTTAGCGGATTACATTTTGCTGATTCTCGCCGAATTGCCGCCGAGTTTCAATTCTGCTCATAATACCCATTTTTGGCTAAAGTTTCAACCTTTGGGCTTAAAACCCTCGACTGAGCTTAGCGTTAGTAAGATTAGTCGTCATAATCGTCGTTAGTATCAACCCCATCTAATTTGTTTTTCGAAATTCCAATTTTGAAATTCTGAGCTAAAAATATTGACCAAAATACCCCTGCGACAGTTTTCGATCCGATAATTTTTCCGAGTTTAGATTCTCCTTAGTTACAGCTAATAATAACCTAGGAACCAAGTTTGATCGAAGAAAAATCGACACACACAATTACCATGTGTGGCCGAGAGCTACCATAGGAGGAGGAAGAAAATCATTTTTTCGAAAACTTGTCCTTTCGCGCTAGATTATCGTACCTCGGAGTATATGCTACTTCGTGTAACCTTAGTGAGTATGGATTGCTGAGTTTCTGATTGATTATGATGGAATTCTGTGGTTTTTGCTCTAAGGTTCTTTTGACGAATTTCCCGAAGAACAAGGAGCTGATTGTGAAGGAGCGTATGAAGAGAACCTTGGAGAATCTACAGGTGAGGGCTTCTCACTGAACTATTAGTTAATGCTTTAGGTGTCGACGCATTCGACTTGATTTACTGTTTATGCACTGGTTTGTGTTTGATTGGGAAAAGTTTTCTGAGGCTTCGGCTGACAATGATGATTATTCATCTACTGACTGTTTTTGAGTTTGAATTACATGCTATGTGCTAAATGGTTAATCTAGGATGTGTGATATCTGCTTTATATGCTAAGTGCTACGTGGTTATTCTAGGATGTGTTGATATATGTGCCATGATTGTTGACTGTGCTAATTTAACTATGCCATCATACATATGTCTGTGGTACTGGAGAGTGAGGATAACGGGCAAGTCATGCCGAATTTTTATGAGATTTTGAGGAAGTTTGACGGGACGAACGGAGTTCGGGCCTTGTTATTAATTTAGTGGATCGAGACATTCTCTGGGAATTACTTGGGATTATGGGATCTTTGAAGACTCATAGGAAATACGATAAGACTAAAAGGAAACTATTTTTACAAGGAAAACTCATAAGATATTAAACAACCTCTAAACCTATAAATAATGATAACAATCTCGGATGCAAGCTTAGGATTGAATATTAGTTTTGGAAAAGGAGAATTGTCGTCGAATCCAAGTTATGGGAGAATTGTAAGTTCCTGAGTACGTTGATACTCCTTCGCTCTTTGAGCAGTTTGTTTAGCCATCCAAGGGATGAGCCAAGAAGCTTCACTGAGGCGAGAGACCTCGTGGAAAGCGTGGATCTTCACTGAGGCGTGAGACCTCGTGGAAAGCATGGATCTTCACTGAGGCGTGACACCTCGTGAACAGCATGAAACTTCATTGAAGCGTGAGACTTTGTGCAAGTGTGTAAATTCACTGAGGCGTGAGACCTTGTGAAAGCATAAAACTTCACTGAAGCGAGAGACTTCGTGATTGTATAAGACTTCACTGAAGCGTGAGACTTCGTGAGAGCATGGATGACTCGAAGAGTTATCGTGAGTGATTGCACTCTTTTTATGATTAATTGTAGTTTGTCGCAGAATCGGCATTTGCCTTAGGGTATTCTTTTTAGAGACAATAAGTTAACTAGAACACGTGGCGACGTGTCGAGTGAGGTCGGAGACGTTGTTTGACTAATCACTTTGCATTCATGCACTCATTTTGAGGTATTAACACGGGACGAACTCCGGACCTCGGTGGATTCCAAAATGGTCATAAGACCCGGATTTCCATATAAGAACACTACGGTGATTCTTAGTAGCAGACGAAAATGGCAGACCTTCGGGTTCACTGCTGATCTGACTACACTTTGTGTGGTGTAAGAGACACGCGAGCGGAAATGGTCCCACCGTTGCTGGTGCTAGGGCTGACTCGTTGATGCCCATGCGTTCCGGAATGCATCTTGTCAACCAGCATTGCATTTCATGCAACATGCATACTGACTTAGTAGCTGAGTGTGATTGATAATTGTTAATCCTATTTGATGCATGTTAATTGTCATTATTATCGTTTATATTCATTGTGAAATATACAACCCTAGGATGCTATCTCTAACTTATAAGCCTAAGTAGCTATCACTTAAACTGTATCTATTGAAGTTATTACTTACTTAATTCTTTGGAGTTGACCCTCGCGTCTTCTGTGTGTGCTTTGGCGGACTACGCCCTTTGTCAGATGTCCATGGCGGACTGATTCACGATGGTTCACCCTTCGGGGGGAGCTAGGTTTGAGATGCCGGAACAGGAGCGCATCGCGGTAGCAAGAGGAGGACGGATGGTGTACATAGACTTGGTCGTTCTGGATTCAGATTCGGACGACGATCACGCTAGCACGTAGTTCTGAGTGCTGGTGTGAGCTCCTCGAGATAGGATTAGTGTAGGAGTAGGGTTGTAGCTCTGACCGTCATTGTTTCTTTTGGGAATAGGGTAGTTTCCCGCCGATAGCTTTTTGTGTGGTTTCTCTACGGAAATCACAGAGAGTTGGTTGGACTAGGGGGTCTTGTTTTAGGCCGTTTGGGCTAACTTATTCTCATTTTTGAGGGTTGGTGTTGCGGACACTTAACCTTTTCTTTTGGATTGTACCTTTTGCCTACGGGCGTTACTTTCTGTTACTTCCCGTCACTGGAGGTTTACTCGTGACGTGGTTTGCTACTTACAGCGGGGGGCTGTAATTATTATTGTATATTAGTTCTGTTATCTTTTGTTGTTGAGTTTCATTTCTTTCAGTTTCTAATTCTATTATCAAAAAAGAAAAATATATTCACGTTTTTCCGCTTTAAGTTTCTTTTTGGTTACTAAAGTGGCGCCACCGAAATCGGGGTGTTACACTTGGATTGTTGTTTTATTTCTGCGACATGAAATTAAGACTCTAGGTTTGACTTTAGAGCCTTAAGAACAAAGAGAAAGAGAATTAATAATGTTGTGACTCGCTTGCAAGTGAAATTAATTAGCGGACATAGGGCAGGTAGACTATGGTCCATGAGAACGATGAGCTTGCACACGAGGGTGTTTTTGTGGATGAGCTGGTTAGGTCTCCACGTGATAACCATGATTTAGTCATGGGATAGGGATTGACGGTGTGGGTCTCCCTGAGTGATTTGTGGATGAGCCGGTTAGGTCTCCACGTGATTGAGGGTTGTACTGAGGTCCCCTCCAAGAATTGTTCATCTGCGGATGATCGAGATTGACCAAGGAGTTTTGGTGGGTTGTGCGATGTGAGGATCCGTTAGTACTGAGTAACTGACTGTATATCCATAAACGACATATAACGTTTATATTTTGATACTGTTGCACTTGTGATTGTTATTTTTCTGTTGGACTTGACCCTGTTTTGTGTTTACTTGTTTATTTGGGGGGGGGGGGGTAGATGCTGCTCTCGGCGAGGGTGGAGATTGTATGGATAGTCCAAATGAAGACCGACTCTGGGAGGCCGACAATTCCGGAGTGCGGAGGATTTATGTCGGCGGTGCAGTATTCTTGGCAAGGAAAAGGTTTGGGTCGTTCATTGCAAGTCAGGTTCTCAGGGACGGATCAGTCATGTTTCCGCATCCTCCAGCTAGGTTTTAGGAGGCCGTGGAAGAAGATACTTCGGAGGATACAGAAGAAGACCCTTCGGAGGACGCGATAGTAGAGTCACACTTACAAGAGGAGGAGGCAGTGGAGTCTCTGCCACCTGAAGTCAAGACGGAAATCCGGGCGCAGCGCGTTCCGGGTCGTCCCAGAAGCTGATATTCCGAAGCAGGATCAAGACTAGGAGTTCTTTGCAGTGGGACAGAGAGTTTTGCACCGGACTATTATTTACTTTATTTTATTGTCGATATTTTTTGATGTAGGGCTCTAGCCCAAGGATTTATTATTGCACTCTTGGAGTTATGGTTTACTTTCATTAAGAACTTATTTCTATTTCAGAAGTATATGTTTAAATTATTCCGCATTGAATTTTTCGTAAGGGTTAAGTTTCACAATAATTGAATCTTTTATCATTAATTAAAGGTTAATTAATTAATCGGCGAAAATTCTTTGTGAAAATACGCGTGATTAGTTACTGTGTGACACTCGAGAAATCGGGGCGTTACATAAGACTACACCAATAACCACCCTAGAGGGATAAGAAAAAAATCATGACCGAAAATTTTCCTCATATACCTTTTCCAAGCCTCGAATAGCCTCTAGGTCTCTCCCCTCAAACTCTAACCCCCAATACTTTCCCAACAAGCCAAGTCTTCTTCGATCGTGTGAAGTACCGCCCACCGCTCACATGATCATAAGCCGACACCATGGCTGTTCTCAAGGTTGTGGACAATTCTGGGGCTAAAAAAGTGATGTGCATACAGGCTTTGAAAGGGAAGAAAGGGGCGAGATTAGGTGACACAATTGTAGAATCAGTGAAGGAAGCACATCATAATGGAAAAGTGAAGAAAGGAAAGGTGGTATACGGGGTTGTTGTGCGCGCAGCAATGCAGAAGTGGAGATGTGATGGCGTGAAGTGACATACACACTTGCTAGCAGAGCGAGGGAAGAGTGGAAGAGATGTTGGTGGAGTCAATGATCGATGGTGGTTCCCGTTGGTAGGGAGAAAGTGTGAGGAACAATGGCTGAAAAAAGCTTTACATTTAGAAACAGGGGAATCAGTTTGTGTTTGTGAATCCTTGGGAATAAAGAGAACACGTGAGGTGTTTAACCTTTTTTCTAATCAAAACCTTTATATAGGCACACTAAATAACGATGTGTAACAGATCGATTCTTTGCTCCTAGCCTTACTAGTAATCTATGAGATGGCTTACCCAAAAAAACAAAGAACAATAAATCTGGCTCAAGGATAATGGCGTCTAAACACGGAAAAACGATATTTGTAATACGAAATATTAAATTTTAATAATAAAACATAAATGATATTCTCTTTAGTTTTCTTCCTGATATACCTTTGCCCAAATTTGAAAAATGGACAAAACTTCCATAGGGTAGCGTAGCAAGTCAGGCAATTCCACTTGCACAATCCTCATAACCCGCCCCACTCAAGTCCTCGCCCTCCCAGCCGCCATGACCGCTCGCTGCCCAAGGTGAGTCCACTGTTGTTTAGAATCTTTGGAGAATTGTATAGTGTCATTGTTCACCATTGGGATGCTATCTTATTTGGTGGGGTGGTTTATATTAATTGTTGCAGAATTACGGAAAAAAAAGTGAGATGGTTATATTGGTATAAAATTTATTCCGAAATAGGCTATTAAATAGGCTACTAGGTTAGGCCAGACTTTCAAAAAGGTCAGGCCAGACAAAAAAAAAAGCCTATGATAAATAATAGGTCAGGCTAAGGCCTTAAACTTTCGAAGTAGGCCTGACCTATTTATTCAAAGCCTGGTCTGGCCTATTCCCACCCCTAAGTGCAAGGGTAGAGTCTCTTCTTCAATTTCTGCTAGTTTGGTGGGGAGAATAAAGATAGAAGAAGTGGGTTCAAATAGTTGATTGAGCAGGAGAAATTGAGGAAGGGTGAATGCTTTTCGATGCGAGAAATTATTTTGTCATGAACATGTTTGTAAAAACAAGCAATTTAAATATTGGAGGATGAAGAGGACTGACAGAATATACAAGATGATTTCAGTTTTAGGGGGGGGGGGGGGGGGGGAAGGGATGGAGTGCAGTTTTCAGTGCACATATTGTGGGTTTTAGAGTGACTTTCTTTCGATATAAATTTCAAATATTTTATATAGCATATAAATTATTAATTTTTTATATTAATCTTTTAGTTTTTTGAGTTGCGAAATCATTTATCTGATTTTAATAGTTAAAACATTTTTCTTTCAATAGATAAAATAGTTAACACATTTAATCTATTTTATAACATTGTTGACTTCAGATATGGATTGAACAATTTTAATTTTGAAAAACTTCTTTCAGCAGTAGTAATTGTTACATGAATTGACAATAAAATTCTATAGACAATACACACAACACGCACACGCACGTACACACACACACACATATATATATCGAAAAAATCTACAGTTTTAAGATAACTTGATACTTCTATCAGAGTGTTAATTTCTTTTATTAACACTTGACAGGAGGTGTCAATTCTAGTGCCTGCAACTGTAAACTTATACAACTAGCAAGTAATAATGAAGATTGTGACTTTCAACTATAGTTCTGTAAGCCGAAGATTGAAATCCTTGTTTTTGTGCATGGATTGATTCAAATGCCAGGAGAATTTCCAAAATATAGCTAGTGCTCTCAAAACAAGTAGAACCTGCATCAGAGCATAAGAGAAATGTTCCAAAAGGCATGTAGGAATGATTGGTTGAATTTGTACTAATGAAGAGCCTTGGAAGAGGGTCTTTGTGTGACACAACATGTAGAAAGCAAGAACTCCAAATATAAGTACGTGATATGGCTTGCTGCAATGTTTTATCACCAACAAGGGGTGAACCAAAGGTGGTGTAGAGTGAGTGCTTCTTTCCTGAATGAATGCTGCCTAATAGTGATATAGTGAATAGAGAAGCAACTTGTCCTCCTAGAGCATGCCCAATGACAACTAACTTGGTTGTTGATGAATTAAAAATATTAAGCTGCATTAAGATTGTAAATTATATAAGGCATTGTTGGGGAAAGAACAAGATATGCCTAGAGAGATGCAGAAGATGTACATTGTTGACTTTAGATATGGATTGAACAATTCTAATTTTGAAAAACTTCTTTCAGCAGCAGTAATTGTTATTTGAATTGGCAATAAGATTCTATAGACAATACACACGACACGCACGCGCACGCACACACACACACACACACACACACACACATATATATATATGGAAAAAATCTACAGTTTTAATATAACTCGATACTTTTATCAGAGTGTTAATTTCTTTTGTTAACACTTGATGTGTGGTGTCAATTCTAGTGCCTGCAACTGTAAACTTATACAACTAGCAAGTAATAATGAATCTGGATGATGCAATGTATTTTCATCCTAAGTAGTAAAATCATTACAAATTGGTTTAAGATTGAAACTTTCAACTATAATTTGTAATCTGAAAATTGAAATCCTTGATTTTGTGTATGAATTGATCTAAATGCCAAGAGAATTTTCAAAATAGACTCAGTGCTCTCAAAACAAGTAGAACCTGCATCAGAGTAGAAGAGAAATGTTCCAAAAGGCATGTAGGAATTTGTGGTTGAATTTGTACTAATGAAGAGCCTTGGAATAGGGTCTTTGTGTGACACAACGTGTAGAAAGCAAGAACTCCAAATATAAGTACGTGATAAGGCTTGCTGCAATGTTTTGTCACCAACAAAGGGTGAATCAAAGTTGGTGCAGAGTGAGTGCTTCTTTCGTGAACCAATGCTTCCTAATAGTGATATAGTGAAAAGAGAAGAAATTGATCCTCCTATAGCATGTCAAATGACAACTGGACTGGGCGAAACCCAAGGGTCCCTCGCCCAGGGGCGCTGGCCTAAGGCGAGGAGCGGACCAGGGACTTGGGCCTTCATCCCGGAAGCCCAACTGGTCCATTAGAATGAATTAGAGGGGCTAAGCCCAACTCCCCCAACTATAAATAGGGGAGGGACACCAATTGTAAAGGACTCTTAGCTCATTTGTGAAATAACAAACTTGAAATTCAGTGACACTCTCTCTCTAAGCGGTTGCGCTCTCATTCTCTCTAGGAATATCGCATCACGTTCCTTGCACCTTAGGTACTATACCTCATCTCAATGTTCAAGAAGGAACATTTGGCGCCGTCTGTGGGGAACGATAGATTTTGATTCCCGGACTACGTGGATTCCAATTTGGTTTAGAAAAATTCGGTTTTCTGTGAGGTAGTCTGCGATTTGAAGATTTTTGGTCGAATTTTTGGTTCATCAACGGAGCCTGATGGAATCGTTTCGCCAACGGTGTAGCAAGGAACCAGAGCAGAGCCACGTTTCTTCCCCGCGCACCGCAAGGCTAGGTAGACATCGCCGTGCGGAGGCACGACGAGCACTGAGTGGCGACTTAAGACTGCAAAATGAGTATTTGCAGGAGCAATTGGAATACTATCACCTTAAGCAGTGGAATGAGGAGGAGAAGGAGGCGGAGGCTGTTGCGGAGGTCGAATCGTTCTCAGCAGCGGTGCGAGAGGTGGCCATACCAGACGGTATGACACGCCTCGTGTTGGAGACGTACGACGGACGAACCAATCTGCAAGATCATCTGCTACGTTTCAATGTGAAGATGACGATAAGCGCGGTTTCTGATGCGGTAAAGTGTAGAATGCTTCCATCCACATTTCGAGGCGCAGCAATGACCTGGTTTCTGGCCCTGCCACAGGGATCCATAAAGAAGTTCCGCGACTTTACGTCGAAATTCCTGGGCCAGTTCTCTGCCGGCGAGGTCGAGGATCTATTTCAAATTCGACAGGAAGAGCGAGAGAAGTTGAAGCAGTACGTGAAAAGGTACAGCGCCGCGTCCGCAAGATTTGAAGAGGCGGATTCTTGAACATGCGTATGCGCTTTTAAGAGCGGATTGTCGTCATGAAAGCTAAGCTGCGAGCTGGGTAGGAAACCAGCGCACTCGATGACAGAGGTACGCACCCGAGCGAGAGACTACATCATAGAAGAAGAAGAAGACGACGCATGTAAGAGGAAACGGTTGAAGGCGACAAAGGAGTCGTTGGCGAGGAAACGGATACAAGACAAGGAAGCAAGTAATGTGCTGAAGGTTAAGGAAGTTGGACAATTAATTAAAGAATTCAGAGGAGAGCGTTCTCGGCGGGCAACTAACTATCGCCGACGAAAGAGGCTAGAGGGGAACGCGGGCGATGAATCGGTAAAGTCACTCCTGGAGCCGACGATTGTGGAAACAGGCGAGGATGGCGAGTACGGAACTGACCCCTGGCATGACGTCAAGGGCCGGTCCAAGTGGTGTGAATATCACAACTTGGGGGGGCATAACACCAGTGAATGTTTATTTTTGAAGGGCCAAATTAGGCGGTTGATCAAGGCGAGGCAACCACGGGTTGCAGGACATGGGTTGTACAGGGACAACACGAAGCGAGCGCCAAATGCAGGAGGCGAGAAGATAAATATGGCGAGAGGAAAGGAAGCAGAGGAAGACGTCGACGACAGGGGTAGAGCGATAGCCAGAGAGGTTAATGCAATCACAGGGGGGCTTACGGCGACAACGTCACATCAGCGGCAAGGGAAAAGCGGGAAGAGGCGGTTGCATCGATCCAGGGATATCCAGCTCCATTTGGGTGCCAAGATCCAGATATAGTAGTATCATCTGCAGATTTTGAGGGAATCAGGGCCCATACAGACGATCCATTAGTGGTAATGATAAGAATTAATGGGTTCAATGTGCAAAGGGTGCCTTTGGACCAAGGCAGCTCAACAGATATCATCTATGGGGACGCGTTCGGACAGTTGGGGCTGACAGATGATGACCCTAGTTTAGTAGTGTTTTTAGGGTCATTTCTTAGTTTGTTTTGAGTCTTTTTGTTGAGTCTCATGTAGTGTTTCATGCATTCTCATGCATTTTTATCTTTATTTGTGTTTCTACTTTGTTTTGGTAATTTCATAGTTTTATAGGGACCTTTCATGCATTTTAAGTAAGTTTAGGACTTGCATATATTTTCTACTTGAATTGAGGGTCTTTTGTGCTAATAATCTCTTGGAGTTCCTAGATATTTTTCCTTGCTTTGTTCCTAAGTAATCAGGTCTGAATCTGCTGAAGAAAGAAGGTCAAGAGGCTTGGAGAATTGAAGGGAGACATAAAGAGGAGTTAAGAAGAAGGTCAAGAACCTTTCTAGCATGTAGAGAGCGCTCAGGCGCTCGTGTTGAGCGCTTGAGCGCCAATTGGATCGATGTTTACAAGATGCTAGAAAGGAATTGGCGCCTGAGCGCTCCTGATTGAGCGCCTGAGCGCCAATTACTTCCAGAGAGCATGTTTTCAGCTTGGAATTGGCGCTCAGGCGTGCTTAATTGGCGCCTGAGCGCCCAGACTCGACCTGTTTGCCTATAAATAGGCTTTTTGTCATTTCTTTTGTAACTTTTGTCATTTCTATACATTCCTAAATAAGTTAGAAGTAGGGTTAGGCTCTGGAGCTTGAGGAGAAGCATTCTCCAAGTCCATGTTCCAGGTTTTATCCTTCTTTTCTTGTATGGATTCTATAGCCATGCTTGGCTAAAACCCTTTTTGCTTTGGGTTCTTTGTAAGACTTTGAATGTTTTAGCTATCAATCCTTTTCTATTCATGATGTTCTGAGTAAACCCTTGAATCTTACTTCTATGCTTTATCTTTCAAGCTTGAATGCATGCTAGCTTTTTACTTTTCTATAATCATAACGATAGTTTGTTATAGAATTGGGACTGTTGTGAGATTACCTCTTCTATACTTGCTGCTAGGAATAGAGGAAGGGTTGAGGTTTGTTGGCCTGAATTGTATGCTTAGTGCTTCTAACAAATGTTTAGGTTATCAAGGAATTGAATCTATCTTTTGATTAGAAAGGGTTTTCTTTACGAGGCATCGATAGATGACTATCTAGGCTAGAACATCAAGGAGAGACTCAGGATTAATTGAATAGGAAGGTTTGCTAAAACTGAATTTGTTGAGCAAGAACCCAAGACAATCTCATCTCTGAATTTCAATCGCTTTTTTACTTGATCACTTGTCTTTTTACAAACTCAAGAAACAACCAATCATTAAAACTGAATTTTATTTGCTTTCCAACCTTGAACTTGATTCTTAAACCGAATTCGCATTCCAATTCCCTGTGGTTCGATAAATTAAAACCGGGTAGATTCTGTACACTTGCAGAAGAACCAACAAGTTTTTGGCGCCGTTGCCGGGGAATTGTTTGTGGTTTTTGGTTTAAGTTTTTAGTTTGTGGTTTTATTTTTGTTTTGAACTTGTCTAGAATTGGTGCTACTAATCTTTCTCTGTTTAGTATCAAACTTTCAGGCTACTCTCACAAGAGACACCTCCATGGGTGGCCAAATGACGGAGGAGGAGATGCAAGCCCATATCGAGGCAAGAATCCAAGAGGGGATCACCCTCCGATTATGTGAACAAGAAGTTGAGAATGCCAACCGGTCTCTTCGGGAACTCACTTCGGCTACCATGAGTTATGACTATCCCGGGAGCATTGTCTTTCCCGAGGGAGTGGGAAACTTTATGTTGAGACCGATATTCATCAACTTGGTGAGCCAAAACCAATATGGTGGAGGTACTTTGGAAGATCCACATGCTCACATGGAGAGGTTCATCCGGAATTGCAACACTTACCGAGTGAACAATGTTCCGGCGGATGCAATTCGGTTGAGCTTGTTTCCATTTTCTTTGAAGGACACAGCTGAGGAATGGCTGAATTCTCAACCTCAAGGGAGCTTCACTACTTGGGAAAACTTAGCGGAAAAGTTCACAACAAGGTTCTTCCCAAGAGCCCTTTTGAGGAAGCTGAAAAAAGACATTATGAATTTTGTGCAAATCACTGAGGAAAATCTCTATGAAGCTTGGGAGCGCTTCAAGAAGCTATTGAGGAAATGTCCTCAACACAATCTCACCCAAGCTGAATTGGTTGCAACATTTTATGATGGTCTACAATACTCTTGGAGGTTTGGCCTAGATGCGGCTTCAAATGGCGAGTTCGATGCTCTTCCCCCACAAGCGGGGTATGACTTAATAGAAAAGATGGCAGCGAGAGCCATGAACTCTGAAAATGATCGCCAAACCCGAAGGAGTAAGTTTGAAGTGGAAGCTTATGACAAGCTCTTGGCCTCCAACAAGAAACTCACCGAACAAGTGGCGGAGATTCGAATGCATATTAAGGAGACCAAGGCTATTGGTGCAAGATTGACTTGTGTGGAGTGCAAGTCTTGTGGTGGACCTCATGTTAGTAACTTGTGTACTGTCAATGCTGAGAGCAATGAAGCCAAAGCTATAGCTCAAGGAAGCATAGTTCCATCCTCAAATCATGGACCTCTTGTCCAAACACAAGTTGTTGGAAAGGTGAATTGCAAGAGGAGTTTAGAGGAGCTATTGGAGAGTTGCATCAACCGCATGAACAACAACCATAAGGACCAAGAGGCGGCTATCAAGAACTTGGAGAACCAACTTGGCCAGCTAGCCAAGCAAATGGCCGAGATACCTCAAGGTAAGTTTTCTCCCGATTCTTTAATTTTGTCTAAACAAGAGAATTTTGCTGTTGTTACCACTAGGAGTGGGAGAGTGTTACATGAGTCAAAAAAACAAGTTGAGGGAGAGAAAAATGAGAAAGTAGAGCAAAAAGATGAGGGTGTCATGGAGAAGAGAGTGAGTGTACCGGTGAAAGCTAGAGTTGTGAGTACTCCTTCTCCTGAACTCAGCAAGATTCCATTCCCCAAGGCTTTGGTTAAGAAAAATCTGGATAAACAATTTTCCAAGTTTTTGGAGGTTTTTAAGAAACTCCACATCAATATTCCTTTTTCTGAAGCCTTGGAGCAAATGCCTATCTATGCTAAGTTCATGAAGGACATTTTAAATAAGAGGAGGAAGTTGAGTGAGGTTGATGAAACTATTATGATGACCGAGGAGTGTAGTGCCATTTTGCAAAGGAAAATGCCTAAGAAGAGAAGGGATCCTGGGAGTTTCACTATCCCAGTGGAGATTGAGGGGTTAAATGTTGTTGAAGCCTTGTGTGATTTGGGAGCGAGCATCAACTTGATGCCGCTTAGCATGTTTAGAAGGCTGAACTTAGGAGAGGTCACCCCGACCATGCTCTCCTTACAAATGGCGGACCGATCCCTAAAAACACCTTATGGGATCATTGAAGATGTTATGGTGAAGGTGGATAAGTATGTGTTCCCTGTGGACTTTGTGGTGCTGGACATGGAAGAGGATGCAAAGATTCCTCTCATTCTAGGCCGACCCTTCTTAGCCACTGGTAGGGCTAAAATCGATGTTGATAAGGGTCAGCTCATTCTCAGAGTTGGTGAGGACAAGGTAAGATTTTCGGTTTTCAATCCTAATTTGCAAACTAACATTAATGATGGTTTTGTTTGTGATATGATCAAAAGCTTGTCCAGGTCTTCAAAGGAGATCCTCAAGGTAAGTGAAAAAGATGTTGAGCTTAATAAAGCTCTCATCAAGCTTGTTAGTGAAAACAAGTATGGGGGGTCTAAAGATGAGAATTTCCAAGCCCACACGACCCGATTCACTCAAGCTAGTCACCTTGTAAAGATGGAAGGTGTGACTAGTGATGAGCTCAAGATTAAGCTTTTCCCTCACTCCTTGAAAGGGGGAGCAAGGATTTGGTATGATGGTTTAGATGATACCCTCTTTTGGGAGGAGTTTTTCCAAAAGTTTTGTGCAAGGTTCCTACCTTGCTCATGTGGTAAGAAGTGTGATGATAAGGAATTTCCTTCCTAACATCAAAAGAAGGAGAGTCCACCTAGGACTATAACTTAGGGCTGCTTGGGAGACAACCCAAGTCTTGTTTTATTTTGCTTGTTTGTTTGTTGCATTTTGCAGGGAATGAGAGCCTGAATTCTGGAGTAGGAGGTGTGTCTAAGGCCTCCATGGTAACTTGCAAAGGAGGTTGACTCTTTCCCTTAGTTTACCTCATGCATTTTTTGCATATTTTTCTTTTGTAGCTTTTATTTTTCTTTTAATCATGCATTGTTTTGTTAGAGTCGTTTTTGGGTCTTTACTTCCCTATACTCACATGTTGTTGCCCGCAAGTTTTGCTCTCTAACTTGTGCTGTTTTTGAAAATGTTTTTGTGAATACTTGTGTTGTCTCTTGGGGATGAGTGATTGCATGCTTTGGGGAAGAGAGGAGGAGACTTCGGTCTTCCGAGTGTTTCTTGAGGATAGAGTTGGTGTGAGTCCATAAGGGTCCATCTTTGACCCTTCACCATAAAATTTCCCTGGAGGATCCTGACTCACTCGTACTTCTTGGTTCTGTATTGATTTCACTCTTTGCATGCTTTGTGAAACTTGCACAATTCTTGAGACCTGTAGGTTTTTGAGCTTCAGAGTTTGTTGGCTTAAACATTTGTCCCTAGTTGTCCCTTTTGAGCCTATTGAAGATTTCTTTGTTAGCTATATGATTGGGATGGATGATAGGTTGGATTTTGGGGAGTGTTGGTCCTTGCATTGTGTTGGAGCTAGTAATTGAAGTCGGGAATGTCTCTTGCCCCAAATGTAAAAAAAAGCAGAAAAAGAAAAAGAGAAAAAAAAAAGACTCCTAATCAAGTTGGAGTTGAAAAAAAGAAAAAATAGAAGAAAAGAAAGTTGAAAAAGGGGTCAAGAGACTTGTGCTTAAAAAGTTTGTTGATAAAGCTCCGGGGTTACTAATAGGACCACACTCAAGATGCTTGAAGCTTTAGCCTTCCTTAGGGACCAACCACCTTGTACTTCACCAAGCCAACATTTCAACCCCTTGAAAGTCTCTTTGAATTTGTGCATGTTTGATCTCTGTTGCTCTTGAGTGAATGATATCCAGGACCTATGGACTACTTGTGTGCTCAGTGCACTTAATATATATCTCATCCTAGGAATTTTAGATCTATATGCTTCTCATGATGGACTCTACACTCTCCTTTATCTAAAAGTTGCATGAAGTGGATTGTTGTGTCTTTCTTTTGGAACCAGCTGTAGTTGCTAAATCCTCCGGTTTTCTTTTAAGTATTCCTTGTTGAGAGCACCTGTTTGGGAGCATTTCTTGCGCTTGAGGGCAAGCGAGTGTTTTTTACGCTCGAGGGCGAGCTGTCGTTGAGTATAGTGGTGTGATGACCCTAGTTTAGTAGTGTTTTTAGGGTCATTTCTTAGTTTGTTTTGAGTCTTTTTGTTGAGTCTCATGTAGTGTTTCATGCATTCTCATGCATTTTTATCTTTATTTGTGTTTCTACTTTGTTTTGGTAATTTCATAGTTTTATAGGGACCTTTCATGCATTTTAAGTAAGTTTAGGACTTGCATATATTTTCTACTTGAATTGAGGGTCTTTTGTGCTAATAATCTCTTGGAGTTCCTACATATTTTTCCTTGCTTTGTTCCTAAGTAATCAGGTCTGAATCTGCTGAAGAAAAAAGGTCAAGAGGCTTGGAGAATTGAAGGGAGACATAAAGAGGAGTTAAGAAGAAGGTCAAGAACCTTTCTAGCATGTAGAGAGCGCTCAGGCGCTCGTGTTGAGCGCCTGAGCGCCAATTGGATCTATGTTTACAAGATGCTAGAAAGGAATTGGCGCCTGAGCGCTCCTAATTGAGCGCCTGAGCGCCAATTACTTCCAGAGAGCATGTTTTCAGCTTGGAATTGGCGCTCAGGCGTGCTTAATTGGCGTCTGAGCGCCCAGACTCGACCTGTTTGCCTATAAATAGGCTTTTTGTCATTTCTTTTGTAACTTTTGTCATTTCTATACATTCCTAAATAAGTTAGAAGTAGGGTTAGGCTCTGGAGCTTGAGGAGAAGCATTCTCCAAGTTCAAGTTCCAGGTTTTATCCTTCTTTTCTTGTATGGATTCTATAGCCATGCTTGGCTAAAACCCTTTTTGCTTTGGGTTCTTTGTAAGACTTTGAATGTTTTAGCTATCAATCATTTTCTATTCATGATGTTCTGAGTAAACCCTTGAATCTCACTTCTATGCTTTATCTTTCAAGCTTGAATGCATGCTAGCTTTTTACTTTTCTATAATCATAACGATAGTTTGTTATAGAATTGGGACTTGTTGTGAGATTACTGTTGGATTTTTTAATCCAGCGTCACCCTTAGGATTCGATGGGCTTAACATCCCACCCCATGGCGCTTAACATCGCAGCCCCTTGAGGACTCTGTGCTATAAGGAAATAAAGTTGCACCCTCACTAACAGCAATTGCTTTTGGCGTAGTGGTAAGCGCTTGATCCAATAAGTGGTATCAGAGCAAGGTCATGGGTTCGAATCCCCCGGCTAACACTGGGGGGGAGATTGTTGGATTTATTAATCCAGCGTCACCCTTAGGATTCGATGGGCTTAACATCCCACCCCATGGCGCTTAACATCGCAGCCCCTTGAGGACTCTGTGCTATAAGGAAATAAAGTTGCACCCTCACTAACAGCAATTGCTTTTGGCGTAGTGGTAAGCGCTTGATCCAATAATTACCTCTTCTATACTTGCTGCTAGGAATAGAGGAAGGGTTGAGGTTTGTTGGCCTGAATTGTATGCTTAGTGCTTCTAACAAATGTTTAGGTTATCAAGGAATTGAATCTATCTTTTGATTAGAAAGGGTTTTTTTTACGAGGCATCGATAGATGACTATCTAGGCTAGAACATCAAGGAGAGACTCAGGATTAATTGAATAGGAAGGTTTGCTAAAACTGAATTTGTTGAGCAAGAACCCAAGGCAATCTCATCTCTGAATTTCAATCGCTTTTTTACTTGATCACTTGTCTTTTTACAAACTCAAGAAACAACCAATCATTAAAACTGAATTTTATTTGCTTTCCAACCTTGAACTTGATTCTTAAACCGAATTCGCATTCCAATTCCCTGTGGTTCGATAAATTAAAACCGGGTAGATTCTGTACACTTGCAGAAGAACCAACAACGGACAAGGATTTGATGCCATACACAGGAAACCTGGTAGGTTTCTCGGGAAAGCAGGTTCAGGTACGCGACTATGTGGAGTTGGACACAGTTTTTGGAGTGGGCGAGGACGCCGAGCTCTTAAGGATAAGGTATCTGGTCCTACGGGTTGCAGCAGTTTATAACGTAATCATAGGACGAAACACTTTAAATCGCCTCCATGCAGTGATATCCACGGCCCACCTCGCGACAAAGTATCCACTGCTCTGCGGAAGGATAGGAAAAATAGCGGTAGATCAAGAAGGGGCGAGGAAGTGCTATTGCAGTAGCCTTAACTTGTATGGTAAGAGAGGAGCCGGCGACGGACACAGGTGTCATGAGGTTGAGGTAGCTGAAGGCGGGCAAGAGCGTCCGGCTACACAGAGCCAGAGCGACACGGGCAAACGAGAAAGGCAGGTCAGCAAAAAGGCGAATAAGACGAAGAAAGAGGGAAGTCAGGGCGAGGGAGCCTGGAAGGCAGGGCAAGGCAGATCCTTTACTCGTACAGATAGCGAGCGGTATGGAGAGAGCTGGGACATGGATGCAACCAGTAGAGGCGTGCTGGCGATTGAGCCTAGGCTCACCCATGATCTGGAACGGCGCCTGAGTAAGTTGGTAGAGGACAACATTGACCTCTTTAGCTGGAAACAAAAGGAAACTACTTCTAGGGGGTTGTCCACATTTAGCCCGCCCGCGCAGAAGGAAGAAGAGAGGGGAGAAGGGGCGGAGTTCAAGGCAGGAAAAAGGGAAATTTGCCGGCGAACTGAGGCTGTGGGAAAGAGAGAGGCAGAAGGAAAGGATAGTCAATGGCAGTGTTGTCAGGAAAAGAGGAAATGCGAACAACTAGACGATAGGAGTGAGATGCCAATGAAGTCAGCCCGGCGCACTGAGCAGGGTGACGAGGATGGAATACTGGGTGCGATACTCTGATCGAGGGAACAGTCACAAAGCGGGGATATGGCGAGGAAGCAACAAAAAAGCTAGGACTAAAAATAAAGATGCACTCTTTTTCTCCAACACGGGAGTTTTTTAACGAGGCATCCCTCGATGTAAAAATTTATACAAATCAAATACAAAAGGATATTCTCAACAATACTCCTAATTATTAAACTGAGACGACAGCCTGGTGGGAAAAATTCCCTGAAGGTGGCGATCCCAACACGACCTTGATGTCTGGGGATCGCTCCAGAAAGTCCGGCGCTGACCGTAGCCCCTGCTGGCGACGTGTGCGGATAAGCTTCTTATCCAAAGAACCTCCCCGAAATATGGGCGAGTCAAGTCTTCCAGAAACGCGGGCGAGCATTTTTAACTAGGCTGAAAGTCTCGGGCAACCTATATGGCCATTGGGCCCCAAGAAACTATAAGACCCCACCTAATAAGGCTGGAGGGGCCACACGTGCTCTTACGGGAAATATGCGTGTGAACAAAAGCCTCGGTCCAATACCGAGCGAAAGTCCTAGTTATACATGGCACACTCTCAAAGCTTTAGGCACTGAACGAGGAAATAAAAGCCCAGGCGGCCCGCTCGCCCTGCCCATTTATCTATTCACCCGTTTTCATTTTTCCGTTCATTATTTACCTGCTCGCATTCATATCAACATACATCTAGAGGCATTTATAAAAAAAACTCTTTTATTCATATTATTCTTATTACATCTTAAAACGGATGATTTTTTCTCATAATCCTACATTGACGACGAAACTCTGTTTTCTCAAGCTCTAGGCGATGCCACTTGTAATCCAACTGGATCAAACTCTAACGAACCTCCTGCCTCTCAGGACTCTCCACCGCAGCCTTCAGTGAAGCCTCCACCACTCGAATATCGGCATAATTGTCTAGCTCCCGCTGGAACAAATCCTGGAGCTCCTCCACAAATGCAAGGAACCCTCTGAGTTTGTTGTCCATCTCGAGGCTTAGACCCATGCCCAACAACCGATTGGTCAGTTGGTAGACGCTAGGATCTTCTGGATGCCTAACGTTGATATAGAGGTCCTCATCAAAAGCTTTCTTCCTGAGCTCGCTAATACAACTTTCGAAGGATGCCATTGTGATGTTTGAATTAGGAAACAGATGAGATGTGAAGACTGGTATGAGTTAACGACCATTTATACACTAAGTTCAGTCTCCAGGAGTTATTGCCAAAGCGGTTTCTCGAGGAGTTTTTCCTTGGAAAATGATGCAACTCGCAATAAAGTCATAAGTATTCCTGGTCGGTGGTCAATGGTAACCCTCCGTTGGAATCTGGGGAAGAGGCGTTTAAGGTGCAAGGGTTAGGACTCTATAGGAAGGAAGACTCGCATGGTTCACAGCCTAGGACTCTGCGGTGCAAATGCCCAAAGCTTGTGGCAGGAACGGCGTCAGCGGAGAAGGAAGGCGAAACGCTTGGCGACAAAGCCTGGGGGATCGTCGATACCAACCAACCCAATGAGAGTAACCTTCTTGAATGCTCCCATTTGGTGAAGATCGATCTGGGGATAGAGGGTCTAGACTTGGGCTTTGGCGAGGAAAAAGACACGGCCGCGCTAAAAAACGGCGGAAGTAGCGGCGTCTGACTTCATTCTTTCCTCTAAGGCCTTCGCGTCGAGCTGAGCTTGTGTCTTCATCGTGGATAAAGCTTCATCCTTCTTCGCCAGTTCAGCACGAAGGTGTTCGAGTTCAGTCTCCATTGAAGAAAGGGCTTGATCCTTGGAGGCCACCAAATCCACTTTTGCTTCGGATTCCTCCTGAGCCTCCTGCTGAAGCTTCGGAAGGGCCTTCTCCAAATAAGAGATTCTTCTATCTCGGAATTCCAGGCTGACCTCAGCACGGCTAGTTTGTTCGGCCAACTCTTTGGCAAATGAGGTTTCTTTGGCATTGAGTTGGGTGAGGAACGCCTTACGCTCCTCAACAAATCCAGCGTTGAGGGAGCGGAGGCGAGCCACCTCTGATCGCAACACCTCGGCATCCTGGGCGGACCGCTTATAATGATGAAAAACGTGAAGCGCCGTCGCCAATGCGCCTTCTGAAACCCAGTCCAAGCCTTGCTGCTTGACCACTTCATCCATCCTCGCAGTTTGCACTGACGTCAGGGACAGAGAATATGGAGGCTCTCGATTTGCAAAGCCCTGGGACGGGGCTGGGCTATGACTGGGCGATGAAGCGCTAGCAAATGACATTGAGTTTTGACCAGGAGGTGGTAGGGTAACTTTCGCACTGGAGGGAGGTTGGTCGACGGAACCGCCCTGGGCGCGAGGCGAGGAAACCTGAGCCACCAGTGAAGGCTCACCGGGCTGGTTCGACTTGGGAGTCTCCTCAGACTCATAAAAAGCTGCGGAGATGATAGGAGTTTTTTCCCCGCCGGAAGATGATGTAGCAGCCACGGAGTGCGGTCTCTTTGGGGAAGGGCGGGGGGCCTCCTCGTCGAGAGGCCTCTTCCCACTCACTTTTGACAAGGACGTTTTGTCGCCCTTCAGGTTAATTCGGGGGGGGGGGATGAGACGTTTCCTTTCTTCTCAAAGGCGGTTAGAAGGCCCTCGCTAGCTTGGTGTATTTTTCCTGAAGCAAAGAGCGGTGAGGGTAAGCTAGCAGAAAGCGGGAAAGACAGAGTAAGTAGTGAGAAAGGATTTACCGATTACACGAGTGCAGTCTAAAACCGGGAGTCTAGCCAGGAAGCTGATGACAGCTTTGTCCTCAGGGGTTAAGGAATCTTCAGGTGAGTCAATTACTTGGAGCACCTCTTGGGTCCAATAGAGGGGGAATCGGGCGGTGCCGTCCCTATGGGTAAAACCCGCAGGATACTCATGGGACACCATGGCCCTGAAGAACTTCCGAGCCAAATCGAGGGTAATGTTGGGCCAAAAAGGGTTGAAGCGCTGACGTCCGGGTCTAGCTTCCAGGGAAACTCAATTACGTGGCGGCGACGGCTAGGCGGACACGCGATAGAAATAGAAGAAGTGGGAGGGTTCAGGCTCTTGCTGAATCACGTCTCAGAGGATTTCAAAGCATCGTAGGAAAGCCCAACTGTTAGGGTGAAGTTGGTTGGGAGCGACATTGATGCTATGAAGCACGGAGCATATGAAGGGGGAAAAGGGAAACCTAATTCCCAAACTTATGAACATGTATCCATACGCATAGAAGAAATGGGGGACACCCACGTGGTTTTCTTGGGGACGGAGCCAAGGACGTTCGGCGGTTGTGCACACGCCGTAAAGCATAAGGTTGTCAAGAGGTTTCTCATGACAAAACCCACCGGATTCCGAAGAAATTTCGCAAATGGATGACCACTGATCCAAGCTAGATGGTTGGTTGGGCCGTGACGTCGCATTTGGGGTTGTTGGTACGGCGCTTCGGTGTCATTACGAAAAGGGGTATAAGAAGTAAGGGTCACTTTAACATTGTGAAGATCTGCCGGAAGGAAGGGCGGTGCGTGGGAAGCTATGAAAGTAAAAACAGTGGTTTGCAGAGGGAGATTCGCACGTCGTAGATTAAGGGATAAGTGGAACAACGTCTTTATAAGCAAAAGGTAATGATTAAGGGAAACGTGTGAAGGAACGTTGAGGGCAGTTGTTGAAAAATGTGGAGGAAAGGTGGAAGATCGTGCCCCGTAACAACGGGAGGAATGATTGCAGTTGCGGGATTTCGGGAAGTGGGAATGACTCAGTAAAGGGAAATTGCAAACGGCTAAAGATAGTTGGCCCAGTATCCAAAACTGACAGACTTTTTGAGGATTTGAGGGGACGTTTCGGGGAAGCAGTTGAGATTTTGCAGACCTAAGCTGCCACGTGTTGAAGGCCCTGAGCGCATCAAGGTCTCAGGATTTAGGACACATGTGTGGTCGCGACGGGGCGAACAAATCAAGCATCATCGCCACAAGCTTGCTTGTGGACTCGAGCCGCCAAGGGGGCGTGACGAGGCGTTCAACATTGTAGATTTTTAAGCTTTAAATTACCAAGCCATGTTGGCAATTGCTCTTCATTTCCGTACCTTATGTTTAGCATTAGTTAATTTCTTACGTTCATCACCTCGTCTCTTTTGTTTAAAGACACACTTAGCTCTCATGCTTCAAGCTCGGTGTCTTGTGGACTTGTGGACTGGGCGAAACCCCAAGGTCCCTCGCCCAGGGGCGCTGGCCTAAGGCGAGGAGCGGACCAGGGACTTGGGCCTTCATGCCGGAGGCCCAACTGGCCCATTAGAATGAATTAGAGGCGCTAAGCCCAACTCCCCTGACTATAAATAGGGGAGGGATACCAATTGTAAAGGACTCTTAGCTCATTTGAGAAATAACAAACTTGAAATTCAGTGACACTCTCTCTCTAAGCGGTTGCGCTCTCATTCTCTCTAGGAATCTCGCATCACGTTCCTTGCACCTTAGGTACTATACCTTATCTCAATGTTCATGAAGGAACAACAACTAACTTTGTTGTGGATGAATTAGAAATATTAAGCGAGTTTCAAAAAAATAATATTAAGCTGCATTAAGATTGTAAGTTATCTAAGGCATTGCTGGGAAAGAACAAGATTTGCTTAGAGAAATGCAGAAGATGTACATTGTTGACCTTAGATATGGAATGAACAATTTTAATTTTGAAAAATATCTTTCAACAGCAGTAACTATTACATGAATTGACAAAGTTCTATAGACAATACACACGACACGCACGCGCACATGCCTTGAAAGATGCAGTAGATGTACATTGTTGACCTTAGATATGTATTGAACAATTTTAATTTTGAAAAACTTCTTTCAGCAGCACAACTATTACATGAATTGACAATAAAGTTCTGTAGACAATACACATGCATGCACGACATGCACGCACACACACACACATATGGAAAAAATCTACAGTTTTCGTATAACTCAATATTTCTATCAGAGTGTTAATTTATTTTGTTAACACTTAATCCATAAATTTTGCTTTTTAGAAAATATATAAGTTGAAGATAATAACTTTATGACATTTTTTCTAGATAAGCCAAATATCGCATTAAAAGGGAGTACAAGGGGTACTCCAACCCTTAATACAAAAATAGACAAAACCCAAATAAAAACAAGCAAAGAAACACAATTAGAAGTCAAAACCCCACCCAGCAAAAGAAAGAAATAACTTAAACAATAGATAAATTGATACCCCCACCATCGTAGACAGTAGCCAAAAACACCAATCTTTCCCTAATACAACAACAACGTAGGCTTCAATCCTTTACCCCATTCAAAACACGCAAATGAGATATACCAGCACCAAGACAAAATCCAAACTAGACAGAGGCCTTTTCCAAAACGAAACATCCTTGCATATCCCACAGCAAATAAGCCTGCAAGTCATTACAAGCCTTGCAGACACAATAGAGGGTGTGAAATCCATTCAAATAGTGAATAGCTAAACCCACGCTCCTTAGATTTAAGCCACTGCCAAGAGCGCCATTGAATTAAATCCATAACAATTGACAAATCAGCTTCACCATTACGAAACACCATAGAGTTTTGGACCATCCAAATGGACCAAACTGCTGCAAGCCAAATTGTGAGTGCTCCCTTCTGTTGATTCTTATTCCAGCCAAAATGAAACTGCAAAAAATGCCCCCGGGTATCATTTGGCAGAACCGTTTGTACACCAATCCACCTGTAGCAAGCAAGCCAAATCCCAGCTGAAACCGGACAAGAGAAAACAAGTTGTGAACTAGATTCAATGTCCACATTACACAGCTTACATATAAGCTCCTGAGATTGTAACACTCCGCGCTTGAAAAGATTCTCCTTGCTTGGTATTCTGTCCAACACACGCCTCCAAGCAAATGCCTTGACATTTGAAGGAGCCACTGATGACCAAATCCGACTAAAGACTGGGTCCGGATTTATCATCTCAGGTACCTGCAAAAAAGAGTAAAAGGAATTAACTGAAAAAACACCATCCGGACTCAGTATCCAACTCCATTTATCTGGTTCCCCCTCCACCAAATTAATTCTGCCAATATCCTCCACCATGGATATAAACCACATCTGCTCCCTTCCAACAAGAGGCCTCCTCCACTCCAACTTCCACCGCCACACTCCTAGGCTCCAATCACCACAATCCCTCACACAAGCATACTTCATTTTAGACAAATTGTAGAGTCTGATATTTAAGAGACAAGATACCCGTACCAACCCAATTATCATGCCAAAACTTCGTCTCATTTCCTTCCCGCATTGACTTTTGTAAGCCTAGCTGAAACTATTCCCCATCCTCATCACAGCATGATCGTTGGATATCCCTCCACCATGGTGATGCCTTCATGGGAGAACTACCCATGTACTTAGCCTTAATGATCCGACACCAAAGATTATTTGGTTCAGTTATCAACCTCCACCTCCACTTACCAGGCAACGACTTATTAAATAAGGGCAAGTCTTTATTGCCAAGTCCACCCACCTCCTTTGGTTTACAAACCGACTTCCAACTCACCCAAGCAATCTTCCTTGATTCTCGGCCTCCCCCCCCCCCCCACAAGAAATCTCTCATGATGCTAGTACAAATCTTCTCCACACTACTCGATAATTTGAAAAAAGATAAATAGAACAAGGCCAACGCCGACAACACACTTTGGACAAGGCAAATACGGCCACCAAAAGAAATCGTTTTAATTTTCCAAGAAGACAACTTTGATTTGAACTTTTGAACAACTCGTTCCCAAGTTTTCTCCAATTCTTGCCTCCCCCCAACCGGTAGGCCCAAGTAAATAAATGGAATACTCATCCTCTTACAATACAAAAGCGAAGCAAACCTTTGAGACTCCCTCTCACAAGTTGCAATTGTTCTCAGTTTACTTTTATTGAAATTAACTTTTAACCCATAAATCAACTCAAAACATCAGAGTACACATTTGATTGTTACCATATTCTGCATGCTTGCCTCTCCCAAGAAGATGGTATCATCTGAAAATTGAAGGAGTGAAACCTCCAAAGAACTGTCCTCTCCAACCTTGAATCCTCTGAACTTGTTCAGCTTCACTGCATTCATGAATAGAAACCAGAAAATGAGAAAAATGAAAAGACCAAGTGGATCACCTTGCCGGAGCCCCTTCTCCATATGGAATTCATCACACGGGCTACCGTTAACAAGGACTGAAACAGTTGCTGATTCTAGACACCCCTTTATCCACCCAATCCACCTCTCCCCAAAATTCATCCTCCTCATCATATAAATCAGAAACTCCCATTGAACTGAGTCATAAGTCTTCTCATAATCCACTTTAAACAAGATAGTTGGCTTCTTTCTCCACTTAGCTTCATGCACAATTTCATTTACCACCACCACACTATCCAACATATTTCTCCCCCCAAGAAAAGCAAACTGATGAACATTTATAACCTTTCCAAGAATTGTTTTTAATCTCCCAGCCAACAGTTTGGATATCACCTTATAAATACAACCAATCAAAGAAATAGGCCGGAACTCATTGAGGCTTTGATGCGAATTTACCTTTGGGATAAGGACAATGAACGAAGCATTACTTCCTCTTGGCCACACACCCCTTGCCCAGAATTCTTTTACTGTCTTGATAAAATCATTCTTCATAACTTCCCAAAACCCGTGGATAAATTTGAAGTTGAACCCATCAGGTCCTAGACTTTTGTCACCACCACAAGCCCACGCTGCTTTTTTTACCTCATCCTCGGAAAAAGGAGCAATCATATCAGAATTTTCCCTCCCTGAAATGGACTTAAACTGTACCCCATCCAGATTTGGCTTGGACCACCGATCAGACTTGAACTTATTCTCATAGAAATTATTCACCTCCTCTTTTACACTTGCTGGATTTTCCTCCCAAGAGTCGTCAATTAATAGCCCCACAAGAGAGTTTGCACGCCGCTTCCAATTAATTGTTGTATGAAAGAAGCTCGTGTTTTGGTCTCCTTCCGCAATCCACTTTGCTCTAGCTTTCTGACACAATAAAGACTCCTGGAATTTCAAAATACTCCAAAACTCATTAAGCAAGTCTTTCCTAGAGTCCACCTCCTCTTGAGACAAACCATCAATTTCTTCTTTTGCATCCATGTCATTAATTTTCCTGACTACCTCTTTCCTCCTTAATTTCAGATTCCCAAAGACCTCATTATTCCATTGCTTTAGACTACATTTAGTTCTTTTCAGTTTTTCTTTAAGAACGAACATCCCCCAACCCCTTACATGTGCCTCATTCAAAGCTTTTTCCACAACAGAATTGATTCTTGGATCTTCCAGCCAACAGTTCACAACTCTAAACGGTTTCGGTCCCCTATCTTGAAATATCTGACGCAAGAGAAGTGGACTGTGATAAAAAATGTCCCTATTCAAAACCAGTTGAGAACAATTTGCCCATAGCATATTCCACTTTGAAGAGATCAAAAACCTGTCAAGCCTACTTCAAGCCTGACCATTTGGTTTGCGCCAAGTAAACTTTCTTCCTGCTAACGGTATATCTGTGAGTTCCATGGCATCAATAAATTCATTAAACTCCAACATTGAAATCGCATACTAAACACCAAGCATCAATAGAGCAACTTTGTCACCATGCTACAAGTGCCTCCCACAAAGCTCTCTTTTCAGTAATATTGCAGGCAACATAAATATTAACAATTATACATCTTCTATCAGGATCTCCCCAATGCCCAATCAGACCCAAATAACCAGCACCCACCACACTTTCCTCCAACACAAACAGATTCCGCTTCCACACACATAACAACCCTCCCCCTCTATTTACTGCAAGAACATATGCCCACTCAAAATCTGAATCCCCCCACACTTGGTGACAACTTCTCCTATCAAGGTCTTGTAACTTTGTTTCTTGTAAGCAAAGCATCTCCACATGGTTTTGACACACCATATCTCTAATTACCCTTCTCTTGCCCGGATTCCCCAGGCCCCTCACATTTAAGGATAATAAAAACATTGCTGACAACCATACCCGGCTTCATGGACATGGCTTTGAGGAGCGTCCACAGACATAATTTTGCATTATTCCATTACCTCTCTCTAAAATCTCAATTTTGAAAAACTTCGACCATACTAGTGCAACCAGAATAACAGATAATGTTCTTGAAACCCAGATCACAATAATGCTTGAAACATGTTTCCACGACCAATGGCTATGCTAAGAATGCATTTCCATGGTCGTGACTCACTTAGATGCCTAAGATCAATTGAGTGTTGCTCCTGCAAGACTCTATCGAACTACACCAGGAATGGAACGTTATGGCTAGCGAAGGCAAGAGTGAGTTGAACTATTGCTAAAGGGAGCGTGAATCGCGACATTGATAGAAGACATCGTCGAGATTCTCCATCTCAGTGGTGCGCCGCAGGCAAGACGCAGAGAAGTTTATATGGTCCAAGACTATTTTATCATTAGTTGGCAACGCTTCTTTTTCCGATCAACCAGAGGAAAAATCAAATTTGTTTGGGACCCTACATCTCCAAAAAAAAATTAGAAAGCAGAGTGTGGGCAAGCATGTGCCTCCGTGAGATCAGTTGCAAGGAATTCATAGGAGGAGGACCTAGTTGAATAGTGTCCATCATGGGATACTTTCCATTTTTATCAATTCATCACTAGAGGGATTCAAAGGGAACTAGACGTGTTATTTCATCCAAGATATGCAGTAGTAGTACTGTATGCAATTCCAGAAAATACCATTGGCTAGCTTTCCATTAATCTGATACTTGTAACATAGTACCTGAAATAGGAACGAATGGGACCCAGTTGCATATTCTCCTCGTTCCTAGCCAATCCTCATATTAGAAGGAAGATTCACCATCTCCAAGTTGTGCGCAATAGTCATGCGCCAACTTCTTCGTGACCTTCATAATTCCTTTCCAGGTGTAAGAGACCTCATACTTATAACTTCCCAATATAACAAATTTGTAAGGGGAATATTTTTTAGAAATAGCATGCACCCGAAGTGGATTATCACGGAGAAGATTATCCACTAATTTCCCCAACATACCCCACATTATTCAGTTGAGTAACCTGAAGCCCAAAGTCACCTATTGATTTCGAGCAAACAATCTCACGCCAAGACACAATGTTCCAACTGCTGGTTTGTTCCCCTTGAAACAAATGTAATTACATATATTCTTGTCTACAAGATCACAAACAAATTATGGAAGCCAAAGATCATGCATAAAGTTCATTGGAAGAGGTGACAAGACTCATTTTTCTAGACAAAGTCTACTTGCTATGTTCAAAACTTTATTTTTCCAAACGCCAATAAGGCATTAATGATTAACCTTATTTATGATAGCAGCAAAATCTGCCCTTATCACTCTCCCTTTTACGAGGGGAAGCCCAAGATATTTTACTTAACTTACTTGCTCGGCTGATGCCCAGAATTGCTGGGAGTTTCTGCTGAATATTCTATTCAATAATTTTAGAGCAGAACATTCTAAATTTTTCTAAGTTCATCTTCATTCCGGAGGCACCGTAGAAGTCATTCAGAGGATTACCCGTTTGGGAAAACAGCTTAATTAAGCGCTTATGGTCATAAGCGACCATAAGCGCTTTTGACATAAGTGCTTATTTATAAGTTATTTTAATTTTTTATTTATTGAAATCAATTGAAAATAAACTATATATAAGCATAAACTCTTTTTCATCAGCTATCCTGAGTAACTTATGAAAATAAGCTCAAAAGAGCTGATGGTAGACCATAAGCTGTTTGCGTAATCTCTCTCAAATACTAACCTAAGTGCTTATGTTATCATATAAGCTCAAATAAGCTCTTTCAAACGGGGAAATATGCATCTACCCATTAATTGATTGGCAAAAAAGAAAAACGTCACCTGCAAAAAATAAATGAGAGATCATAATACCTTCTTGCTTATGTCTCGATTCATTTATAATTTAATGAATCTTTTGTTTTTTTTTTTATGGGAAGTACGACTTTCATTTAAATAAGCATAGAAAATACATCAGCTAATAGAGTTGTACCAATTGAAGCAAGAAAATTATCCCACCAAACAGCATTGGGGTTTAAATATGCCTCAGCTGCTAGTAGGTGTGCCACATTATTTTTCTTTCTCCTAACATGCCCTACCACAAAGCTATCTATGTAGGAAGTCATACGCCTACAATCAGTAATTATTGGTGCAATGGATGGGTTATCCGCACGACCCATGAAAGCATCCACGACACCTTTGGCGTCCATTTCAACCATGATGTGATCCAACTCTAGCTGTTGTGCCAGTTGAAGAGCCCAACGCAGTGCTCCTGCTTCTGCTGCTATGGGGGACACCCGGAATGGAGTGAATGAGTAAGCCGCGAACAAGCAAGTACCCTAATGATCTCTTAGTACTAGACCGAAGCCTTGTCAGTTATTGCCCGACCAGCCGGCGTCAATATTCATCTTCAAAGTCCCTTCTTGTGGCTTTGTCCAACCCTCTTCTTCCTCGTCCCGTTCTGGTTTGTGCTTATTCTCATTTGTGTGCTTTTGCCATTCCATCCATAACTCATGAGCCATGTTAGTAGTTTTCTGGATATCCGGCTGGACCCCTTGGTAAATCACCTCGTTCCTCTGCTTCCAGATGGCCCAAGCTATCATGGCTACTTGCCCTGTAATCTCAAGATCACCAGTGGACAACAGACTTTCCCACCAAGGTCGTAGCTCCTCTGAAATGGTGTCCATTCTCAGTGATAACATAGAGCTAAACCAACACCTCTTGGACCACTCACACCTCATAAACATGTGTTCCAAGGTTTCAGGTTCAATTGCAGTACAAAGAGCACATTGATTATGCACGATCACCCCCTCTTTATCAAATTATTTCGACAAGGCAGTGAATTCCGGAGCTTGCGCAGTAGGAAGTGCTTCACTTTGTGTGGTATCTGCAACTTCCACAACTTTTTCCATGGGAAACTCCCTGCATTCGATGAATCATCTGTGGCCTCCACTTTTCTTTGTTGTAACTGCCAATACAGAGACTTTACTGTAAAGATCCCATTGTGAGTCCACCGCCACACAAGTCTATCCTCCACACCCGTCCAACTGATCGGTAGCTCATGATTAGCCGTGCTTTCTGCTCATTAAAAAGTTACGTAACTAGAGGCACATTCCATCTGCGAGGAAAGTCATCATGCATAAGTTCTAATACCATTTGGAGACCTGAATCCACCGGGAAAGTGGAGAGCACCATGCCATTGTTATCTCCTGGCAGCCATGGATCCTGCCACACCCGAATCCTGGTACCATCACCCACCACCCACTTCGAACCACTTTTCACCTCTTGTGTGACTCCCCAGATGCTGCGCCATGCATAGCTAGGACTGTGGCCAATCCCCGCCTCCAGCATAGAGGATTTGGAGAAGTAATGAGCTTTCCATACCTTGTGCAAGAGAGAATGTTGGTTATGAGATATGCGCCACACTTGTTTAGCCAGCAAGGATATATTAAAATCCTCTAATTCACGAAAACCTATTCCTCCAAGTGCTTTTGGTTTACATAAGTCTTGCCATTTATTCCAGTGAATTTTCTGCTCAGCACCTCTTTGACCCCACCAAAACTTAGCACACATGGACTCAATTCTTTGGTAGCTACTGGTTGGAATGCGGAAGCAACTCATAATATAAGATGGAATTGCTTGTGCTACCGACTTCAATAGTACCTCCTTCCTTACCCTTGAGAGTGATTGTTCCTTCCACCCTTTTAACTTCTTCCACATCCTATCCTCCACCTTTGCAAAAATTTGCTTCTTAGACCGTCCTATGATCGTTGGCAAACCCAAGTACTTCTCGTGAACATCCACAGCCTTAACACCCATCCGGTCACGGATCATATGTTTTCTATTATCAGGTACATTTTGGCTGAAGTTCACTTCTGACTTTTCTAGATTTACCAATTGCCCAGAAGCTCTCTCATAATCCTTGATCACCTTACACACAATTTCTTCTTCCTCCATAGTTGCTCTCGAGAATAACAAGCTATCATCAGCAAATAATAGATGGCTGATTTCCGGTGCACCACGAGCAACCACCACTCTATGTAACCGCTGTTTCTACATCTGCTCCACAAACAAACCAGAAAAAGCCTCCACACACAAGATAAAAAGATAAGGTGACAATGGGTCTCCTTGTCTAATGTAACACCCCGATTTCCGGGTGTCACTTTAGTAACTAAAAATAAACTTTACGCGGAAAACAGGTAATTTTTTTTTTCGTTTGATTCCTTAAAGATAAAGCGATAGAAAATAAAGACATAACCCAGCATCTAAACTAACCGATGTACAACATATATAGACACGTACAGCCTCAGCTGCACTCCCACGTCACGCGCACTCGCAGTGACTCCAAAGTAGTGTGCCCGCAGGCAAATATATACAGATCCAGAAGTGTAAGCAAAAGTATCAAAAGTACAGTCATCCAAGAGAAAGTCGGCTCCCAAAATGGCCTCGACACAAGACCCCTATAGTCCGACAGACTCTCTATGATCCTCAGCAAGAGAACCACACAAAAAGCCATGCATCGGGAACCTACCCTGTCCCAAAAGTAAGACGAATCAGAGCTCTACACAAAATATGACGCCTGCCTAAACCTACCCTCCCATTACTGCTCACATAACCGAGTCCACAGCGAACTGAAGACGGCAAGTTGAAGCTCAACTCCATGCGTCGTAGAACTCCCTCCGTCAGACGTCCACGCTCGTCAGTACGGTCCTCCAACTCAAACTTGATCCCCCCCGAGGGAGAGATCATCGAAACCCAAACCGCCAACGACATCTGGCAGCAGGCCGACCGCCCAAACACAAACATGAAACCAAAGCCAAGGCGCTAGGGTCAACTCACGGAAATAAGTAATTATACACTCAACATGTGATATGGGGTATAGATATATATATGTTGATATATATACATATAGATAATCCTAGCATGTTATTGGCTCTAACAATGCTTCAATAAATCAAATAGCATACAATTCCAGTCAGAGTGAATGTATGCGTGAAATGCAATCAAAATGATCCGGATAGTTCAAGTGGGATGGGCACCATCGAGTCAATCCTAACACCGGCCTAGTGTTTAACCATTTCCGCTCGGGTGTCGCTTACAAACCCATGCATAGTCGGATCAGCCCGCTATGCCGAAGATACACCCAGGTGTTCTTCGATGAAGGAAATTCCCCAACCTTCGTGAAGCATTCCCGTTCTTCACTAGTGAAGCATTCCCGTTCTTCACTATTGGTGAAGCATTCCCGTTCTTCACCGAATGATGCATGATGCAATATGGTTAGCCAAACATCGAATCGTCCTCACAACACAAGTGTTTAGCTTAAACCCAATTTCATAACCCAAGAGTTTAGTGTCGGTCAATACAACACAACTCCAACAACAAGAGTACTAGAGTACTCGGTGACTTTCAATCATCACTGTGGCTCACCCCCGAGGTGTCCACCAATTCTCCAAAACCCACATCAAAAGTCGACTTTTCCCCGTCTTTCGCAATTATTTTCCCCTTTAGTTTTCCTATGTTTATTCGTTAATAAAAATTGTTTCGAACTGAATTAGTCAAGTTATGAATTTATCCCTCAAAGTCTAGGTTTCCCAAAGTCTCTAGTTTTCAAAATTCTATTCATTCTAAGTTTCCAAAAACCCCACCAAAAGCAATTCCCGGGGAAAGTCTAAGTATACAAACAAATGGCTAAGTCTCAAACCCCACGTTTGAACTTGCCTAGGGTTGTTTCCCCAACCCGAAATATCAAAGATCACCAGTTCAATGATTCCCCACTCCGAAGTCGCGTCACAACGCACAATTCAATAACATCTCAATATTATAAGTTATGGAAAACATCATAACATTAACTCATCATCATAATCAATATCAAAGTAAAGCATAAGTTGAATTTATCGACGCCTATCATGCAGTCTTAGCTAAAAGGTAAGTTGCCCTAACCTCGAGTTGCTCCAGCCTCGTGGTCAAAGTTTCCTTCACTCAAATGCTCTGAAAAACCCAAAGTTCCTTCAACTGAACCTCGGAGAAAAACAAAGCAGAATCCAAACAAAATCGATTAGCTCGATCACAATACAACTCATTAACGATAGAAAAAGCATTGAAGCTTCAGAATACAACAATCGGATACGAAAAGACAAGTTTTCGAAAACGAAAAACTCCCTCCCCCCCCCTGACTAAGCTCTCGGCCATAAAGAGAAAAGAGCTCTGGCTCTTTTTCTTCGATCAAATCTGATTACAAGGTAGTTTTAGGGTAAAACTAAGGCAAAGAAACTGTCGGAAAAATTTTCGGACGATCGGATCGAAATACGGCTATGCAGGGGCGTTTTGGTCCAAAATAAAAGCTCAAAACCTCAAAGTTAACACTTCGGAAAACAAATTTGACAGCGATGTTCCTAACGACATTTGTAACAACTAATCCTAAAGGCACGAAGTCGGATTGCGACTTTTTGACATTAAAGTTTCGAAATGTGCGCAAAAAGGGTTTTGAAACAGTTTTTCAGATCCTTGACAACTCGATCAAAATCGGCGAATACCGGCGAAGGTTCTAGGCTCTTGGGTACGTACAAAAGATATCCCAAGCGAAAAATCAAGAAAAACAGATAGTTTTACGAAAAGCTCGAAACTTTGAGCACATAAACGACTAAAGAAAAGTAGTAGAAACGATGATCAGAGGTAAGAATCAAGCTAGTTACCTCGATACCTTGAAGTAGGAACGAACTGCGCGAAGATCGGTCAAGTTTCGGCGAAAATCTCCTCTCCCTTTCCTCTCCTCAATCCGCGGCCCCAAATGGAAGTTATGAGAGATATTTTGTTTTTTTACTATTTATAGGAAGGTGAAATCGCGGGAAAATGAAAATTTCGCGATTCCGATTTTTGCAGCACATTCATCGGTGAATTCTAAGCAAGATTCTGGCGACAGAATTCCAGAACTCAAAACAAATCTCTAGAATTAGGGAAAAATGATCTCCAAAATCCCAAAAGCGGTGTAAGTTAATCTGTCCCGAAAAACTACTTTTTGCTGTGAAGGTCAGATGACAAAACTTCGTTCTGAAGAAAGATTGGAAACATCGAAAAAAATTTGGCAACGTGGACGGAAACTTCGTTAAAAGCTCCGAATAGAAAAAGTCTTCATCCAGTGATTGAATTTAGGGTTTTGAAGCAAAGAAATAAGGGTCGTCGGACTTCCGAGAAGTGAATACTATCGTGCGTACAGTCCAGGGTTGCGAAATGAAACACTGGTCGAAGGAAAAATAAAGAGAATTTTTTATTTTCCCAAGGATTTGAAATCTCACTTAAACGTTGCTCTAAAAGCGAAATTAGCCTATTCTTGACACTCTCGCCAATAGGCAGGTGTGCAGACGACTCGCACTAACTCCTAACACAACTATGAAACATTCCTCAAGCAATTCCTGAACTTTCTTCTTTATTAACCTTTCTCAAACAGCGAACTCCTGTCACGCTTACACTGATTCTACGCGTGAGTCGGAAATTAAGCTTGTTCTGTAAATCCAGGTCTTACATCTAAGGCCCCTTTGAGGAAGGAACCATGGTGTGGGAGTTCCGTTAATCAAAAGGCCCTAAGAAACAGAGGAAACACACTTCTTAATTACCTCAATCAAACGTGAAGGGAAGTTCATAGTGGTGAGTACCTTCCTAAGAAAAACTCATTCCACCCGATCATAGGTCTTGGACATATCTAGCTTGAGTGCCATATACCCTTTCTTTCCCTTCCGTTTCTTCATATAATGGAAGACTTCAAATCCCATTAAAGCATTATCTGTTGTTCCATCATGAACATTGAGATGAGGTATAGTCCGTAAGGTGCAAGGAACGTGATGTGAGATTCCTAGAGAGAATGAGAGTGTAACCGCCTAGAGAGAGAAAGTAACTAAATTTTCAACTTGTTATTTCTCAAATGAGCTAAGAGTCCTTTACAATTGGTACTCCTCCCTTATTTATAGCTGGGGGAGTTGGGCCTAGCGCCTCTAAATCATCCTAATGGGCCGGCTGGGCCTCCGGGACAAAGGCCCATGTCCCTGATGCGCTCCTCGCCTTAGGCCAGCGCCCCTGGGCGAGGGACCCTGGGGTCTCGCCCAGTCAACAAGACACCGAGCTCGAAGCATGGGAGCTAAGTGTGTCTTTAAACAAAAGAGACAAGGCGATGGACGTAAGAAACTAACTAATGCTAAACATAAGGCACGGAAGTAAAGAGCAATTGCCAACATGGCTTGGTAACCTAAAGCCTAAAAATTTAAAATTTTGAACGCCTCGTCACGTTCCCTTGGCGGCTTGAGTCCACAAGCGAGCTTACGACGATGATGCTGGATTTGCTCGCCCCGCCATAGTCGCGCATGTGCCCTGAACCGTAACCTTTGACATGTGTCGAGCCTGCGCCACGCGTTGCGCCCTTAAGTGACATAAAGGTCAACAAATCCAGGGAATCTCAACAACTACCTTTGAAACGTCCCTTCGAATCGTGGTAAATCCTGACAATTTGAATTTAAACCAATAAGCTTCAACTGTTTTAACTTTTCATTTAATGCGCTGCCTTTGTGTCCTGATATTCGCGCCGCACTCCCTTGAGTGATCATTCCACTTTTGCCATGATGAGGCACGATTCCCCAACCGCTACTTATCCCAACTTTTAAAATCTCCTTCCCTTACTCATTCACCACCTCTAGAATTCCTACAATATGCTGAAATTGATAAACTAGCACCCTCTTCCTTCTAGCAAAAATGACTCCCCAACGCCGAACCAAAGGATCATCTTGATCCCGCAGCGCCGCTCCTGCATCTCCTTTTCTCGTTAACCCTCCCCCCTCCGGGGGCTTTTCTCTTACTGAAGATGAAAAGAACACTTTCTGGCACAAAATTTTCGCCACCCTACCCCAGTCCATAACTCAAGACCCCACTCAGGAGGCCATTTGCCAACCTTCTGAGCAGTCCACTGACCAGCCTATCGCCGAGACGGTCCGCCAGGCCGGCGGACTCTGCCTCGAGAAGTCCCTCGAAGATGTCCTCATCACGGGGCGAGGCTTAGAAATCCGCCGCCCCTGGCAGCACCGCACGATCGAACAAGGCGTGAAGCAACCCCACTTCTTTTATGTTTACGAGTACCTCTTCCTCGACCTGGGGATCAAACTACCCTTTTCCCCTTTGCTCTGCCAGGTTATGAGGGAAATCAATGTAGCCCCAAGCCAACTTCATTTGAACGCTTGGGCCTTCATTCGGTGCTTTGAGATTCTCTGTGACGTTGTTGGTCTTGAAGCCAAAGTCTCCCATTTTTTATACTTCTACGGCGTGGAGCCAAAATCCTTGAAGACCCCGACTCCTGGGTGGATCTCTCTGAAATCTCGTACGGGCCGGCAGCGCCTCTACCCTTACAAGAGCAACATCAAGAAGGGACTCGGGTGCCGGTACTTCCGCATACTCGTACATCCTACCTACCCTTAAGCTTTCACCCGTCGGGAAGGGACCGCTCTGGACTGAGAGTCCTCGCGATGTCCCGCAACCATATGATACATCGCTGAGTGATGAAGATAAAGCCATCTTTGGCTTTTTTGCTGGGCTCCCCATCCTTGAGTGCTCTCAGTTGCTTGAAGCCGCTCGCAAGAATACCCTCCGCTCATTTCTAGGGGGAATGAACTTTACCGAAGTCGCGCTCAAGCGCGCCCTAGCTGCTGACTCACTTGAGTTTCCTCCCGTTTTTAATACTAATGTAAAGCCCCGATTTCGGTAGCGTCACTTTAGTAACCAAAAGTAAACTTAATGCGGAAAACGTGAATGTTTTTTTTTTCGATAATAACTAAGACAAGACTGAAATAAATAAAACCCAAAAGCGAAAAGCAATAGAACTAATGTACAATATATATAAACAGCCCCCGCTGTAAGTAATAACCTCGTCACGAGTAAACCTCCAGTGACGGAAAGAAAAGTGTAACGCCCGAAGGCAATATATACAAACCAAAAGAAAAGGGTGAAGTGCCCGCAACACCATCCCTCAAAACTGAGAATCAGCTGACCCAATGGCCTGAAAATAAGACCTCCTAAGTCCAACCAACTCTCTGTGATTCCCGTAAGGAAACCACACAAAAAGCTATAGGCGGATCTACCCTGTCCCCTAAGTAACAAATGAAGCAAGACTGTCAGAGCTAAAACTCTACTCCTACACTAATCCTAACTCGAGGAGCTCATACCAACACTCAAAACTATGTGCTAGCATGATCGTCGTCTGAATCAGAATCCAGAACGACCAAGTCTATCAACCCTATCCGTCCTCCCCTCGCTCCTGCAACACTCTCCGATGCTGGACTCACGGGCTTAGGGCCCGAACCCTGATCATCAATGATCGCAATGGAGGGTGCACTAGACCCTGCCGAGGGCACTCCCACTGGAATCTCCTCTGAGGGATCCTCCTCCTCTGAAGATGACGGTGGCGGCGGTGCTCCTCCAAGACCTGGTCCACAGTGAACGCCCGGTGGCAAGTTGAAACTGATAGAGCATCGCCTCAACACTCCTGACCTCAAGAGTCCTCCACTGTCCACGTGATCCTCCATGATACGCCCCGAATACGTCGCTCGGTGGCTCGCGGGGTCAACCACCCACGACCCGGGGTCGTCCTGATCGATCATCTCATACCTAATCCCCCCCGAAGGGTGGACCATGGTGTACAGTCCGCAATATTCATCTGACAAAAGGCGTTGTCCGCCAAAACACACACAGAAGACGCGAGGGTCAACTCTAAAGAACTATGTAGATAATAAACCCAATAGGTACAAATAATAGATAGCCACTTAGGCTTATAACTAGAGATATCATTCCTAGGGTTGCATGTTCCACAGAATCATAATGACAATAATAACAATTAGCATGTTCCAAGTAAGTTTATCAAATAGCAACCACACTCATCAACTAAGTCAGTATGCATGTTGCGTGATATGTATGCAGGTTAACCCAGTCAACCAATATGCAATCCGGAAACGGATGGACATCATCGGATCAGCCCTTCACCAGCCACGGTGGTGCCATTTCGGCCCGTGATGTCTCTTACTCCCACTGGGTAGTCAGATCAGCAGTAAACCCGTAGGTCTGCCATTTCGGTCTGCTACAAGAGACGTCTACAAACGCTCTTTCACGGCATTCCGGGTCTTATGACCATTTTGGAAACCGACGAGGTCCAGAGTACGTCCTGTGTTAATACCTCATTAATGTTGCATGTATGCAAAATGATTAGTCAAACAACGTCTCCGACCTCACTCGACACGTCGCCACGTGTTCTAGGGAAGTTAAAGTCTCTAAAAGCTTACCCTAAGGTAAAGTCGATTCTGCGACCAAAAGACACACTTCATAACGACACATAGCTGCTCCAACAGCACCACCACACACGCTGCTCCAACAGCACAATAACACACACTGCTCCAACAGCACAACAATAAACGCTGCTCCAACAGCACAACATCAAACGCTGCTCCAACAGCACAACGACAACATACTCAACACTTGGATCCGACGACGCTCCTCGTTTTCCAAAATTAAGATTTTACTTCCCATGCCTTCCTTCGAGGTTGTTATCATTACTTAAAGATTTAGAGGTTTTTTAAGGTCTTATGAGTTTTCTTTATAAAATAGATTCCATTTTGCCTTATCGCAAGTCTTATACATTTGCAGGATCTCCCAATCCCAAGTCGCTTCCAGAGGAGGTCTCGATCCACTAAACAAAATTAAGGCTCGAACCTCGTTCGTCCTATCAAACTTTCTCAAAACTCTCAAAATAAAATCGGCATGACCTGCCCGCTATTCTCACCATTCAGAAACTCAGTTTTCCAGTGTAAAGCATATTTAAGTCATCACAATCGACAACATGTCATATATCAATAAATCGCATCATAAACACTTAGCACTTAGCATATAAAGCATGCACCACACATCCTAGATTACCCACATAGCACATAGCATGTAAGACAATCTCAAAAACATTCAGTAGATGAATCATCTACATTGTCAGCCGAAGCCTCAGAAAACATTTTCAATCACACACAATCTCAGTGCATAAACAGTAAACAATGTCGAAACATCGACCCTAAGCATTAACTAGAGATTCAGTGAGAAGCCCTCACCTGAAGGTTCTCCAGTATGATCGTCAAGCGCTTCCTCGTACTCAAAGTGTTGTTCCTCAGGAAATTCCTCGAAAGTTCCTTTAAAACAAAATCACAGAAATACTATCAGAATCTATCGGAAACTAAGCTATCGATACATACTAAGGTTACTCGAAGTAATCTATACTCTAAGGTACGATAAACTAGCGCGAAAGGACAAGTTTTCGGAAAAGGAAATTTCCTCCTCCCCCCTTATAGCTCTCGGCCACTATAGGTAATTGTAGGGTTCGATTTTTCTTCGATCAAACTTGGTTCCTATGCTTTCATAAGCCGTAACTAAGGGTATTCTGAACTCGGAAAAATTATCGGATCAAAAACTGTCGCAGGGGTATTTTGGTCATGATTTTTAACTTAGAATTTTCAAAACTGAAATCCCAAAAATAAAATTTTGCAGGGACGTCACCAACGACGTTTATGACAACTAATCCTACTAGCACTAAGCTAAGGCGATAGTTTACAGCCTAAAGATTGGAACTTTACTCAAAAACTACATAAATGGGTATTTTAGGCTCAAATTGATTCCGGCGGAATTCCGGCGACATAACGGAAAATCTAATCCGGCAAAAGTGATCTTGGGCATACATAGAAGAGGTTTAGAATCAGAAATGAAAGATTCAGGATAGTTTTGCAAAAACCCATAAACTATCCGCTCAGAAAACTCTACAGAAAAGCTATGGAAAAAGCGATCAGAGGTAAGGATTAGCGACTATACCTCGAAGCCTTGAAGTAGCAACTAACGGATCAACGATCAAGCAAACGATGAAGAAAAACTCTTCTTCCTTCTTCCTTGTTCTTGGCCGCGGTTTAGAGGAGAGAAAATGGAGGAAAATTGTGTTTTTTTCTTCCTTTATTTGCTATATATAGAAGATGGAATTTCGCGGGAAAATGAAAGTTTCGCGAATCTGATTTTTCCGGCGTCATTCTCCATGAATTCTAAGATAGGTTTTGGCAAAGGAATTCCTAAGCTAAGAAGATGTCTCCTTGTATTTTTGGCAACTAATGCAAAGTCGGTGTAAAACTATTTTACCCGATAAGTTGCTTTTTGCCTCGAATGTCGGAATAGAAAACTTCCTTCGGAAGAAAGATTGAAATCATCAAGAGAAATGGGTGTACGCGTGTGGAATATTCATTTGAAGCTCTGAATAGATAAAGTCCTCAAAGTCGGGAAATTCTAGGGTTTTGAAATACCAGGGTTTCGGTTTCGGCAAACTTCCGATGATTGGAATCGGACGTTCGTAGATCCTAGAGTTTCGCCTCGAAACGATTGTGATATATGGAAAAAGAGAAGTTCTAACATTTCTCTGAAGATTTTTGGAATTAACTGCCATCGTGCCTAAAAGTGAAAAAATAGCTATATACTAGGGTTTCTGACCTAGGTTTAAGCGTAAAACGTTCGTGCTATAACTTTTATCGATCATAATGAAATCCTTGAACTTTTCCTGAACTTTCTCCTTCATAAATATATTTCATTTAATAAACTTTCGTTCAGGTTTCCCTTCACATTACATCGACCCTAATTGTGAATAAAAAGTTTATTCACTTAACATAAGCCTAAAAACTCGGGCCTTACATTACTACCCTCCAAAAAGAAAGTTTCGACCTCGAAACTTAAGGGTTAGTAAATAGTTCTGGATATTGTTCTTGAATCTTTTCCTTCAGCTCCCATGTCGCATCACCAGTGTCTTTGTTCCAAATGACCTTCACTAACTCGATCTCTTTCCCTCTCAGCTGTTTTATCCTGGTGTCACCAATGCTAATTGGCGGTGTCTCGAAAGACAGATCATCCTTCAACTCAATGTCATCCAGCTCGATAACATGTGTCGGATCCGCAATATATTTCCTCAGTTGTGACACGTGGAATACATCATGAATATTTGATAGAAATGGAGGTAGTGCAATCTGATATGCGACTGGTCCAATTCGACGAGTGATCTGGTACGGTCCAATGAACTTGGGCGTAAGCTTCTTTGACTTGATTGCTCGACCAACACCCGTCGTCTGAGTAACTCTCAGAAATACATGATCTCCTTCTTCGAACTCCAGAGTCCTGCGCCTCTGATCTGCATAACTCTTCTGTCTACTCTGAGAAGTCCTCATCTTCTCTCTGATCTGCTTGATCTTCTCAGTGGTCTGTTGCAGAAGTTCCGGTCCTACCAACAGATTTTCTCCGTTTTGGTACCAACACAAAGGTGTTCTACACTTGCGGCCATACAAAGCCTCATACGGTGCCATACCAATGCTCGTATGAAAACTGTTGTTGTATGTGAACTCAATCAATGGCAATAAGGTATCCCAACTGCCCTTGTTGTCTAATACGCAAGCGCGTAGCAAATCCTCCAACGACTGGATTGTCCTCTCAGTCTGTCCATCAGTCTGCGGATGATAAGCAGAACTTAGTCTCAGCCTCGTTCCCAAAGCTTCTTGAAGAGCTCCCCAAAAATGTGATGTAAACTTCGGGTCTCGATCGGATACAATACTTGTCGGTACTCCGTGAAGTCGTACAATCTCCGCTATATATAACTCTGATAGTTTCTCCACGTTGTACGTAGTCCTCACCGGTACGAAATGAGCCGACTTAGTCAGTCGATCCACGATTACCCAAATAGAATCGTATCCCTTCTGAGTTCTTGGCAAAGCCACGACGAAATCCATCGATATGCTATCCCATTTCCATTCTGGCACATCCAAGCTTTGTAGCATACCTGAAGACTTCTGATGCTCCACCTTCGCCTTCTGACATGTCAGACATGCAGCTACATACTCAGCCACTTGTCTTTTCATTCCTGGCCACCAAAAATTCACCTTCAAGTCCTGGTACATCTTCTTCATTCCAGGATGAATGCTTAATTTGCTCTTGTGACCTTCATCCATAATCAATCTTCTCAAGTCAGGGTTGTTAGGTACACAAACCCTATCCTTGCACCGTAGGATATTGTCACTTCCTACCTTGAATTCTGGGTCTTTACCTTGACTTACCAAATTCCTTTTCCCGAGCAGAAACTCATCTTGTAACTGTTGGTCTCGGATTTCTTCCATCAATCCATTGGTAATTCTGATCATCCCAAACTTCAGTTCTCCCTCGGACAATTTCACATCCAAGCTCATATCTCGAAATTGTTCCAGCAGTTGCAGCTCCTTCACCATCATCGACGAGATGTGCATCTTCCTGCTCAAGGCATCAGCAACAACATTCGCCTTTCTAGGATGATATTGCAGAGTGAACTCGTAATCTTTGAGAAATTCCATCCACCGACGCTGTCTCATGTTCAGCTCCTTCTGCTCAAACAAGTACTTCAAGCTCTTATGATCACTGAATATGGTGAAATTGCATCCATATAAGTGATGTCTCCAAATCTTCAGCGCAAATACGATTGCAGCTAGTTCCAAGTCATGAGTCGGATAATTCTTCTCATGCACCTTCAGTTGTCTTGAAGCATAAGCAACCACCTTCCGATGTTGCATCAGCACACATCCCAAACCTTGATGCGAAGCATCACAGTATACCTCATAAGGTTCCTCCGGTTGCGGTAAGACGAGTACAGGTGACGTCGTCAACCGTTCCTTCATCGTCTGAAAGCTAGTCTCGCACGCTTCAGTCCATGCAAAGGGTTGGTCCTTCCTCGTCAATTGAGTCAACGGTCCAACAATCTTCGCGAAATTCTCGATGAAACGACGATAGTATCCCGCCAAACCGACAAAACTTCTGATCTCAGTCACTGTCTTTGGCCGTTCCCATGACAATACGGTCTCTACCTTTGCTGGGTCCACAGCTATACCCTCCTTAGAGATCACATGGCCTAAGAATTTTACCTCTTCGAGCCAAAATTCGCACTTGGCAGGATTGGCATACAACTCCTTCTCCCTCAGCACTTGTAAAACCTGTCGCAAGTGCTCCTCATGTTCCTCAGCATTCTTTGAATAGATCAGAATGTCGTCGATAAACACCACAACGAATCGATCCAGGAATGTATGGAAAGTCATATTCATGTAAGCCATGAATATTGCCGGCGCATTTGTCACCCCAAATGGCATCACTAAGTACTCATAGTGTCCATAACGGGTTCTGAATGCCGTCTTCTGGATATCCTCGGTCTTGACCCTGATTTGATGATAACCCGACTTCAGGTCGATCTTCGAGAATATTGTAGCTCCTCGTAGTTGATCCATCAAATCATCAATCCTAGGTAACGGATACCTATTCTTGACGGTTACCTTGTTCAATTGTCGGTAGTCGACACATAATCTCGACTTCCCGTCCTTCTTCTTCACCAATAAGACTGGCGCTCCCCAAGGTGAAACGCTTGGTCGTATGAATCCCTTCGACAGAAGATCTTCGAGTTGGGACTTCAATTCCACTAGCTCCGCAGGTGCCATACGATATGGTGCAATCGAAATCGGCCCTGTTCCCGGTACGATGTCTATAGCAAACTCAATGTCGCGCACAGGCGGCAATCCAGGTACATCGCCAGGAAAAACATCCGCGAATTCATTCACCACTGGAATACTGCCAACTTCTGGGTTCCCTTTGCTCTCCAAGCTTAGCAAAACAGAATACTCCTGAGATCCCTCGTTCAAAGCGACGCTGATGTGATTGGCAGATAGATACTCGGAAAGATCCGAATCAGGGAATACCACTCTCTTTCGGTTGCAGTCCAAAAGACAATGATAGCGGGACAACCAATCCATTCCTAGGATAACATCTAGGTTCTTAAGAGTTAGGCATACTAGGTTAGCATGGTAAATCCTATTGTTGTAGATTATCGGACAATACATGCATGCTGAATTAGCAAGTAGAGTCTTGGCAGGAGTAGCAACTATCAGATCGAAGCTCAAAGCAGTAATAGGAAGTCTTAATCTGATTGCACAATCTCTAGAGATAAAAGAATGCGTTGCTCCGGAATCAAAAAGTACGGATAGAAGATTACCGTCGATCCCGCAGTCGCCTCTAATCAGTCCATCTACCCCCTCAGCATCTTCACCATCCATGGTGTAGACTCTCGCCTTTGCAGCAGGACGCTTTCCTTGAGCAGTGTTGACGGTTGGCTCCGCCTTTGGTAGCCTGCACTGTGCAGCAGTGTGCCCCAACTTGTTGCAATTGAAGCATTGAGGCCTCGTGTCGGAACAAGCACGAGCAAAGTGCCCCGGCTTCCCACACTTGAAGCACGTCAGTTCCCTGTTCTGAGTCTGACCTCCAGAACCTCCAGCAGCACCCACCATGGGCCGGTAAGATCCTGATGCAAACCCTCTACCAGCAGGACGCTGATACGGCCTCCTGTTCTGAAACCTTCCCCTGTTTTGATTATTCTGAGAGCCCGACCTCATCGGCCCTCCAGTTCCAGCCCGGTTCAACCTCCGGTTCTTCATCAGCTCCACTTCAGTGGCTTTCTCCACCACTGATTGGAATCGCATGATTCCCAGTGGCCTCACTGAGTCCTCAATATCCGGCCTCAGTCCATTCACGAAGCGCTTGCACATGTAGCGCTCGTCAACATGATCATTAAAGAATTGGAAATGCTTCGCCAAAGACTCCAGCTTCGAAGCAAATTCCGGTACAGACATACCTCCCTGACGGAGTGTCAAAAACTGCGCCTCCCTCTCATCCCGGGCACTTGTCGGAAAATACTTTTCCAAGAATGCGGTCCGGAACGAGTTCCAGTGGATCTCTTCATGGTTGGCTTCCATGATTCCCCTGGTGCCCTTCCACCAGTATTCAGCATCTCCTAGCAAAAGATAAGTCGCCATGCCCACCTTGGCACCCTCAACAGTTTGCAGAACGCCGAATATCTTCTATATCTCTTGAATCCAGAGATCTGCTTTGTCTGGATCAGTACCACCAGAGAACTTAGGTGGGTTTTGCCTCCTGAAGTCATTGAGGCCCTTGTTCTGGTCCAGAGTTATCTCTCTCTGACGTTGATGCTGTTCACGTGCTTCTTCAGTAGCACGCCTCATGGCATTATCATTTGCCTGTGCTGTTACCGCTTGGGCCTGCGCTGTTACCGCTTGGGCCATAGTGGCCATCATCTCAGCTAGCTGGTTAGTATTCACCATATTCTGTTAAAGGAAGCAAACAGTCAGTACTTATCATAAGATAGCATCTAGCATCACTATACAATATGAGTAAGCAATAACTTCAATCAATTTTTAAGCGAAAAATCGCTTGCAGACAATCAATTTTCACTCTTTGCAGAGTCACACAACCTAGCACAGAAGACCTATTCCCCAACAACTCCCGAAAGACTCGACCGTGCTCTGATACCACAATGTAAAGCCCCGATTTCGGTAGCGTCACTTTAGTAACCAAAAGTAAACTTAATGCGGAAAACGTGAATGTTTTTTTTTTCGATAATAACTAAGACAAGACTGAAATAAATAAAACCCAAAAGCGAAAAGCAATAGAACTAATGTACAATATATATAAACAGCCCCCGCTGTAAGTAATAACCTCGTCACGAGTAAACCTCCAGTGACGGAAAGAAAAGTGTAACGCCCGAAGGCAATATATACAAACCAAAAGAAAAGGGTGAAGTGCCCGCAACACCATCCCTCAAAACTGAGAATCAGCTGACCCAATGGCCTGAAAATAAGACCTCCTAAGTCCAACCAACTCTCTGTGATTCCCGTAAGGAAACCACACAAAAAGCTATAGGCGGATCTACCCTGTCCCCTAAGTAACAAATGAAGCAAGACTGTCAGAGCTAAAACTCTACTCCTACACTAATCCTAACTCGAGGAGCTCATACCAACACTCAAAACTATGTGCTAGCATGATCGTCGTCTGAATCAGAATCCAGAACGACCAAGTCTATCAACCCTATCCGTCCTCCCCTCGCTCCTGCAACACTCTCCGATGCTGGACTCACGGGCTTAGGGCCCGAACCCTGATCATCAATGATCGCAATGGAGGGTGCACTAGACCCTGCCGAGGGCACTCCCACTGGAATCTCCTCTGAGGGATCCTCCTCCTCTGAAGATGACGGTGGCGGCGGTGCTCCTCCAAGACCTGGTCCACAGTGAACGCCCGGTGGCAAGTTGAAACTGATAGAGCATCGCCTCAACACTCCTGACCTCAAGAGTCCTCCACTGTCCACGTGATCCTCCATGATACGCCCCGAATACGTCGCTCGGTGGCTCGCGGGGTCAACCACCCACGACCCGGGGTCGTCCTGATCGATCATCTCATACCTAATCCCCCCCGAAGGGTGGACCATGGTGTACAGTCCGCAATATTCATCTGACAAAAGGCGTTGTCCGCCAAAACACACACAGAAGACGCGAGGGTCAACTCTAAAGAACTATGTAGATAATAAACCCAATAGGTACAAATAATAGATAGCCACTTAGGCTTATAACTAGAGATATCATTCCTAGGGTTGCATGTTCCACAGAATCATAATGACAATAATAACAATTAGCATGTTCCAAGTAAGTTTATCAAATAGCAACCACACTCATCAACTAAGTCAGTATGCATGTTGCGTGATATGTATGCAGGTTAACCCAGTCAACCAATATGCAATCCGGAAACGGATGGACATCATCGGATCAGCCCTTCACCAGCCACGGTGGTGCCATTTCGGCCCGTGATGTCTCTTACTCCCACTGGGTAGTCAGATCAGCAGTAAACCCGTAGGTCTGCCATTTCGGTCTGCTACAAGAGACGTCTACAAACGCTCTTTCACGGCATTCCGGGTCTTATGACCATTTTGGAAACCGACGAGGTCCAGAGTACGTCCTGTGTTAATACCTCATTAATGTTGCATGTATGCAAAATGATTAGTCAAACAACGTCTCCGACCTCACTCGACACGTCGCCACGTGTTCTAGGGAAGTTAAAGTCTCTAAAAGCTTACCCTAAGGTAAAGTCGATTCTGCGACCAAAAGACACACTTCATAACGACACATAGCTGCTCCAACAGCACCACCACACACGCTGCTCCAACAGCACAATAACACACGCTGCTCCAACAGCACAACAATAAACGCTGCTCCAACAGCACAACATCAAACGCTGCTCCAACAGCACAACGACAACATACTCAACACTTGGATCCGACGACGCTCCTCGTTTTCCAAAATTAAGATTTTACTTCCCATGCCTTCCTTCGAGGTTGTTATCATTACTTAAAGATTTAGAGGTTATTTAAGGTCTTATGAGTTTTCTTTATAAAATAGATTCCATTTTGCCTTATCGCAAGTCTTATACATTTGCAGGATCTCCCAATCCCAAGTCGCTTCCAGAGGAGGTCTCGATCCACTAAACAAAATTAAGGCTCGAACCTCGTTCGTCCTATCAAACTTTCTCAAAACTCTCAAAATAAAATCGGCATGACCTGCCCGCTATTCTCACCATTCAGAAACTCAGTTTTCCAGTGTAAAGCATATTTAAGTCATCACAATCGACAACATGTCATATATCAATAAATCGCATCATAAACACTTAGCACTTAGCATATAAAGCATGCACCACACATCCTAGATTACCCACATAGCACATAGCATGTAAGACAATCTCAAAAACATTCAGTAGATGAATCATCTACATTGTCAGCCGAAGCCTCAGAAAACATTTTCAATCACACACAATCTCAGTGCATAAACAGTAAACAATGTCGAAACATCGTCCCTAAGCATTAACTAGAGATTCAGTGAGAAGCCCTCACCTGAAGGTTCTCCAGTATGATCGTCAAGCGCTTCCTCGTACTCAAAGTGTTGTTCCTCAGGAAATTCCTCGAAAGTTCCTTTAAAACAAAATCACAGAAATACTATCAGAATCTATCGGAAACTAAGCTATCGATACATACTAAGGTTACTCGAAGTAATCTATACTCTAAGGTACGATAAACTAGCGCGAAAGGACAAGTTTTCGGAAAAGGAAATTTCCTCCTCCCCCCTTATAGCTCTCGGCCACTATAGGTAATTGTAGGGTTCGATTTTTCTTCGATCAAACTTGGTTCCTATGCTTTCATAAGCCGTAACTAAGGGTATTCTGAACTCGGAAAAATTATCGGATCAAAAACTGTCGCAGGGGTATTTTGGTCATGATTTTTAACTTAGGATTTTCAAAACTGAAATCCCAAAAATAAAATTTTGCAGGGACGTCACCAACGACGTTTATGACAACTAATCCTACTAGCACTAAGCTAAGGCGATAGTTTACAGCCTAAAGATTGGAACTTTACTCAAAAACTACATAAATGGGTATTTTAGGCTCAAATTGATTCCGGCGGAATTCCGGCGACATAACGGAAAATCTAATCCGGCAAAAGTGATCTTGGGCATACATAGAAGAGGTTTAGAATCAGAAATGAAAGATTCAGGATAGTTTTGCAAAAACCCATAAACTATCCGCTCAGAAAACTCTACAGAAAAGCTATGGAAAAAGCGATCAGAGGTAAGGATTAGCGACTATACCTCGAAGCCTTGAAGTAGCAACTAACGGATCAACGATCAAGCAAACGATGAAGAAAAACTCTTCTTCCTTCTTCCTTGTTCTTGGCCGCGGTTTAGAGGAGAGAAAATGGAGGAAAATTGTGTTTTTTTCTTCCTTTATTTGCTATATATAGAAGATGGAATTTCGCGGGAAAATGAAAGTTTCGCGAATCTGATTTTTCCGGCGTCATTCTCCATGAATTCTAAGATAGGTTTTGGCAAAGGAATTCCTAAGCTAAGAAGATGTCTCCTTGTATTTTTGGCAACTAATGCAAAGTCGGTGCAAAGTCGGTGTAAAACTATTTTACCCGATAAGTTGCTTTTTGCCTCGAATGTCGGAATAGAAAACTTCCTTCGGAAGAAAGATTGAAATCATCAAGAGAAATGGGTGTACGCGTGTGGAATATTCATTTGAAGCTCTGAATAGATAAAGTCCTCAAAGTCGGGAAATTCTAGGGTTTTGAAATACCAGGGTTTCGGTTTCGGCAAACTTCCGATGATTGGAATCGGACGTTCGTAGATCCTAGAGTTTCGCCTCGAAACGATTGTGATATATGGAAAAAGAGAAGTTCTAACATTTCTCTGAAGATTTTTGGAATTAACTGCCATCGTGCCTAAAAGTGAAAAAATAGCTATATACTAGGGTTTCTGACCTAGGTTTAAGCGTAAAACGTTCGTGCTATAACTTTTATCGATCATAATGAAATCCTTGAACTTTTCCTGAACTTTCTCCTTCATAAATATATTTCATTTAATAAACTTTCGTTCAGGTTTCCCTTCACATTACATCGACCCTAATTGTGAATAAAAAGTTTATTCACTTAACATAAGCCTAAAAACTCGGGCCTTACAACTAACGGGGTTAAGAGGAAACGTGTTGTCGCAGATGCTGATGTCGAGGTCGCCACCTCCCCTCAAAAGAAACGGACCAGAAAATCCGGTGCTGCCCCTTCTGAAACGGTTGTGGTGGCCCCAAACGTCACTGCCCCGGGGCCTAGCGATTCAAGACCTGACCCCATCCTTCAGCTGGAGATTGACGAGTCGGCTCCGATATCCACCGGCGATGCGGTCCAAACTTCCCCAACTAGAAAACCCCGAAAATCCAAAAGGGTCGCCCCTGGTACAAATGAAGAAACGAGGGTCGCGACCCCCTCGCCTCAAAAGTCAATAAAGAAGAAGAGGAAAACAAAGAGACCCAGGGCTGGCGAAACATCTGCCCCTCGCCAAGATCTGGCAGGCGGGGAAAAGCCAGACCTCATGGGCGATGCGGGGCACTCGCCCTTTTCTGAAGGAGTCATCGCCGATCAACATGCTTCTGAAGATGTTTCCTCGGGGGCTCCCCAAACAACCCTCTCCCCTGTCCGTTCATGACGCCAAGCTGAGGCAAGCCCACCTAGGGTCTTCCTCGTTCCCACCATGAGTGACGACAGTGAAGACCAAACTCCCACTGCTTCGCTTCCGCTTCGCCATTCTTCCCCCGCCACTAGCCATCCGATTGTTGATGAGAAGACATGCTTTGTCTCACATCAGCAGCTCTCCCCTGTTGACTTTATGCTAACCGACCCCTTCCTTGACAATGTGAGAGGAACTAGAACTCCTGACCTTGATGGGGTGGCGCGAGAAGCCATCTCGTGCCTTTTGCGTGCGGGATGCCTTTTTGCCAGGTTGTCGCAGGATTCAGCCACAGCTGCTAAAGTTGAAGAGCTCCGCCATAGGGCGACAATCCCCTCAGCCTTGGAGGGCGAGCGGGACGACTTGCAGCAGGAATTGAAGGCCAAGGCTGAGGTGATTGTCGCGGGCAGGGCTGCCTGCCTCGTCAAAGACAAAGAGATCGCGTTCCTTCAAAGTGAGTTGGGGTCGACGAACGAATCTCTCACCGATGTGAGATCTGAATTAGAAACAAAAGCCAAAGCCGTCGCGGATGCGGAATACCGTGCGGATTCTGAGGTCAGAACTCTCCGGGCACGGCTGGCGGCCAGGGCTGCTGCTGAGGCCGTGGAAGAGCGTGGTCGCGGTTTCTTCCTCACCAAAGCTCAAGTCCAATATCTTTATGAGGGGATTGACCTCAGCGGGACGGGAGCTTTCAAGAAGGTCACCCCCCAGGGATTGGTCGGCCCGGACGATCCCCCGGGCTTCAATGCTGCATATTTTGCGGCTGCTGAAAACGCAGGAGAAGCAGAAAATGTTAGTGTAGTGTGAATATTTTGTATTGATTTTTCTTACCTTCCTTTTTTTTGTATTTTTTAATTAATATCGTCCGATGTTATTTAAAGAAAATTTGTTGCGATTTTGTCCACCTTTCCTCGTTCGCGCCCTCGTGCCCTTCGGGCTTTGCCTTTTGTGCTCGTGTAGCGATTTTGAATATGTGCTAGTGAAACTAGGACTTTAGCTCAGCCTTGGGCTGAGGCTTTCTCCTCGCACCAATATTTCCTGTAAGAGCAGGTGCGGCCTCGCCGGTTTTATCCCGGCGAGGGCTTACGGTGCTAGGGACCCAATGGCCATATAGGTTTACCCAGACTTATGCCTAGTTTTTGTTCTCGCCCATATTTTCGGGGAGGTCTCACTTGCCCATATTTCGGGGAGACTTTTGGGGTAAACTTCTTGCCCTTGGACAAGGAGCTTTCCCGCACACATCGCCAACGAGAGGTCAGCGATTCGCACCAGACTTTCTGGAGCAATCCCACACATCAAGGTCGTGTTGGGATTGCCACCTTCAGGGAACTTTTCCCACTGGGCGAACCTGACATGTTATTTGAGTTGCTATCTGGGTAGCAGCGGTTCACGTCGAACTTTTCCGGAGTGATCCCCAGACATCTGATCCCCTAGAATTTATCCCACCGAGCGACCGTCATATTGTAGTCCAGCTAGGATTATTACTTGAGAATATCCTTTTGTATTTGATTCGTAATTCAAATTTACATAGGAGGGATGCCTCTTTAAAAAAAAACTCCCGTGGCGGAGAAAAATAGTGCATCTTTATTTTTGGTCCTAATTTTGGTTTTGTTGTTGTGTCCTCGTTCCTGCTTTCCACACGCTACCTCTTCAAGCCTCTCGGGTCAAAGTATCATCCCCATCACCACATCTTTCGAGCCAGATGTGCTCGCTAGCCATTCATCGTTTTGGTTTCTTTCCATGCCCGCCTCGTGGTGGTGAGGAACTTCTCCCATCTTGCCCTTCTGCCTGTCGTGCTTGGACGTCCCTGGCTTGAAAACTATCGAACCCACAGGCTTCCAATATTTTGACTCTCTTTTTGCCTTACCCGTGCGACGACTCACTGGTTTCCTTCTCCTCGCCTTCTTTTTGTCCTTAGACCACTCGCGCGCCTTATCATCTCTTTTCTCGCCCCTGCCCTGCTGGACGATTCGCTGGTCCATTTCTTGAATCGTAATTCCCTTTCCCTTTTCCTCATCTCACCCTGAACTCAAGAGATTCGGTTTCCTAAACATCGGCAGTTCCCAGAATGCTGGGTCTTTTGAGCTCCAGCTGAAGAGGTCAAAGTTGTCCTCTACCAGCTTCTCTAAGTGTCTCTCCTGACTAACCGTGAGCCTGGGCTCGATCGCCTACACCCCCTGCTGAATTTATACGCTTCTAAGTCTGCGATCACACTTGCCCAATGCTCCTTTGCATGAGCGTCCGTGAGTTGTCCATCCTTACTCGTCCTCCCATCTACCTCGACTTGTCCTGTGTTGCTCCCTGATCTTGCTATCTTCCTGTCAACCCCCTGCTTCGATCCCCCTTGCCTTCTTTAATTACCTTGGATGACTTCAACCTCATGGCACTTGTGTCCCTCGCCAGCTCCTTTCTTTCCATACAAGTTGAGACAGTTGTTGTAACATTCTCTCGCCCTCCTTTGATCAACTACAATCTTTCCCACTTTTCCACTTATCAGCGGATATTTCACCGCAAGGTGTGCCGTCGAAATTACTGCACGGAGGCGATTGAGTGTATTCCTTCCAATGATGACGTTGTAGGATGCCACAACTTGCAATACAAAATACCTCACACGGAGTAGCTTAGCGTTATCGTCGATACCAAAGACTGTGTCCAGATCTACATATCCGCGTACCCAGACTTGCTCGCCCGAGAAGCCTACCAACGTTCCTGTATAGGGCATCAAATCTTTGTCCATCAATCCTAATTGATCAAAAGCATCCCCATAGATGATGTCAGCGGAGCTCCCTTGGTCCAAAAGAACCCGCCGCACTGATAAGCGCATAATTGATGCACTTTACGTGTGTCTTTCTAAGCTTCATTATATACATTTTTGTGCTTAATTGTTATGACTTAGCCATGTTTTTACCATTAGTGTTTATTTGGATTATTCATGGAAAGGAGCTTAATTCTACACTTTTAGTTTCTATGACTGTTTTGCTAGAACAGATTGAATATGGAGCTAGCAATATCGAAATAAGGCCCATAATATGTCGTTGGAAAACTAACTCGACGACCTACAACTTTCATGTTAAGCACAATTTGAGAATCAGCCTCTAACTTGGTCATAATTTCCTTGCAAAGTTGCTGTCGCTAATCCTGCGAGTTTGGAACAGTCTGCACTAAAATGATCATATCTTGGGTTACAGAACTCCGAATTAGGATCCGATTGAAGACCCGGGAAGCTGACTTAAAGAGCTACAACTCACATGTTTACCTTAATTGAAGATTCAGACTTCTTGTAGGACCCGCGAATGCCTGATTGTTCAGCAGCTTACTCCTTTATGTGGGCCCGATTTTGTGAAGATTTAGAAAAGATTTAGATAACAAAGATCGTTACTTGATGAACAAGTTTATTTATTAGTATAAATAAGTGAGTTTAGGCTTTTGTTAGACCACACCACCTCACCACCATTACACCACCTCACCACATCTCACCATCACCTCCTCCACCTTCTCCTAATATCTCTCTCCATCTTTTCTACTATGAGTTGCTAAACTCCATAGTTAGTCTTAGGATTTTGAATATTCTTGTGTTTGCAAACTTGAGGTTCTATTCTTAATGCAAATTCTTTCTTTATTAATTCTTTTCATCTCTATTTCTGATCTAGGGTTTGCTTAATTCCGTAGTTTTAGAAATAAGAGTTGATGCATGTTCGCTTAGTTCATGTTAGTTCGTAACTGTTTCTTAATCGCTTAGTTTAGGAAACTGTGAATTAATTTTCGCTTAGTTAATTAGTTCTCACGAATTAGGGAATTGATAAGGAAGAGTTAATCTTTTGTAACCGATGAAGGTTTGTTGCACTTGAATGTTATAATCCGATGACTAACACTTTCTTTTATCTGATTAAATCTCTTTTAAGTTTTGTTTGTTACTTTACAATCAAATCAATCAAACCCCCTTTTTAATTGCTTTCTTTTACTCTATTATCAATTAATAACTCACCGAGTCCTTGTGAGATCGATCCTGGTGTTCAACACCTTGTACTGCATTCAAAGCAGAATACTTTGGCACGCACCCGCGACAGTGCGTTCCTCAAATTGGCGCCAATTTCCGCGGACTTCGGTGATTATTAATTGTTTTTAGAGTACTTGTTTCCTTTTTTGTTTTATTTATTTTATTTTCGTTTTGAATAAAAAACAAAAAAAAGAGACCAGCGAACAAAGATTTGATTTGATTTTATTTTTATTTTATTAGATTGTAGTTTGTTATTTCTTTTGTTCTACTATATCTTCTATATCTATATTATATCTTCTATCCCAATCTCTTATCTTTTAATTCTTTTTCCTATCTTTTATTTTTTTTTTTTGATATCTTTTCTAACTTCATTCCCTTCTTTATTATTCTTATTATTATTAGTACTAGATTTTTTTTTTACTAACTTTTTTTTCTTTGTTTTATTGTTGCAGGTCTCGTTCAATTTTTTGTTTTCTTTATTTCTTTTTTTTTACTAACGTTGAACTCGTTTTTTTTTTACTAACTTGATTTTTTTTTCTTTTCCACTAACGTTTGTGTTTTTGTTATGTTTTATTTTTTTTTGTTTTGTTGTGGTGAAAAAAAAAACCGAACACAAGTGTTAGTTTGTGGAGTTTTTGCAGTGATGGAAGCTAAACTTGATAAGCTAGAAGCCAAACTCGACGAGCTACAATTTTCTGTTATACAAATGTTGCTCAAGAGCTATCAACAGCAGTTTGAGTCACCTCAATGTTATCCACAAAAGAATTTTGAAAATATTTGGTGTGACCTACCTTGCTATCATCCACAAGGGCAATTCCAGCAGCCTATTTATTCACCACCATGCTACTACCTGCAAGAGGAATTTCAATATCCTTTTCCTGATCCACATCATTCACAAGAGGAATTCCATCAACCTTGGAATGATCCACCCCAATTTTTGGAAGACCTTTCAAAGCAATATGAAGCAAACCAAGCCCAATTTCAACAACCTCGACACGAGGAACCTTCCATATTGCAAGAAATTCAAGACATGTTGAACCAAATGTCTGCAAATCTCAATGCAAATGCTGATCAACACCTGCAAGATACTGCAAATTTACAAGCTCCAGTTAACGAGCTAGTTGCACACGCTCCCACATTGCAACATGAAGCTGATGCAGAGATTGATTATGAAGTTAATTCTTGTGTTGATACTCATCTTGATGCTAGCACTGATGGTTCTGGTGATGTTAATGAGTTTGAAGTTGATGCTGCTTCTAATGCTAGTATTGATAGTTCAGCATGCTCTTACTTTGATGATTCTAATGATGAAAACAACCAACAAGAAATACATCTCCCTCTTCCACAAAGAACTTATGAGAATGAGAAGATGTATCCTGGTGAAGAAGAAAATAAGTTGTTAGATGATTTCAAGAAGTGTTTTGCAGTGGATGAAGTTAAGAAGATGGATGTAGAACGTGGATCTAAATTAGGAATTTTTCCACATGAGCAACTTTTAATTAATCTAGATATTTTTGAAAAAGTCATGCTTATTGGAGAGTCCATTGATTGCAAGGAGCCAACCTCAATGGAGTAATACTTTTTGAAACCTCTACCAAAGCCTCCAGACAAAGAGTTGATTGTTGAATGTACTGATTTTTCATTTACTCTTATTTCAGGTGGTACACATGCTTGGAAAAAGTTTTCACTCAAACTTAACATTGTCATGAGTCATGTTGAAGGTGCTAGAAAACAGTTTGGGTTTGTTAAGATTGTTGCAGATGAGATCCCTCCAAAACCACCCGACTTGTGGATTGTTGTTGTTGTGCCTCAAGACTATGAGCTTCCGCTGAATGCAAGGCCTCCACCGGACCCAGGTGATAGCAGATTCAGAGCATTACCAGGTTTCATGCCTCGCCAGCTCCCTTGATCCCTGGTTTTTCCTAACCTTTCTCTTTTATTACACTTGTCTAATTTATTTGATGATTTGTGTCTTACATTGAGGACAATGTGTGATTTAAGTGTGGGGGTGGGAATCTTATTTAGGAGTAGTAGAACCTCAGTTAGGATAGTTTGCAATTTCAATTTATTTGCTTTGTTTTTATTGTTTTCAATAAAAGAGTTCACACTTTTTCAATGAGTTTTAGAGATGCTGAGTTTGTGAGCAATGTAACCACTTTTCTGTTAAGTTTCATGTCTCTTTTGGATGAAGTTGCTTGCATTTTGAGTTCATCATGATTTGCATTGAGAACTGATCTGTTGGATTCATTGTGTTATATGCTTGCCATGTGAGACTACCTTGTGAGATTTTGGACCAAACACTTGAATGGTAATATCTTTGCCATGATTCTCTTCTTTCTTGTGTGATTTCCTCATGTTTATATGCACTGCAGAACTTGACTTGATTCTGACTCAAATTTTTGTTCATTTTCATACTTTGATGTGATAAGTCATTCTTTTTCAATAAGCTATTGGCCTAAAAAGCTTACCTTGCATGTTTTAACCTTTGTTTTAACCCCTTTGAGCCTAATATCTCTATTCTTTTGTAGCTCATTACAAGCCTAAGTGAAAAACAATGATGATATCTTACCTTAGGAAATGTAAGAGCTTTGGAATTGACTTGGGAATGAGTATTCAACAAGTGCGGGGGTGATTTATTTGAATGCATGGTCTAAGTTGCTCAAAAGAGGTGTCTTCCTTGAGGATAAATTGTAAGCAAGCTGAAAAGAAGTTGAAAGAAAAAAAAACAAAAATATGCAAATGTCAAAAAAGAAAAAGAAAGACAAAAAGAGAAGTTACAAAGTGAAGGAAGGTACTAAAGAAAGAAAAGGAAGTGGAAGTTGAAAAAAATGAAGTTGTAAAAGGAAGAATGTGTTAATTCTTGGGGTTGTGAGTATGTTTAATTTGAATTTTTCCCCATTGCTCTTATTTTTCCTAAGGTTTTAACTCTGAATATCTTTCATAAATCCTTCCTTGACCTTAGCCTCATTACAACCTTCAAAAGTCCTTTGATCTTTGTATGCATTCGTTCAATTTAATTGGTGTGTTAGAATCTTTTCAAGCCTATGATAGATGCATGTATCCATGAGATGATGAGAGTTGCTTAAGCATGATTAAACACAAGCCCAAACACTTGAGAGTAGAGAGTATAACACTTGCATCCAACTTTGATGTTCAATTTGAAATTTCTTGTTGGCTTGGAATGTAGGTGATGGAATCTAATTTGTCTAATCTTTGTGGAAAATGAAGTGGTTGTTTTCTTGCTCATAAACCTGAATTTCTACTTCTCAAAGATAAGTGTGAGCTGAGTTTTTATGTTTTAGGAAGTACTTGTTATCATAATTGATTTTCTGAATCTTCTTTGAAGTTAAGTTTTGCCCAGGAGTGCAAAAGGTTAAGTGTGGGGGTATTTGATAAGCGCATAATTGATGCACTTTACGTGTGTCTTTCTAAGCTTCATTATATATATTTTTGTGCTTAATTGTTATGACTTAGCCATGTTTTGACCATTAGTGTTTATTTGGATTATTCATGGAAAATAGCTTAATTCTACACTTTTAGTTTCTATGACTGTTTTACTAGAACAGATTGAATATGGAGCTATCAATATCGAAATAAGGCCCATAATATGTCGTTGGAAAGCTAACTCGACGCCCTACAACTTTCATGTTAAGCACAATTTGAGAATCAGCCTCTAATTTGGTCATACTTTCCTTGCAAAGTTGCTATCGCTAATCCTGTGAGTTTGGAACAGTCTGCACTAAAATGATCATATCTTGGGTTACAGAACTCGGAATTAGGATCCGATTGAAGGCCTGCGAAGCTGACTTAAAGAGATACAACTCTCATGTTTACCTCAATTGAAGATTCAGACTTCTTGTAGGACCCGCGAATGCCTGATAGTTCAGCAGCTTACTCCTTTATGTGGGTCCGATTTTGTGAAGATTTAGAAAAGATTTAGATAACAAAGATTGTTACTTGATGAACAAGTTTATTTATTAGTATAAATAAGTGAGTTTAGGCTTTTGTTAGACCACACCACCTCACCACCATTACACCACCTCACCACATCTCACCATCACCTCCTCCACCTTCTCCTAATATCTCCCTCCATCTTTTCTACTATGAGTTGCTAAACTCCATAGTTAGTCTTAGGATTTTGAATATTCTTGTGTTTGCAAACTTGAGGTTCTATTCTTAATGCAAATTCTTTCTTTATTAATTCTTTTCATCTCTATTTCTTATCTAGGGTTTGCTTAATTCCGTAGTTTTAGAAATAAGAGTTGATGCATGTTCGCTTAGTTCATGTTAGTTCGTAACTGTTTCTTAATCGCTTAGTTTAGGAAACTGTGAATTAATTTTCGCTTAGTTAATTAGTTCTCACGAATTAGGGAATTGATAAGGAAGAGTTAATCTTTTGTAATCGATGAAGGTTTGTTGCACTTGAATGTTATAATCCGATGACTAACACTTTCTTTTATCTGATTAAATCTCTTTTAAGTTTTGTTTGTTACTTTACAATCAAATCAATCAAACCCCCTTTTTAATTGCTTTCTTTTACTCTATTATCAATTAATACCTCACCGAGTCCTTGTGAGATCGATCCTGGTGTTCAACACCTTGTACTGCATTCAAAGCAGAATACTTTGGCACGCACCCGCGACAGTGCGTTCGTCACGCACGTTAAAACTGTTGATCCTTATCATCATAACCACAGGATCGTCTTTGTGTGTCCTGATCCCTTCGAAATCTGCCGACGATATCACAATATCTGGATGCTGGAAACCGAATGGAGTTTCGTACTGTTGCACTGATGTCACTGCTCTCACGTGCCTTCGCCTCGCCGACGCTGTATCTCCACCCCCGCCGAAGCCACCCGCGATTGTGTTTATTGTCCCAACTGGCGGCTCAAGGTCTTTATTAAAGGTTTCCTCCGCCCCCTTCTTCCTTGTTGCCAGTGTTTCCTTCTTGTCAGCGGTTGGCGTGCGTCGGCAGTCGTGTCGCCTGCGATCATCCTGCTGACGACCCCCTTTGTATCGGTTCCCTTGTTGCCGCTCTCCATTCCACCGATCGCCACGGTCGTTCATCTGCAATCGTCCTGCTCGAATGAGCCTCTCAATCTCGTTCTTCAGGGTAAAGCAGTCTCCCGTGTCGTGGTCTGCCGAGCGGTGGTACTTGTAAGACCCGTGAAAGTTTAAGAGAAATAAACTCTGTCAATTTCTCGGTTTAGTGCTTTAATTCTCGGTTAATGTGATCTTTATGGGTGTGACCTTGTATGATGAATTTTATCTAATGAAGGTAATATTTTGATTATTTATATTGAAGTTATTTTCCAAGTATTTCATTCTTCAGTCGTCGGAGGATTCAGCTGCACTACGGAAAACAGTCGAACCGACGAGTTTCGCCGAGAGCGCCCTTTTGTCATCGAATTATTATTCGAATGTGAAATAAATATTTTCCTTATCATTACGATAATCTACGCGTAATTTCGAGAATTTTGACTGTAATATCGATATAAGGTCAAAAATCTCGCCCGGTAGTGTTTCCGGCTCGAAAACGAGTCGAGTTCGACTCGTTAACGAGCCAATCACGAAATTGGCCAGAAAATATCTGATCTTGGGGTTGAGTGTTCAGATGTTGAGTTTGGAGAGAAAGGCTATTAGGGTAGGCTCATGAACCAAGGTCAAAAGGTTAGTACCATGATTGCTTTGCCATATGTAGTGTGCTTGAGAAGATAAACCAAAGCCAAAAGTGCAAGCCACCTTTCACCTAGGGAAACGTCCATCACCTTATCATAGAAGCTTCCCATCAGATTTCTAAACCAAAGTAAAGGAAATAAGAGGACTTTAGAGAGATAAGTGAGAGAGAGTGAACATCATCTTCATCTTATCTTCATCCTTCTTACCAAAAACTGAAATCTTCATCATCTCTAAACACCACCAAGAAATCATCTTTTGTCTTCCATTCCTTCACAAAAGAGTTAGCATTCAAGGTGAGGATCATGGTGATGGTTTCCAAATTTAAAAGGAGCTATCTTTCTCTTCATCTTTTCAAAAAACTGAGTTGTTGTTGTTGTTGTGCTTGTGGTGAGCTTGTGATCTCCTTGGCTTCATGCATGTGAAAAGTGTTTTGAAAAAGGTTGAAGCTTGATGTTAGGGCTTCATGCTCTTGTGTTCTGAACCTTAGATTTCGAAAATGGAGAGCCAAGGAAGAAAACTACTCATCATAAAACCCTTTCTTGTTCAAAAGGTTGAATCTTGATGTTTTAATGTTCTCATGAAGTAAAGACTTCAAGAGTAGGTTTTCAAGTTTGTGTCTTAAAATCCTTGAGGCTAAAAGTTCAGTTTTTAACCCTCAAAGATCATTTCAAAGTGTTGTTTCAAAACTCAAAACCCATGAACTCTTAGGACTAAGTTCATTCATGAGAAGTGCTAGACTTAGTTAAGAGTGTGTGTGATTTCTATTTGATTTTGATGAATGATGGTTGTGTGCTTGTGTGAAGGTGAAGAACACCTTGTTCATTTCATTACGAGGAGCTAAAGGCTAGGAAGGAAATCAGACTAGAGAGGTTAAGGAGAAAGCCAACGATCGAGGTAAGGGGACTTCGGGTCTTGGACTTTAGCGTGCACGAATTGTATGTTAGGATTGCATGAACTTGTTTGATGACTATGAACATGTTAAGACCTTGGAAGACTTATGTAAATGAGCTTAGTATGTTGTATGACCCTTATAATCATGAAAGGGAACTTAAAGGTTAAGTCTTGGGCTAAAAATCAAGTTAAAAGTGAGAAAATGGATGAAACTCGGAAGAGGTACAGAACTGCGACGCATGTGCGTGCTTATATGGCGCACATGCGTGGGGAACCTGCAGCTTTGGGCGCATGTGCGTGATTATATAACGCTCATGCGTGGGACTTCTGTCCCTCCAGCGCCAAGAGACGTTTTTTTGCTACTTTGAACTGTTTTGGGCATAACTCATTGGATATCAGTCCAAATCGGGTGAAACCAATTTTATTTGAAAGCTAACTTAAAGGGCTTCAATCTATAAAAGTTTCATAATTCTTGGATTGCTATTTCAATACAGTTTTGAATTTTATTCCACCCCTTTTTCTGCTGCCGAGTAAGCTGGACAGTTCGTATTGTTTTGGGCATAACTCCTTGGATATCAGTCCAAATCGGGTTAAACCAATTTTATTTCAAAGCTAACTTAAGGGGCTTCAATCTGTCAAAGTTACATAATTTTTGGACTGCTGGTTTAATACAGTTTGCAATTTTATTTTACCCCTTTTCTGCTGCCGTGTGAGCTGGAAAGTTCGTATTGTTTTGAGCATAACTCCTTGGATATGAGTCCAAATTGTGTGAAACCACTTTTATTTGAAAGATAACTTAATGTTCTTAAATATGTGAAAGTTTCATAATCTTTAGGTTTCTATTTTAATACAGTTTTCAATTTTAATTCTACCATATTCTGCGGTTTTGTTGCCCTGAATTAAATGCATGATATACATGAAGTTTATGAGTTAAGAATGCTTGATTAACATGAGGAATTGCTTACGAACATGATGAATGATAACATGCTTAAGTGCCTTGATGTTGAGAACATGATTACTTGTTGAGAACATGCTTACTTGTTGTGTACATGACTACTTGTTGAATATGACATGATGAACTATTAGGATGTTTATGATGAATGTACGTCTTGAATCATGTTCCTATGATGCATGATATAGTATGCCCTGATATTTATCGAATGATATGTGTTGTATGGGCGATGTTGATCGAATGAGATCGAATGTGGAACCTACGATGGTTGGGCTACCGTGGCGACGGATAGCTGGTGACACCTATGAGTTGGTGACCCCGATCACTCATGTTAAGGTGTGGTGAAGTCGTCATCAAACGACAGAAGATTATAACTTCGTTGTGTGACTAATTCATGGAGCATATCATTGCATTGACCGAGGGTACCGCTTGGATAGGGTACACCGAGGTGTTGGCTAATGACTGCATGGGAAGGGTCATTAGATAAGTGGCAATTGACTGCTGGCTGGGTCTTTGTCCCGCCTGCCTGGTATGGAGTTGGCGTTTATCCGGATCATGGTGTGCATTGAGCATTGAGCATATAGCATACGCTAACAATATAGAGACACATAGGTTCCCTTGAACGTCGTTGACGTAAGAACATTGGTTGTTGTCTTGTGGCTTGTGTTAGACGATTGAATTCCCTATAAGGTGCAACGTGTGGTTGTGGGCCTTGTGCCTTGCTTGTTGAAGTGTTATCCTTATCTTATGCTACATCTTGAATTCCTTAGGGATGTATTAGTATGCCGTTGGTAAGATTCTTGATAGGTGATTATATATGTGAATATGCATGCTCTTACTTGCTCGTATGTGTGCACGTCCTAATTATGGCCTTGTGGTATAAGAAGTTGACCCTTGCACCTTTTCTCTGTTATAAATGTTCGACGACGCCGCTCTAAAGGATGAGCAAGAGACCGATGGACGCATGCGAGGAGACGCCGCAAGGAAATGATGTGACGACTGTTAGATCAAGATTTGGTCATGTGGTACAACTCTATGTTTTGATGATAACAAGTATTTATTTGTGGATGAACAACTATGATACTCTAATGTTTGTCTTGAGTGTTTTGACAAACAGGTTCTGATTCTGACACCAGAAGATATATTCGTCAGAAGGATCAGAGGATTAGAAGATCAGAGGATCAGAAGTTCTGAAGATCAGAAGTTCTGAAGATCAGAAGTTCTGAAGATCAGAGGATCTGAAGATCAGAGGATCTGAGGATCAGAGGATCTGAAGATCAGAGGATCTGAAGATCAGAGGATCAGAAGATCAGAGGATCAGAAGATCTGAGGATCAGAAGATCTGAAGACCAGAAGCTCTGAGGGACCAGAGGCTCTGAAGGTTCAGAAGCTCTGAAGGTCCAGAAGCAGAAGTTACGAAGGTCAGAGGATCCAAGCTTCCCTCTGACTCTGATCACCAAGCTTCACAAGTTCCAACACGAAGCATTCCTCTGATCAGAAGTCATTGGTTAAAGGCAAATGTCTCTATCGAGAAGTACAAGAGCAGCGTACTATTCTGAAAAGCCTACCTACCAAGGTTCAGCCACAGCAGGTTCTGGAAGTTCCAGAAATGCCCTCCAACGGTCATATTCTCTCAACAGAAATATCCTTTGCACCTTGGACTATAAAAGGCTGAAGAAAAGAAGAAAGACCAAGAGAGCGAGAAGAGCGAGAGAAAAAGAGCTGCAATACAAGAAAAGATTCAAGTCTCTACTTTCTTCATCTATTCTTATTTGGTTTACACTCAGCTTATTTAGAAGCAAACTTTTGTAAACACCAACCTCAAACAGTTGTTTGATTTTCCTTAAGGGACCGGGTAGGTCAGTATCCTTAAGAAGACTAAGAGAGTGAATCTTAGTGGTGATTCCTTTAGGAGATCAAGGTTGATCGGATCCTAGAGAAGACTAAGAGAGTGAATCTTAGTGATAGCTAAGTCAGTGTATTGTTAGTCACTTGTAGGTTTCAAGTGCAGTTGTAACAATTATCTGATTAGTGGATTGCCTTCATTCTAAGAAGGAAGAAATCACCTTAACGGGTGGACTGGATTAGCTTGAGGGATTTATCAAGTGAACCAGGATAAAATACTTGTGTGCTTTTCTCTTCTCTCTATCTTTATCCGCTGCACCATCTATCTTAGAGAAACCGAAAAGATTTACTTTAAATCTTAAGGGGAAAGTTTTTATATTAAAAACGCTATTCAACCCCCCCCTTTCTAGTCGTTTTTCACACCTTCAATTGGTATCAGAGCGCAAGTTCTGATTACCACACTTAACAGTGTTCAGTAGATCCGGGCCAGTGTGAAAAACTCATGGATTCCACCACTACTACAAGCAAATATCAATACAGTGCAAGACCACCTATCTTTGATGGTCAGAGATTTGATTTCTGGAAAGACAGAATCAAAAGCTTCTTTCTTGGCTTTGATCCTGATCTTTGGGATTTTGTTGTTGATGGCTACACCCCTCCTGTCGATGAACATGGTGTAAAGATCCCAAGGAAGAAGATGAGTGAAGATCAAAAGAAGGAATTCAGAGATCATCACAGATCAAGATCTATTCTGCAAAGTGCCATTTCATATGAAGAATATGAGAAAATTACTGATCGTGATTCCGCCAAGGGCATCTTTGAATCCTTGCAGATGTCTCATGAAGGAAACAAGAAAGTGAAAGAGACAAAAGCGTTGTCTCTAATCAAGCAGTATGAATCCTTCCAAATGGAACCTGACGAATCCATTGAGGATATGTTTTCCAGATTTCAGTTGCTCGTAGCTGGAATAAGACCTCTCAACAAAAGCTACACTACAAAAGATCATGTCATAAGGGTCATCAGAAGTCTTCCTGAAAGCTGGATGCCTTTAGTGACTTCAATAGAGCTTACAAGAGATGTTGAGCATATGAGTTTAGAAGAACTCATCAGCATACTGAAGTGTCATGAACTAAAGCGTGCTGAACATCAGAATCAGAAGAAGAAGTCTATAGCCTTGAAATCCAAATCTGAAAAGGCTAAGGCTATCCAAGCAGAAGCAGAAGAAGCCTCTGAAGAAGATTCTGATGAAGATGAGCTGACTCTGATATCCAGAAAGTTCAACTGCATCTGGAAGCACAGGCAGAGCAAATACAAAGGTTCATCAAAGGACGAAAGGTCAAAGAAGCATTTCAAGACCAAGAAGAGTCTGATGGTGACTTTTGACGAATCAGAGTCAGAGGATGTTGACTCTGATGGTGAAAGTCAAGGACTCATAGCTATTGTCAAAGACAAAGGAGCAGAGTCAAAGGAAGCTGTTGACTCTGACTCAGAATCAGAAGGAGATCCAGACTCTGACGATGAAAATGAGGTATTTGATTCTTTCTCAACTTCTGAACTTAAAGATGCTTTGTCTGAAATTATGGATAAATATAACTCTCTCTTGACTAAGCATAAAAGGTTGAAAAAGAATTTCTCTGCTGTCTCTGAAACTTCTGTTGAACATGAGAAAATTATTTCTGATTTGAAAAATGATAATCATGCTTTGATTAATTCTAACTCTGTGCTTAAGAATCAAATTGCTAAGTTAGAAGAAGTTATTGCCTGCGATGCCTCTGATAGTAAGCATGAATCTAAGTATGAAAAATCTTTTCAAAGATTCCTGGCTAAAAGCGTAGATAGAAGCTTGATGGCTTCATTGATCTATGGCGTGAGCAGAAATGGAATGCGTGGCATTGGGTATTCTAAACCAATTAGAAATGAGCCCTCTGTGCCTAAAGCTAAATCTTTGTATGAATGCTTTGTTCCCTCTGGTACCATATTGCCTGACGCTGTACCTGCTGAAGCTGCTAAACCTCCTCTTATAAAGGGATCTTTCTTCATGTCTAAATATCATGCAAAAATTCCTTTATATTATCCTGTTGAAAGACCCAAAGTTGTCAGAACTTCTGGGCTAACTAACAAGAAAGGACCCAGAAAGTGGGTACCTAGGGATAAGATTATATATGTTGCAGATATCTTCAATAGGTCCATCGAAACTCCAACCATGGAACCTGGACAGTGGATGCAAGCAACACATGACGGGAGAAAGGCATATGTCCCAAGATCCAAAACTTGAACCTAAAGGTGAAGTTGATCTTGGAGGCATCAGTAGAGCAAGATTTGGTCAAGGAATCATTGGTTTTTGATATGAACCCCTCTGTTGATATTCTGAACGCTATTCATGTTAGAATTAATAATAAGCTTGACTCTGACAAGTCAAAGCTAGCTGAAAAAGCTTGCAGAGATGAGCATGACCGTTTCAGAAAGAAACAAAGACTCAGAACTTGACGAACCAGAAGCAACAACATCAGAAGATGCTACTACAACTTCTGACTTGCGTCATCAGAAGAAGAGTAGGTTCCTAGCTTCTCATTCTGAAGTATCTGAAGATGAAATTTTGTCCAGAACGGAGATATCACCAGAACCACACTTCTGCTCTCATCAGAAGATATGCTAATCAGAAGCCAAGTATCCCTTGGTATTACTTCTGAGGAGGAGTATTTCGTCTTTTACTCTTACTATTTTTTTTCCACCTTCATTCTTTTTGCTTATGACAAAAAGGGGGAGAACTTATAGTATCTTGACAACTCAACTCCTACATCATTTAGCTCAGAATCTAGACTTTACTAACGTTGATATTAAGTATTAGATTCAGGGGGAGCTTAGCTCAGAATCAAGCACGAGACTCGGATTCAGAAGGAGCAAGATAAACTATACACATCAGGATAAGTTTTAACTCTGATACCTTATACTCTGAGTGTATTCAGTTTATTTGTTTAGAGTTGTTCATCAAAATACATGGTTTTGTCATCATCAAAAAGGGGGAGATTGTTAGATCAAGATTTGGTCATGTGGTACAACTCTATGTTTTGATGATAACAAGTATTTATTTGTGGATGAACAACTATGATACTCTAATGTTTGTCTTGAGTGTTTTGACAAACAGGTTCTGATTCTGACACCAGAAGATATATTCGTCAGAAGGATCAGAGGATTAGAAGATCAGAGGATCAGAAGTTCTGAAGATCAGAAGTTCTGAAGATCAGAAGTTCTGAAGATCAGAGGATCTGAAGATCAGAGGATCTGAGGATCAGAGGATCTGAAGATCAGAGGATCTGAAGATCAGAGGATCAGAAGATCAGAGGATCAGAAGATCTGAGGATCAGAAGATCTGAAGACCAGAAGCTCTGAGGGACCAGAGGCTCTGAAGGTTCAGAAGCTCTGAAGGTCCAGAAGCAGAAGTTACGAAGGTCAGAGGATCCAAGCTTCCCTCTGACTCTGATCACCAAGCTTCACAAGTTCCAACACGAAGCATTCCTCTGATCAGAAGTCATTGGTTAAAGGCAAATGTCTCTATCGAGAAGTACAAGAGCAGCGTACTATTCTGAAAAGCCTACCTACCAAGGTTCAGCCACAGCAGGTTCTGGAAGTTCCAGAAATGCCCTCCAACGGTCATATTCTCTCAACAGAAATATCCTTTGCACCTTGGACTATAAAAGGCTGAAGAAAAGAAGAAAGACCAAGAGAGCGAGAAGAGCGAGAGAAAAAGAGCTGCAATACAAGAAAAGATTCAAGTCTCTACTTTCTTCATCTATTCTTATTTGGTTTACACTCAGCTTATTTAGAAGCAAACTTTTGTAAACACCAACCTCAAACAGTTGTTTGATTTTCCTTAAGGGACCGGGTAGGTCAGTATCCTTAAGAAGACTAAGAGAGTGAATCTTAGTGGTGATTCCTTTAGGAGATCAAGGTTGATCGGATCCTAGAGAAGACTAAGAGAGTGAATCTTAGTGATAGCTAAGTCAGTGTATTGTTAGTCACTTGTAGGTTTCAAGTGCAGTTGTAACAATTATCTGATTAGTGGATTGCCTTCATTCTAAGAAGGAAGAAATCACCTTAACGGGTGGACTGGATTAGCTTGAGGGATTTATCAAGTGAACCAGGATAAAATACTTGTGTGCTTTTCTCTTCTCTCTATCTTTATCCGCTGCACCATCTATCTTAGAGAAACCGAAAAGATTTACTTTAAATCTTAAGGGGAAAGTTTTTATATTAAAAACGCTATTCAACCCCCCCCTTTCTAGTCGTTTTTCACACCTTCAACGACGAGCTACCGATTCAGAGATTAGCCGTGTGGAGATTGCGGGGAGCTCGATGGGCATATGAGGCTTTTAGTTTATATTCCTTTTGGAGTTTATTTTGTGATTATATTCGTTGATGTAAGGGTATTTATTATGATGGGTATTATGTATTCATTGGTTAGAGCATGTTTTGGAAAGTATTACAAAGTATTATGTTTCAAAAGAAAAAAAAATATACCTGCATTTTTATGATTTCGAAAGTTCATTAGCATGATTAATTTACTCTTGGATCACTAAGTAACCCTTGAAAATCGGGGCGTTACAGTACTCGCACCACTTTGTTTTATCCAACGCCACTCGGGGCGGGTCGGCCTCTTTCTCACCCTCCTCAACCGTGTGAGTTGCCTTGACCTCTCGAAGCAACCCCGTCAGATGTGCATTAAGGCTCTTACCTGACTCCTCTCGTCGGCGAGGATCAGCTTGATGCCACGGTCTGCGATGCTCAAAATTTTCTCTCTTAGGGTACAATGGCTCCTTCACAGCCTTTTCCTCTGTCCTCACCTTCCTGTCTCGCTTTCTGCTGCCCTCTCCCCTCTCCTTATTCTGCTTTTCTTCTGGCGAAGCGTCCCCTGGTTCGTCGTCTTTCTCCATTTTCGCGCGCCTTCGCTTGAAAGCATCATCTTCCTCGTCCAGGATGTAGGTGTTTGCTCGCGTCCGGATCTTTGCCATGGACCGAGCCGGCTTGCGGCTCAACTTTCTGTTCAGCTTCCCCGGCTGCAACCCGTTCTTGAAGGCACGCGCGCAGGCGTGCGGCTCTGACTCCTCAATTTTGACTGATGCTGCGATGAATCGTTTTACATACTGCTTCAGAGTCTCGCCCTCAGATTGGCGGACATTGTAGAGATCCGCAATTGTCACCTGCTTGGTTTTACTAGCGGAAAACTGGACGAGGAATTTTGATGAGAAGTCACGGAAATTAGTGATGGATCCTCGGGGTAGCGTGGTAAACCATGCCATGGCTGTGCCTTTGAACGTAGCTGGAAACATCCTGCACTTCATAGCGTCGGAAGTGGCACTGATCATCATTTTTGTGTTGAAATATAGCAGGTGCTCTTTGGGATCAGCTTTCCCGCTGTATGTCTCCACGACAGTATTCTTCATGTTATCTGGTATGACAACCTCCCTTACTGCCGCTGAGAATGGTTCGAATTCAGCCACGGCTTCCGCCTCGCGTTCCCCTTCATCCTGCTGCTCGGAACGGTAATACTCTAGCTATTCTTGCAAGAAATCATTCCGCTGTCGTATATCATCAACACTATGGATCAAACGCCTCCAGTCTTGGCCAGAAATCGGTGCCTGAGGTGCCGAATTCTCCTCTCCCGAAGCTTCGAGTGAGTGTGTTGGTGATCTCTGCTGCTCCGGTGGAGTCGGCGGAGAAGGTAACAGAGGCGTTGGAGAAGGAGGTGGAGGTGGTGGTGGTGGAGGAGGAGGAGTTAACTGATCGGTTTCTTCACGGCAAACTTGCTCTCGTCGTGGCCTGCCTCTCACGCGACGTGGAGGCGAACCGCGCCGCCGCTCCAGATCTTCGTCGCGTCGTCGACGACGTGTTTCCATCGATCCTGATTGGTGAACCGAAGAACTTCAAGCGAAAAACTGAAAACTGAAGAAATTCCCACAGGGAATCGAACTTCTCCAAATTCAATTGCAATCCACGTAGTCCGGGAATCAAAATCTACCGATCCCCACAGATGGCGCCAAAAGTTCCATCATGAACATTGAGATGAGGTATAGTCTCTAAGGTGCAAGGAACGTGATGTGAGATTCCTAGAGAGAATGAGAGCGTAACCGCCTAGAGAGAGAAAGTAACTGAATTTCCAACTTGTTATTTCTCAAATGAGCTAAGAGTCATTTACAATTGGTACTCCTCCCCTATTTATAGTTGGGGGAGTTGGGCCTAGCGCCTCTAAATCATCCTAATGGGCCAGCTGGGCCTCCGGGACAAAGGCCCAAGTCCCTGATGCGCTCCTCGCCTTAGGCCAGCGCCTCTGGGCGAGGGACCCTGGGGTCTCGCCCAGTCCATCTGTGATTTGTCTGCCAGGAAGGAAAGCACTATGTTGTTCCCCCACCACCTTCTCCAACATGGGTTTCATCCTATTAGCAATACATTTCGTAACTATCCTCATCACCACATTGCAAAGACTTATTGGGCGCATATCTTTTGGATGTTCAGGGACTTTCACCTTTGGAATAAGGCAAATAAAAGTTCTGTTAGCTTCTGTTGGATCCACCCCCTCATTTAAGACATCAAGTGCAAACTTTGTGACATCTCCTCTCACCAGATTCCAGTATCGTTGAAAAAATCATGGTGAGAAACCATCCGGTCCTGGATCTTTGGACGGATGCATCATGAACAAGGCTTGCTTAACCTCCGCAGCCGTGAACCTCTCCTCCAGAAATAGCTTTCCATCGTTGCTAAGAGTATGCTGAATGGTTGCGCACACTTCCTCAACATTAGAAGTTGGTGATGAGCTGAATAATTCCTAGAAGAATTTCCCCATAAGTTGACCCAGCTTTTCCTCGCCATACACCCACTCTCCATGTTCATCTTTCATTTTTTTCAGCCGGTTTACTTTCTGTCTCTGTGTGGCTTTTCTATGGAAAAAACGAGTATTTTTATCACCCTCTTTCAACCAAATCGCGCGTGAACGTTGTCTCCAGTAGACTTCTTCTTGCTTAAGTAATTCGGAGAGCTCCCTCTCCATACTCTTCCTCTTAGCCACATTCTCAGCTGATGGTTGCCACTTCTCTGCCTTTTTCAATTTTTCTATCAGCTCCTTAATGTTTTTTCCCAGCGTTCCATGCACTGTCTCATAACCCTGGATTCCCTGTTGTGTCGCTTGAATTTTTTCCCCACAGTTATCACCTTCATCCCTCCATGCCCAAGTCACCAACCTGTCAAACTCCTGGTCACTACACATATACTCATTAAATCTGAACAAGTGTGTTTTCTTCCGCTGTCCTTCCCCTCGTACTTTCTCAAGGCCAATACTGATCGGTGCATGGTCTGATTCATGCCTCGCACAGTGGACTACTGAAATACCTTCCCATACTGTTGTGAGCCTTTCATTTGCCAAGCAACGATCCAACCATTCCTGTATATTCTGGGAATCAAGCCTACCATTGTTCCAAGTAAACGGGTGCCCCCTGTAACCCATATCCTTCAGCCGACAATCCTCCACACACTGGCTAAAAGGCTCCAATTGAGAGAAGGATTTTGACAACCCTCCCAACTTTTCTTCATTTGATAAAATTGCATTAAAATCACCAAATACCATACAGGCCCCATTCTGAACTTCCGCATAGAGGTGTCGAAGAAGATCCCACGACTCCTCCCTTAATCTCTCCTCTGGATGACCATAATAGCCAGTAACGTACACATCCTCCTCACCTTCTTGACACAGTTTCATGGTTATGTGATGAAAAGACCAAGAAACTAGGTCCAACTGTACTCCCGTTGCCCAAAACATAGCTAAGCCTCCAGCCCTCGCTCTCCCTTCCCCCATGCAATCCCTCGTTACCATATTCTCCATATGAATCTTCCTACGAACTTTCTCCATCTCAACCACCTTCTTCTTAGTTTCCATTAGAAAAACGACCCCGGGAACTTCATTATTAACGAGTGTTGCGAGTGCTCGCTCTGCCTGTGGGGTCCCAAGCCCACGACAGTTCCAACTTAGTAGTTTCATTGCTTCTGGCCGTGCTGGAAATCCAGCACTGCCGATGCTAATTCAAATTTGTGTTCCCCCACCTTAAGTTGCTTACCACTGTTAAAAGTAGTATGAGCCTCCATCTCTTCCTCCTCTGTGCCACCCTTCCGTTTCGAGCCACCTACTGGTAAGGGCACCTCTGGATTGGAGTTGACACTCCTCGCCTTCGTTTTCCACTTCTTGTTCGCCGGTTTAGGGTCCACATCGTTGCCCCCTCCATGCTGGTTATTTGGTCCCCCAACCACATTCCCCGTCTCAGTACCCTCCGTTGCTGCAGGTAGTACCTGAGCATTCTCTTGGTGGGTCACTCCTACAGTAGTAATCACAGGGATCTGCTGACACACCCCACTAGTTTGACCCTTCTGCTTTGGACTATTTTGTTGTCCACTTTCCACCATCAGTTGTTTACCCCCATCCTTGCCTCCTTTGGTAACATCAGAGAGTCCCTCGACAGTGACAGTAGTCAGCGATCTTGTTATGATTTCTAAATCAGAGTGTACATTGACGTCCACCCTTTTACCTCCCCCTTCCGCTGACTCTCTCTTATCCTTAGCTTGTTGCAGAAATTCCTTCGTCAGACCCTTGTTACTGAGTTCTCCCTTAACCACAGACATAGTGAAGGGTTTACGAGAGGGAGCCCTCAACCATGGGCCATAGGGCAGTTCACTATAGTCCTCTGCATCATCATGGTCATCACATTCGTCGCAGACCCGTATTACATGGTCCAACTTGCCGCACCAGTAGCAAAAATCTCCCAGTCGTTCGTACTTAAAGTGAGCTGTTACAGGCTCCTTATGCGCCCTGGCCACCTTAGTGCATCTCTTCAGTGGTTTAGTAAGATCCACCCACACACGAACCCTCATGTACCCACCAATCCGCTGATCGTCTCTGCTATCCCACTTGACAAAGCCTCCCACTGTTGCACCAATTGACTTGGCCACTGGTTCCGTCCTCATATTAAAGGGTAGCCCAACCACCTGGATCCAGAAGCAAGATTTCGTGAGCCTTACTTCCTCCGGGCTTTCATCCATTTCCATCGGGGCAAACACCACCAGTCGTCGTTCGAAATTCCAAGGGGCCATCTCCAAAACACGGTCCCTATCTTCCTGCATGGTAAACCTGAAAGTATACAGATTCTTTGACACCTCAAGAGCCTCAACTCCCCCCTTACCACCCCATGCAGTAAGCATCGTGTCCTTGAAGGCTTTGGCATTGTGTGAGCCGCCAGGAAAAACCTTCCCTACTAGCCATACCTTCGTTGAATCATCCACCAAGTTAGTGCCCTCCGCCTCCTCAACACTGATGATCTCCTCCTCCTCCGCTGTCGGTGTAAACCGGCCTATCGCCGCCATGTGTATGGCGGGGACGTAGTAAAGCCAAAGACAACAAGAAACCAAAGTCACAAGTTACCAAAAAAGCAACCTCGTCAACGATCCGTGACGACCACAACACAAGAACCTATAAAACCTTGGCACGAGATCCAAGAGAACTTGGGGAAACCCCAAAAAATTTGAGGGAAGTCAAACCCTTACGCCGTCACGCTAGAACCCTCGCAGACGAGAGAAGGGAACAATAGCTAACCTTGTTATTGAAGCTCTCCTTATGAATCTTTTGCTTTCAAAAAACACAATAACCCCATTTTTAAGTTATAAAGCAGATTTCATTTTCATTGAGACGGGTTACTAAAAATATTAATAAACGGTATTCCTTCCATAATAATAGCAATAATAATACACGGTAGCAGGCATCTGATGCAAAGAAAAAAGCGGGTAAAATAAAAAAGGCAACGAGTGCGGCGAAAACAGAGGTAGGGAGACAGCGCACTACACGATCCCCACAAATCCAGAGTGTATCCATTTTCTCAAGTCAAAATAATTTCCAATTTTACCCAACTCAAATTTCCCTCCCTCCCTCTCTCTTATTTTCCGCAACATAATAATTGTAAGAAAAAATAGTAACATCGAATCGAATCTAATCGGTTACACACACCAACACTGAGTGAAAACAAGAAGCAAAAGAGGTGGTTCAATTCATGGGTGGGTACAGAACCGATGACGAGTACGATTACCTTTTCAAGCTGGTTCTGATCGGCGATTCTGGTGTCGGCAAGTCCAACTTGCTCTCCAGATTCACCAAGAACGAGTTCAATTTGGAGTCCAAATCCACTATCGGCGTTGAGTTCGCTACCAAGACCTTGAACGTTGATGCCAAGGTCGTTAAGGCTCAGATTTGGGACACTGCTGGTCAGGAAAGGTAAAATTGAACTCTGATTTACTTATTTTGATAGTTGATTAGAAGTTAGAAACCCTACTTGCTTTGCTGCTGTAAAAACAACACGACTCTATGTTTTCTCTGATCTTATTTCGATTTAGCTGTTTAAATTGCTTGATTACACTATATAATGTTATTTCTAAGTTTTTGTTACTTTTGCAAGGCCTATAGGGTTTTGTAGACATAAAAAAAAAGAAAATTTAGACTTGATGCTAGATGTTAATTATTGCAAATTATGATTGATAAAAGCACTTGGAAGTGCTTATCTGGAATCGGAACTTCCTTTTGGTTGGTCTCATGTAAACATTTTGGGGCACTAAAAGATTGAAGATAAAAGGTCTTAGGAAATACTTGGTTGGGAAATTTGGGCAGTATTTATATTTCTTTGAAGTATCGTTTCGTATGTTATTGCTAGAAAAACTGTGTGTTGGTAAAACTAAAAAACCCCATATCAGTGGTAAAGAGGAGGTGCACAAGTCTTGGCTTCCTTAAGGCTTTGGGACAAACCAATAAAATAGCTCACTCACCCACAACTAAACACTTGAATTGGGTTCGCCCATGAAAATATAATATGGCATCAGAGCCTAAAAAGCCTCACACCTGATGATTGTGTCCCATATTGATGGGTAAAGAAATCTAATTAAGTAAATATAAAAAAGAGGGTGTTAAAATCCCACAAAGTAACTCACTCTCTCACTAAAGACTTGTATAGGCCCACTCATGAAAATGTAACAGTACTGATACTGATCTTTTCTACATCATTACAATTGCACTTTTTCCATCTGTTATTCTGTCAGGCACTCAGGCTAAATCTATAAGATAGCCACCCTTTGCATGCATATATTAGAAAGGAAAAAAAATACAGACAGTTTTGAAGTGCTCAGTTGTCTTATCTAAAAATATGCAACTACTACTAGGATCTTCTGGATGAGCTAAATCTTATACTATTTTGGGGGTTGATTTGTGATTGTGAACAATATATTAGTACTCTAAAGCCTAACATACTATCTAGCAATTTCATTGTGTTGGTTTCTTTATGGAAATTGGATCTTGGTTATTGCATGGCAGTTGATAGTCATGGCTCGTGCTAATTTCAACTACCTGCTATCCCCTTTTCTTAGGGAAACTTCACCGAGTAGTGTCAGTTTTGTCACCCTTAATCCAGTTTCTTGGAATCCACAAATGAAGTAATTTTTTTTGACTTGCTTTATGACCTAAATTGTCTTCATGGGGATCTTATGATCCTGATAGAAACCAGCCCAAAGAGAAGATATAAACCAATATTATTGAAGATATAAAACTACAAAAATGCTGAGATATTTGAGAGACCCAGCTTCTCCCCAAGTCCCAATTCCCAGATGATCCAAAAGATGCTAATCCCTCTTAGCTCACTCTTATTTATAATACTGCCACACCTATACTTGAACTAACTCTCTCAACTGACTAAACTACTAACACCCTAACTAAATACTTCAACTAACTAAGAGAATTGATAACAAACTATTGGAGTACCTATGAGTACTCCGCCCCTGAACATTCACCTTGTCTTCAAGGTGAAGAATTGAATACAAGCTACAAAATTGAACAGCTATTCCAAAGATCTAATAGTGACAATTACAGTTTCCACCTGGATCTCATTGCTGAAAGCTTAAAGTACAAGTTACTGAGAAGGGGTAATATTTCCTTCCCTGGTTCGTTTGATCACCCATTTCTTGTAGCATTACAACAATGTGTCGATTCTGCATCAGAAATTGCTCATTTGGATCTTTGTTGTCGTTTAGAGAAAAAACAACAGTGTATTTGCATGCTCCCTGTACTCTCTTAGTTTGGGGTTGACCCAGTTGTTCATCAAGTGTTTGGAGTGAATATCCTCTGCATGCTGCTCTAACTAGACTCACCCATTTTTTGTTTGCTCCATGCCGACACGCACAGGACACCTGGCTTGTTGTCCTTTCTATTGAAGATTTTAGCTTTTGCCTTCTCCCAAAGCATATTACTATTCAAGAACAGAGAAGTAGTACATGTCTTAGTCGGTGGCTCCATCAAAAGAGAAACATCGACCACCTATGTCCTCGATGTGGAGTTCCGGAGGTGAGAGTGTCTTTCTCAAACTGCTTGGACCCTCAACCTTCAAGGGTGCAATCTGCTCGCTGCTCTTGCCCCTGTCAATACTGTCTTGACGTGGATTTTTGGCTACTTTAGCAGCTACAACCGCATCACAGTTGGGAGGTTCCGGTGTGGCCTGTTTGGTTGACCCATTCAACGTCGGCCACTCCTTGCTCAAGCACTTTTTCACCTTTGCTGACCCATTTTCATCCTTCTCTAATTCTACCCTAGAATTTTGCCATTCTTTCCTATGGTTGGCACTCAACCCTTTGCTTAGAAGGAAACTTTCCAGCATCAATTCCATCCTCGACTATTGAATGCGCTCCTCTGCTCCGTATCTCTGGTGGAGCCGGAGGTGGTTTGATCCTTGGATGCCCCGCTTGACACGCATGCCGCTCCTAATCAACCACTCCCTTGTTTTAGCGTGCAACTTCGTTTGTTGTGTCCGTTGAATTTTCCAAGATTCAGCCTAGCACGTCTTCTTGCAATCACAGTTACAAGATTGATCCTCTACATCTCTGAGGTTAAGTTTTTATCCGCCTCTGCTGCAGTCTCCAATTCCCCCCACTACGCTTCTGCGGCCTTCAATTCTCTCCTTTCTCGTTCCTTCTTTTGCCTTCTCTCATGGAGTTCTCTTATTCAATCTGTAATCCACTTTGAATCCCTCCTTTCTTGTTGTTCCTTCCATCTTCTCTCATCTTTTCTCTAATCTGCGAACTGCTTCTTCATTTCCCCAAGAAGGTCAATGATCTCCTTCTTGGCCTTTTGGTGGCCGTGAACTCATGAAATCCTCTCTTTTCTTGCCAGCCATCTCCTGGACGGTACCCGGTGCCCACAACATCTGGATTGGTTCTTTGGCACCAACAATAGAAACCAGCCCTACATTATTCTAGAGTCCCAATATCTCTCCCTAAGTCCCAGCTCCCAAATGGTCCAAAATCTGTTAATCCCTCTTAGCTCACTCTTATTTATAAGACTCCCACCCCTACACTTGACAAACTCGCTCAACTGACTAAACTACTAACACCCTTACTAAATCCATTAACTAAGAGAATTGCTAACAAACTATTGGAGTACCTATCAGATCCCCTTTGATTTATCTGTAAATCAATAAGGGTTTCTTTGTGGACGTTTTTGGACTGCATACTACTATTTTGAGCCTACATACTATAAAGAATTTTAACATCTCAACAACCTGAAGTGATTACAATGTACAAACTAATGGAAAAGGAATACATGGCCTTGTTAATAAATCAGTAGTTCTTAACAAATTGTCAATATATCAGTAGCTCTATGCACAACAGCCTAATAGGCTCTGAATCTCTACTAATCATGTAACCCCCCCTCCTCCCCCCCCCCCCCCACAGTGACTCATGCTTAATAGTTAATACAACATGTGCTTATATGGTTAGGACTCTACTGATTGCTTGTTTCATGTGTATTCTTCGAACATATTTATCTAAACAATGCACTTCATTGTTCCTAGATAAATAGGGAATGTTGTTAGAGAATTTGATGTAGACAAAAATGTTGGAGACGGATAAGTGTTGAGAACACCAGGCCGAGACGTGAATTAGATTCACTATCCTCAAGAGCTCGTTCATTTATGAAAACTTTCCAGAATTTAACAGCCCGACCTGAAGTTCAATCAGGTAGATGAACTAGGGTGTCGTAATTCACAACCCAGTGTGTGTGTATATCAGTGTAACTAATCGCGGATCGCGGCAAATCGCGGCGAGGCCAAAATCCGCTATGTCATATAGCGGATAGCGTCGCGGGCAAATAGCGGAAACCGCATAACGGTTAAAAAAAGTAAAACTTCATATAAAAAACAGCTTGTCACAAGCTATTATTTCAAATAAAAAACTGCTACATAATGAAAATGCATGAAATAACCATTCATAACATAAAAATATTAAAATATCCAAGGCAGTTCAAAATAACCAGTCATTGTAAACTCAACACAGTGAAAATAAAAACACAAAAGGTTCTACTCATTATCCCCTCCTTCCTCCTCCCCAAAATGATCATTATCTTCACCATCAGAGATAGAGATATATCCTGAAGCATCAACCTCTGAGTCCTCCAAATCAATATTCTCTATCTCTTCTTCATCCTCTTCAGCTACAACAATCTCTTTTCCTTTTGAAGAACCTTTCTTCTTCTTCTTCTTCTTCCTTGGACCTTCAGCACTTGAGCTCTTGTTTCTTTTTTTAGTTTTCTACCTAGTTGTAATTCCATCATCTCCAAGTCCAGAAGCATCCATTACAACATCCTAAGTATGGTCATCATCTGCAAAAACCCTCTCATTTCCAACATAATCTTCATTCGCATCCATCTTCCCAACTAGCCACTCATTGCACTCATCAGTGTCGGTCAGCGAGATAGGATCCACTAATCAAGCAATTTCCTAATTCAATGCTGGAATCTGCAGCCCAATAATCAAGCAATTTCCTAAAAAACGTTCAGGTTTCCCAGGAAATCCGTGATTTCCGCTTCCGTGTCCATCGCCGCGATTGCGTTTATCGCGGTGGCCGCGACGTCGTGGCGTAGCGATCGCGCCGGCCCTAATTTTCGCTTCGTTAACACTGGTGTATATATATATATAACTGAAGAAGAGAGAAGGAAGGTATTTCTCTTATGGATCATGGAGTCTAAAGTGAGACTCAATATTGGGCAAGGTCCTTTAATTACAAGGTTTGGATGGTAGGGAGTTAATATGGACGGTGGACTGATGAAGATGGATGGTACAACTTTGAACGGTGATCACATTTTAATTTTATAACAAGAAACATGTAAGGCTCAAAAGTTCAAGATTGAAGTGGCAAAAAGCCCGTAAAATCCAAACTTCAAGCATGTCGGGCGGGGGTCAAATTGGACGATTTGGATTAGATCTGGCAAATCTATGCCCAAACTCATGCGTGCAAGGCTGCAAGCCCAATCCTTTTACTGGCCTCTTTACCACCTCCAAGATGAATTTAGTATATAAACCATAACTAGGTCATTGACAAAGGCGATGTGTGATTTCAAAACTTTTGAAATACGACACAAATTATGGCATATATGTATGGAACTGCCAAAACCTAGTTGCGTTAACTCAATAATTGATAGGACTGATAGGAGGTTTATAATCTGAATCCCCAAGTACATTAAGTGATTATCACTTAAAAAGGGACAATAAAGAAAAAGATAATTGGTTGCCCGCTTGGGTCTAATGATATGCTGGCACAACTACTCAATGACAGTCTTTAACTGAAACATTTTTCATGCAGAATATGTTTTGCTCTGGTTATAATTTTTGAAGAAGCATATTCTCTAAAATTGGTGATTGGAGTAGTCTTTTTTTAAATGGCATTAGGTGTTTTCATCTTAACAAACACAATTTTAACAACTCAATCATGTAACAAGTTGTAAACTGGCATTTCTTTGAGGTATTATTCTTTGCACAGCTGAGACTGGGCCTTAACTTCTAATTTCAGATCATTTTACAAGGTTAGTTCCTTAACATCTTAGAAGGCTATAGAGGTTAACTTGAAGTTGCAATTTATGTTATGCCTCTTATCACCTTTTGGATTTTTTCTTCAAATTTATTGTTTTCAGCACACATGTGCATGCAACCATGTAGAATTGAAAATGTGTCGAAGGAATATATATATATGTGCATAACATTATATTCACTTCAATGGACATCAGTACAATTGGCTTTGAATAAACTTTGGATCTTGCAAACCAATACGTAGGCGGTGTTTAACTGTTTGTTTATATGGTTAAGATAGTACGTTGCAGGTGATCACTTGTTTTGCATGTTAATATTTAATATTAATCTTTATCTATAATTGTGCCAAAATAATTTACTGATTAGATATGTGGTGGAAAGTTATTTAGAGTCTGTTTGTAAAATCTTTGGTTTATTAACGTAGCAAGAGCGTGGGTTTTCAGTTGAAGTGCCTCGCAAAGAGGGATTGTTAAGAAACAAATGGGCTCTAACTGACTCTATCTTATTAATCTGAGTTCCTGATTAGTTTGAATAAGCCTTCTACAAATAATGATTGTCGCTTTAAAAATGGAACGAAGAACAAAATGGTTATAGCTTGACATATGCATCTGATGATATCAGTGTTATGAAATAGCGGTTATAACGGGTTATAACGGCGCTAAAACGGCATAGCGCCGTTATAACGTAGCGGAAAACAGGGCCGGCGCGATCGCTACGCCGCGACAAACGCAATCGCGGCCGCAAACGCCATAGCGGCGATGGACACGGAAGCGGAAATCGTGGATTTCCTGGGAAACCTGAATGTTTTTTAGGAAATTGCTTGATTATTGGGCTGCTGATTCCAGCATTGAATTAGGAAATTGCTTGATTAGTGGATCCTATCTCACTGACCGACACTGATGAGTGCAATAGTGGCTGGTTGGGAAGATGGATGCGAATAAAGATTATGTTGGAAATGAGAGGGTTTTTGGCTTTTTGCAGATGATGACCTTACTTAGGATGTTGTAATGGATGCTTCTGGACTTTGAGATGATGAAATTACAACTAGGCAGAAAACTAAAAAAAGAAACAAGAGCTCAAGTGCTGAAGGTCCAAGGAAGAAGAAGAAAGGTTATTCAAAAGGAAAAGAGATTGTTGTAGCTGAAGAGGATGAAGAAGAGATAGAGAATATTGATTTGGAGGACTCAGAGGTTGATGCTTCAGGATATATCTCTATCTCTGATGGTGAAGATAATGATCATTTTAAGGAGAAGGAAGGAGGGGATAATGAGTAGAACCTTTTGTGTTTTTATTTTCACTGTGTTGAGTTTACAATGACTGGTTATTTTGAACTGCCTTGAATATTTTAATATTTTTATGTTATGAATGGTTATTTCATGCATTTCATTACATGTCTTGTTTTTATTTTTATGTAGCAGTTTTTTATTTGAAATAATACTTGGTGACAAGCTGTTTTTTAGATAAAGTTTTACTTATTTTAACCGCTATGCAGTTTCCGCTATTTGCCCGCGATGCTATCTACTATATGACATAGCGGATTTTGGACTCATCGCGATTTGTCGCGATCCGCGATTAATTACACTGGATGATATACTCTCACATCTACCCAATGATAGTGTTCCAGGGAAATTTTGTTTCAAGCAAAATATGTTCTGCGGTGGTTGTTTTAATCTGAAGAACTATAGCATACTCTTGTTGGTGATAAGAGTTCATAAGAATATTCCAAATGGAATTATTTATCGAAACTGAGTTGGTGCATGCGTTTCTGTTGAAATCTACAAGAGAACATTTAGTTATATTATTAGAAATGGGTAGAGAAGTTTTTTTATTTCTTGTTTTTTTCTGTACCAGCTACTGCATCAACTTGCTTGAATTGTGTGTTTTTGTGATAGGTACCGTGCCATTACTAGTGCTTACTACCGAGGAGCTGTTGGTGCCTTACTTGTCTATGATGTAACGCGCCGAGCTACATTTGAGAATGCTGCAAGGTGGTTGAAAGAGTTGAGAGATCACACAGACCCCAACATTGTGGTCATGCTTATTGGAAATAAGTCGGATCTTCGACACCTTGTTGCTGTCCCAACAGAAGATGGAAAATCTTTTGCCGAGAGGGAGTCACTCTACTTCATGGAGACTTCTGCTTTGGAAGCAACCAATGTTGAAAATGCATTCACTGAGGTTCTTACTCAGATATATCGCATAGTGAGCAAGAGAGCAGTTGAAGCTGGCGACAGTGGCAGTTCCTCAGGACTCCCATCCAAAGGACAGACAATAAACGTGAAAGAGGATTCTTCAGTTTTGAAGAGATTTGGATGCTGCTCAACCTAGATTCTTCCTCCATGGTGGTTGGTTTCTATAGCCTGTGTCATTCTGTAAATGCCTACACACGTGAATGGTGATATCATCTTGTACAATAAGGCTAGTCTTACAAATTGTTTTGGATGATGTTAACATACAAACATCATCCATGCAGGATTTATGTTTCGTAAAAGGGTCTTTTTAAAATCGTATTTGTGACAAATAGAACTACCCAAGTTCACATAGTTCAAGTTTTATTTGCAGGATTTTGCTATTTGTCTTGCTCCAATTATGGTGCAGCTAATTACAGTTTCAATCTGTTTTAGAATCAAAGGATTGAAACCCTTGTGTTTTAATTTTATGTAAGTGCTTACAGTATAAGTTTGGATTCTCTTTCAATCTTTCAGTGTGGCATGTTTTAGAATCACTTATAATTAGAAGCTACCAGCAGAATCATGTAGCGGATTATGCGTAAATCGGAAAAATGATGCCTGCTTAACAACGTTCTTCAGAACTAATCTTGCCCAAACATGCAAGTAGGAGGGGGGAGGGGGTATAAAAGGAATCGAGTTTCTGGATGCTACTTAGAACTGGAGAGAATTCATTCTATGACGGAGAAGCTTCATGGAGATCTATGTTTCGCAGCTGAAATTGATCCCTAAACTAGTGCATACAAACCAGTGTTATCAGACTCGGACCGGTAATCGACTCGGTCGAGGCACTGGGTCTATGAGTCAATGGTTCAACAACTGGGTCACTGGTTGAACCGTTTGACTCGATTGACAATATAAAATTTGTTATCCCTTCACCTAATCTTCACTTTCATAAATTAATAATAATATATTATATACTATTAGAAAAATTATTAATTTTATTTTCCTAAATTAATGACTATTTAAATTTAATTCCATTCAACCACCGTAGTTTTTAAAACTTTATATTAATATGCTAATTTGAATAATATTTAATGAGAATTTTTTTTTTTAATCCTTCTACGGTTGGGTACTTGGGCCATTCAGCCCAACACCACTAACATTGTAATCTAATTTAACACAAACTTAAGTTTGTCTAAAAAAAAACAATAACCCTAAGTTAAGCACACACAAGTGGAGAGGATATGCACTGTGCAACCGCCGCACACAAAGAAAAATAAAAAAGACAGAGGATAGGAAGGAAAAGAAACAGAGGTGAGATGAGAAACAACCGCACGCATATAGCTTTTCTTTTCTCCAAGTCCTTTCTCTTCTAAAATCATCCCACATGCCCATATGAGAAACAGATCCAAGTGCAAGAAGAAAGGGTTATAAACAAAATAAGAAATTAGATGGATCCTAGATTTGGAGAGAATCGCGTCACTGTGACGGAGAAGCAACTCAGAGCAGCATCAATGGGATCCGCGTCTGATTGCTGAAATCGGTTCCAAAATAGAACATCCAAACATCAATTTTTGCTGAAGATCCACGTTTTCTCATCAATTTTTGCTGTCACCGTCGTTCCTCTCCTTCAAATCCTCGTCACGTTTGTTTTGTTTTAGAATTTGAGTTTTCAGTTTTTTTTTTAAATAGCGAACCGGTCCAACCGTAAGAACCGAGTCACCGATTTTTTGACTGAACCGACCGGTTTTTTCCGGTTCGCAACGAGTGGATTGCATGGCCGATCCGATGCTCGGCTCGAACCGGCTTAGGGTTCGGTTCCCGGCTCAACCGGTCGAACCGGCCGGTTCGAGCCGAGTTTTATAACACTGATACAAACATCCATATTTCTTGGAGAACCACGTTTGTTGTCCCAACCAGACAAGACCGGTCCTACACTAAATGAGGTCTAAAGCAAACTTTAATGTGAGTTGTTTTACCTAAAAAAAATATGGTTTCATTTAGTGTACATAAGAAAATCCTTGTGTAAAGTTGCACCACCCTAGATTTACCTGTTATAATAGGTTATTTTCTAGGTAAATATTTTTTTAATTTATTTTAACTAATTATCTAACCCTGATTTAAACCCCCACCACTATTAAAAAAAAAAACCCCACCACCACCACCTCAACCTCAACGCCATCCGCCACCACCAGATTTTCTCATATTCCTCAACAATCACCACCACCTTCCACCGAAGCCTCATCCAATAGCACCACCATAACCACTTTTTCCTCTTCCTTTCCCCTAATTTTTGTGCTAACATACAGAGAGGGAAGCAACAAAAAATCAATCAACAACAAAAACCTGGAAAATCAAAATCCATACAAAACAACCTGAATTATTGATCAACCAAAATTTTCATCTCCTGTGATCTTCATCTCTCTCCTTTTACACAGCACCATCACCCCACCACCATCCCACCACCACACCACCTCAACCACTACCTTCTTCAACTGACTTGTTCATCATGCCCTCCTTTCTCATGTCCTGCTCATCAGAAAAAGGAGCAAAGGGAGTGCCAAAGAGTGAATACAGAGGGAAGAGTGAGAGGAAGAAAGAAGAACAGAGAGAGACGGGAAAGAAGTGAACAAACCCATATGGAACTCGCCGCTCCCGACACCGCTTCAGGATGTCATGCCCTTCTCTTCCCCTTCCTTTACCCCAATCCCTTCTCTTCCACCACCCAAAGGAAGGGGAAGAAGTGAAAATTGAAACCCTAACCCCCAAATCATGAGACCCAAAACCAAATCGCAACCCTCAAGTCTCGATTCAATCTCGCTTTGTTGTTTGTGATGTCTGAGAGCCACCTGAAGGTATGAAAAACGGTAGAAAGGGGGGGTTTGAATAACGTTTTCAGTATAAAGCTTCCACCTTAAAGATTTTGACAAATCTTTCGAGAACTTAAGTGCTAAAGATAAGAGATAGAAAAGCACACAAGGATTTTATCCTGGTTCACTTGATAAATCACTCAAGCTACTCCAGTCCACCCGTTAAGGTGATTTCTTCCTTCTTAGAATGAAGGCAATCCACTAATCAGGTAAGAGTTACAACTGCACTTGAAACCTACAAGTGACTAACAATTACACTGACTTAGCTCACACTAAGATTCACTCTCTTAGTCTTCTCTAGGATCCGATCAACCTTGATCTCCTAAAGGAACTAAACAAACTGTTTATCAAAGAATTGTTTACAAGAGATTTGCTTCTAAAAAGCTAATAGTAAACTCAATGAATTTCAGATGAAAGAAAGCTTAGAAGAATTTGAATTTATCTTGTGCGTATGTGAATGCTTCTAGCCGCTTCTTTCAGTCTTTAGTCTCTTTATATACTCCAAGGATTAGGGTTGAGCGTTGCATGGAAAATGCTACCGTTGGAGGGCAGTTCTGGAAAATCCAGCTTCTGCTATGTCTGAGACTGTTAGGTAGGTCGTCAGGAAGGTACAGTTGCTTTTGTACTTGGATAGCGACTTGACCTTTAAACCTAGGAGACTTCTGATCAGGGGAATGCTTCATATTGGAACTTGTGAAGCCGGTTGATCAGAGTCAGAGGGAAAGCCCAGATCCTCTGACCATTGTTTCTTCTGATTCTGAACTCAGAGGGAAGTACATGGTCTTCAGAGTATCTTGCTTCTGGACATCAGAATTTCACTAATCAGCTTCTGGATCTTCAGAGTCTTCTACACCATCAGAATATCTGAGCCTTCAGTGTTTCTTGGTTATCAGACTTTCTGGATCTTCAGAACTTCTAGTGACTGAGTCCACATCAGAGTTTGTATAACTTCAGAACTTTTGAAGCTTTTCCACTGTTCATACTGAACATGGTGAATGCGAAAGCGTTGCTTGGGTCGCTCTTTAACACAGTGCTTCTGATTTGTGTGAGATTGAGTTGAGGTCAGAGCCTGTAAATAGCACACTCAGAAAAACACGTTAGAGTACCACAATTGTTCATATCAAAAGGTTAACTTGTAATCATCAAAACATAGAGTTGTATTACTAGATCAAAACTTGATCTTACAATCTCCCCCTTTTTGATGATGACAAAACTAAGATTTTTGATGAACAATTCTTAAACATTAAACTAAATTCACTCAGAGTTTAGAGATATAGAATAAGACTTATCCTGATGTGAATGGTTTATCTTGCTCATTCTGAATTCAAGTCACTGCTTGATTCTGAGCTTAGCTCCCCCTGAATCTAATACTTGATGAAAACATTAGTAAAGTCTAGATTCTGAGCTAAATGATATAAGAGTTCAGAGTGAAAAACTTATGACATAGATGAAAATAGAGTAATCAGAGCGCATAAGTAATCAGAGTCACGGACAAGGTATCAGAGTCTTGGGTATCAGAGTCAAATTAGAATCACTTCAGAAGAAGTGAAATGTATTCCTTGTATTTGCCCAGTGACACATCTATGGTCATAAAGGTGGAACTCTTAAATTCTCCAAAAGAAAAATAAATCACACTAACACATCTTACACATCAAAAACTAGGTTTACTCCCCCTTTTTGTCATAAGCAAAAAGCTTGGGGTGTGAAAAACTTAGCTTGAAGTACAAGGTACTCCCCCTTAGAGAAGGTCTAAGTTTAAAGAAAATGAAAACGATGCATGAATCAGAGTTAGGCGAAATAAATAGAAGAGTTAATGCAAGATAAGAACGTTTACCACCGGCCAAGGGAGTAAAGAGGAGGGTCAGTTACCAAGAACTTAACCTCGAGAAACTGAAGGAGCATTAACTTTCAGAGAGAAAGTGAAGCCTATATAAAGAGTTGGAGAGAGAGGTAAGCTTCACAACTCGAGCAATTTTCAGAAAAAAAAAATGGCATCATACATCGTAGCACTAGAAGAGCTGAGGAAGAAGGCCTTTGAGGAGGACTTGTTCCTGAACATTAGGCATCCAGAGGGTACACAGACCATCTCAGAGCTAACGCGGACACTGCTGGAGGAGGACCTACGTCCAGAGTTGAAGAGAGACCTGAGGGAATTTCTTGCCTTCGTGGAGGAGGTGCAAGAACTCAGCCAGCTTGAACTCAAGCTGCTGGAAGAAAAAGAGATTTTTGAAGAGAAGCTCAAGACTGCAGAAGAGATTCTGGAGAAGGATGAGCTAAAAGACAGGCTCAACAACATCCAGTATGCACTGGAGCGTCTGGAGAAGGATAGGTCAGAGCAGCGCCAGGAGTGCAGAAGAATGAGGAGGGATCCTCCATTCTAGACTTTAGGAAAAGAATGTATGATGTAAACATAAAGAGATTATGAATAAAAAGATTTTTGAAAGCATATGTGACAAATATATATATATATAGATATGCATAGATAATCACAAACGAACAAAGTAGAATAAATATATAAAAAGAAACAGAAGTTAACAAAATAAAACAAAGTTAAAGAAAAAGAAAAGCGAAGAGATCCTAAAACTAGGGTTTATCAGATCGACGCAGAAGTTCCATCATCATGTGCTTCATTTCAAGTAGCATGGATTCATGAGTGTCAAGACGCTGTTCCATGATGTCGAGTCTGGACGAGCTTGACTGAGTAGAACTGGAAGGAACATTCTGAGCAGCTTGAGGAGCTGGAATGGAAGCAGAAGCAGCAGGAGTAAACACTACTGGTGCAAGTGCTTGGCATCTAAGGGCTTCAGCCTCAGCTTCAAGTCGTTCTGCCTCTAATCTGGCTTGTTCAGCTTGAGCTGCTGCTTGACGTGCAGCTTCTTCTGCTTGTTCTTGTTTTCTCTTAGCTTCTTCAATAGCTTCAAGTAGCTTATGTCTCTGTTCTTGTTCATGAAGAGCCACCCTTCTAGCAAACCTTTGCTTTGCAGCCTCGATCCTCTGACTTCCTTCTGCATGCAGGAGCTGCATCATAACTGGAACTTGAGCCACTAGCCAAGTGCCCAGATTGTTCCACTCTTCAGCCGCATGATCAGCATTCTCGCTTAGGTCAGTTTGACCTTGCACATTGCGTAGCATCAAAGAGGCTTCATGATAGAAAATATTGATGCACTCAGAGAGAGATGTGGGTCGGAGGTGAGTGTAAGGAATTATAGAGAGGTTGGTTTCAGGAGAGGCTGGGTGATTGCTGCTGTGAGCTTCAGAGGCACCTTGTGGAGAGCCAATGTTAAACATTTGAGCATTTGGTTCAGAGGTTCCAAGGTGAGGTTCTGAAGTTTCAACCAGAGGATGGGGTGATCTAACTGAGGATTGGTTAGACACAGATTGTTCTGGTTCAGGTTCTGGTTGAATAGGCTCTAGTTGGTCAGGGGCAGGGTGAGCTTGTTGAGCCAAAGGGTCTGCCTCATGTAAAGGATTGGCCAAGATAGGTTCATCTGGGTCAACTAGACGTTCAGGTCTAGGGCCAGGATATCTCCTAGGGCTTGGACAAGTGAGATAATATTCTTCTAAGGTAGACACCTTTTCTTTCCTTACTTCCATGAATTTTCGAAGGGATTCAGAGTTGTTGGAAGGAGAAGAATCAGCAACATTTGTTGGGAAGGATACGGGTGTAAGGGCTGTGGAAGAGTCTATATCCGTGGTTCTGAGAGCCAGAAGTTCTGATGCTCTTGGAACAGAGTGATCAGAAGTTCTGGGTCCAGGTTCTGTTTGGGTAGGCTCTGGTTGCTCATGAATGATGGGTTCAGAAGTTAATGGGTTGTACGGGATGGTAATGGGAGAGGTTGGTTCTTCTGTCCTAGAGGGTTGGTTCTGGAGCAAATTCCAGAGAGGTGCTTCAGTAGGAGAAGGTTGAAAAAATGAAGACCTTGGGGAATGTGGTGGAGAGGTGGTTTGTGCAGCTGGTTGGGACTCAGGAATAGGAGTGAGGGGATTTGAAGATTGTTTGAGCAGGGCTGATATGGGGAGTGCATCAAATAAATTCAAATCATCATCAGAAGCAACTACAGACTTACTTGAATGTGCTGATGATCTTGTCACTCTGGCAGGAGTTTCAATCCTTCTGATCACTTCAGCAGCTGGTTCCACCCGAGTAGGCTTCACCACAATTCTGACCTGCTTCTTCTTCTTCTTAGGAGGACCATCCTCATTATCACCATCATCACCATCATCACCATCATCGGGCTTGCTAGTTTCATCATGCTTTCTCTTGGATTGACCAGCCTTCTTCTTTTTGATCAGAGGGACATCTGATTCCTCAGAAGATTCTTCTAGGATCATCTTCCTCTGAGCTTTCTTCTTGATAGGAGAAGGAAACTCTGGAGCTGGCGGCAGTCTGCTGAAAAATTCATCGAGATCAATTTCAAAGCCTTGAGCCCTTAGGTCTTCAACATAGCACCTAATGGCTTCAGGATTGTCAGCCTGTGTCCACAGAGGGTAGTCATTCAGAGGCACCCTTCTACTTCTGATCTCAGAAGATGTGTCTTCATGGGCAGGAGCAATCTTCTTCTTGACTAGTCCCATTTTCTTTAGAGAATTTGCAGTGAAGACATCACTGACAATGGTGGTCAGATCCTCTGTGCATCCAGCATTTACCAGATCTTGAATGAGGCCACTTTCAATGAAGAGATCAGACAACAGTCTCCCAAAGGGAATATACTTGATTGCTGACTTGATGGAGGCAGTGGTACGAGACTTCCGGATACACTCCTTCAAGTAGGAGAACAGGAAGTAGGGAAGGCAGATCTTCTTCTTGTCTTGGATGAAGAACAACATCGCCTTCTGGTTGAAGTTGATGTAGTCTGGGGAACTGCCCTTTGGTCTCTGGTTTATGCAGTGGAGCAAAATCTTGTGCCAGATCCTGAGCTTGGGATGAAGGTCCATCACTTTGTAATTCGTCTTGCCCGGTTTGTAATTGGTGTACAGGGCCTTGTTGGTCTCATCCTTCGTCTTGGGTTTCAGCTTCGATTCCGTGAATTGGAAACGATACCCAAAAGCAGTTTCTGCACCCAGCAGGTTCACGAAAGACTTCTCTGTAATGATGATCTTTCTTCCAAGAATGTGAGATACCACCTGAGTATCATCGCAGTCGGCGTGCTTCCAGAATTCCTTGATCAGTTTATCATACACCGGTCCTCGAAGCCTGTTGAAGTAATTTCCCCAACCTTGAACTTGGACTTCAGGACGAAGATCATACCCATTTGTAGCAAGGTTGTCGAGGTCGAATCTCCATTCTGCCAGTACTTGAAGTTCCTCAGGAGCATAAACGCAGTGAACGGCACAGCCCCGTTCTGCAATTGGAATAATCTGCTCTTGAGCTTGACCTTGATCTTGAGTCGGATTCTCAGGGCCCCTTTGACCCGTTGCTAGATCAACTACCATATGAGGGAACTGGGTTGCATCTGCAGTAGCTCTTCTGGTTTGACTCACCATTTTTGAAGCGGTTGAAGGTTTAGGTAGAAGATGAAGGTTGAAAGATGAAGAGAGATCGAGAGAGAAATCGAGGAAAAGCGGTTTTTGAAATAGCAAGAGAGAGAGAGTAAAAACCGAAAGTGAAGGAGATCGTGTGTGCATAGTGGGTTTTGACAAATAACCGTTGTTGATTCAAAAAGCAATTTAAAATCAACGGTTGAAAATTAAAGATAGATAGTAACAGTAAATACACATATCACACACAGGAGAGAAGCACATCTACACGCAATCATGACAGGCTGTCACACGGGCACAAGGAACTATGCATCAGAAATACTGACACACGTGTTGCTGTCTCAGCTTCAGAGTCAGTACCAATGGGTACACACACTCTGATTGAGTTACCTTCTGGACTAGACATCTTCTGATCAAGAAGTATCATAGTCAGAGGTTCTGATCCATCTTCACTCTGGACAAAAGTCCATGTTCAGATTTTTCAGAATAAAATTAAATCTATCCTCTGCTAAGGGCTTTGTAAAGATATTTGCCCATTGATGGTCAGTATCAACAAACTTCAGAAGAAGTACGCCCTTCTGTACATAATCTCTAATAAAGTGATACTTTACCTCAATGTGCTTTGCCCTTGAATGCAAGATAGGATTCTTACTCAATGAGATTGCAGCAGTGTTATCACAATAGATTGGGATATTGCTCTCAAGGATCTGATAATCCTCCAGCTGATGTTTCATCCAGAGCATCTGAGTGCTGCATATTGCTGCTGAGATATATTCTGCCTCTGCAGTTGATAGTGCAATGGTTGATTGCCTCTTGCTTGCCCATGAGACTAGATTGCTTCCCAGAAATTGACAATTTCCAGAAGTACTTTTTCTCTCTGTTCTATCTCCAGCATAATCAGCATCACAATAACCTGAAAGCTTATACTCTGATGTTTTCTTATACATCAAGCCAAGGTTAGTGGTGCCTTTCAGATACCTTAGGATCCTCTTAACAGCAGTTAAGTGGGTTTCCCTTGGATCTGATTGGAAACGAGCACATAAATGAACACTAAATAGTATGTCTGGCCTAGATGCAGTTAAGTATAGAAGTGAACCTATCATGCCACGATAGAGCTTCTGACATACTTTACCACTTTTATCTTCTTTCTCCAGAATGCATGTAGGATGCATTGGAGTCTTGGCCACTGTAGATTCCAGCATATTGAACTTCTTCATAAGTTCTTTAGTGTATTTGCTCTGATGGATATATGTTCCTTCTGGTGTTTGATCAACTTGTATTCCCAGAAAGTACTTTAATTCTCCCATCATACTCATCTCAAATTCAGCCTGCATCATCTCAGAAAATTCTTTGCATAGAGATTGATTAGCAGAACCAAATATAATATCATCAACATAAATTTGCACAATTAAGATATCATCTTTATAAGTCTTGCAAAAAAGAGTTGTATCTACTTTACCCCTTACAAACTCATTCTCCAGAAGGAATGAGCTGAGTCTCTCATACCATGCTCTGGGAGCTTGCTTCAGACCATAGAGTGATTTCTTCAATTTGAACACATGGTCTGGCTTCTTCTCATCTTCAAAACCTGGGGGTTGATGAACATAGACTTCCTCTGAAATATAACCATTTAGGAAGGCACTCTTCACGTCCATCTGATGTAGAACTATGTTGTGATTCACTGAAAAAGAGATCAACAGTCTGATTGCCTCCAGTCTTGCTACTGGAGCAAATGTTTCAGTGTAGTCTATTCCTTCCTGCTGGCTGTAGCCTTGAGCAACTAGCCTTGCCTTGTTTCTGACTACATCTCCTTTCTCATTCAGCTTGTTTCTGAATACCCATTTTGTTCCAATTACATGGACACTCTCAGGCTTCTTCACTAAGCTCCAAACATCGTTCTTGGAGAATTGATTCAATTCTTCTTCCATAGCCAGAATCCAATCCTTGTCCTGAAGAGCTTCATCTATGGAATTGGGTTCAATTAAGGACACCAATCCTTTCAGACTGAGCAAGGTCTCTTCAGAGGGTCTGAAGGCTGATCTGGTTCTGACTGGTTCGTCTTTGTTGCCCAGAACCAATTCCTTAGGGTGAGCTGCAGTGATTCTGCTCTTCTTCAGAGTTTGTGAGTTAGAGGGACCAGCTTCTTCCTCTGGTTCATCTTCCTCTGGCTCAGCTTCCTCTGGAGCTTTGCCTTTGTCAGAAACATTAATGCTTAAATCTGCAAACTTCTCAACTAGCTTTGACTGGTCAGAGTCAAGCTTATCGTCAAATCTAACATGAATAGATTCTTCAATAGTCTTAGCATCAGTATTATAAAATCTAAAACCTTTAGATCTCTCAGAATAACCAAGTAATAGACACTTAGAAGACTTAGCATCAAATTTATGCAATCTATCCTTAGTATTGAGAACATAACAAACACAGCCAAAAGGATGAAAATAAGAAATGTTGGGTTTTATGTTCTTCCACAATTCATAAGGAGTCTTATTCAGAATTGGTCTCACAGAGATTCTGTTCTGAATGTAACATGCTGTATTTACTGCCTCTGCCCAAAAGTGCTTAGCCATGCCAGTTTCTTGGAGCATGGTTCTAGCCATCTCCTGAAGAGTTCTGTTCTTCCTCTCAACAACACCATTTTGTTGAGGAGTTCTGGGACAAGAGAAATCATGTGCAATTCCATAGGAATCAAACAGACTCTCAAACTTGTCATTCTCAAACTCTCCACCATGGTCACTTCTGACACGCACAATCCTACAAGCCTTCTCGGCACTTCACATTCTGAGCCTCCAACTCAG